>NC_056746.1:376310362-376652862 GCF_019279795.1 Protopterus annectens
ATATAAACTTTTTACAAGGAATAAATATGTTATTATTCTATTAATCATATTTTCATTACTCTTCTCTCCCTGCCCTCCCGCACCCTTTACCCACTACATAATCTAAATAGAATGTCATTGTTTAAACAAAGAAAAGAAGAAAAGGAGAAGAAAAAAAAAAGATAAAGAAAAAAAAAGTATCAAATTACTGACCTTACTTCTCCTTTTCAGAAAGAGAAACAAGTTGAATCACATCTTGCCATTAAATCTCCAGATATTTTGACTAGTTATGAAACAAAACATTTCTTTGCACACAGAGAATAACTTTGATTAAATCTTTTTCAAAATATTTGTGGCTTCTTGGAAATACAGGAACTATATTTAAAAAGATTAATAATGAAATAAAATGATGAGAGAAAAAAAAAAAACATAGAACAAATCATTTGTTTTTTAGTCTCTTCTTCTTCTCTGAAGTCTTCCACGAAGTTTCAGTTGCCAGTCTCTTTAATGAAGGACTAGCCCTTTCCATTTCCTCTATTTTATCCAAAATCTTATTTTTTTTGATAAACAGTAAAGCAGAGTCTAAGTCATCGAAAATTTTAGGACCATCAGGAAGGAAGATTTCAAGCTTGGCAGGAAACAGAAGGTATGTTTTAAACTGTGCTTTTTTAAGCTCCCTTATTAGTGGCAGAAAAACTTTTCTTTTAGCTATTACCATGGAAGAATAGTCATTGTCAAAACGCACAGTTGTCTCATTAATCTTAACAGGAGCTTTAGCCCAAGCAGATTTAAGAACCATCTCTTTATCAAAAGATGATAGAAATCTAACTATAACTGATCTAGGATAGTTTTTGTTAGAGTTAGTATTAGCTATAGATCTATGTGCTGTTTCGATACCAAAAGAGAATGCTTCTGGTAAGTCTAAAGTTTTAGGGAGCCATGTTGTTAAAAACGAAGTAATATTGTTACCTTCAATATTTTCTGGCAGTCCAAAAATCCTAATGTTATTGTGCCTAGATCTATTTTCCAGGTCATCCATCTTTGTTTGTAAATGTGTATTTTGTTTCAGCAGAAACTCAATGTTGATTTCCTCTTCTTGTATTCTATTTTCCATGTCATTCACAGCTTCTTCTATGCCTGTCATCTGGATCTTCTGTTGTTGCAGGTCTATATGTAACAAGTCTATTTGTTTTGTAGTTTTTCTATGAAGGTGTCTATTTTAGTATCCATTTTATCCATCTTAGCAGTAAGTTGCTGGATTATAATTATCAGAGACTGAAGTTCTTTCTTGATGCTGGAGTCTTGAGAATTTGTCTTACTGGAACTCATTTCAGACTGATAAACTGACAGGAAAATTTCCAAAGTGATTTCTGACAGGAATATTGTTAAGATTTCCTTTCTTTTTTAGATATAGTTCAAGAACTATATAAAACAAACATATTTAGAAAGAAAATTACTTCAAAAATTAATTTTTTAAGTAATTAATTCCTGTCAGTGTAATGAAATTGGTGGAGCTGAAGAAATCTGCTGCTATCCTGTGTTCATCCTTGGCCACGACCCCTGGATGATAGTTCTGAAGATGGTGACTGATAACCAAATACACAGAGTAATAGGAGGTAAGATGGGAAATGAGCAATTAAGATTCAGATTAGGATGCAGCACAACTGACCCAGTGTTTGTAGAAGCTTGAGAAGATGTTAGAAATGAGAAAAGAGTTCAACTGGGCATTCCTAGACTTGGATAAAGCATATGGCAAGGTCCCAAGAAAGATGATTTGGACAGCCCTGTGGTACTTCAGAGTCCTAAAAACAATGGTAGAATTAGTGCAAGCTATGTAGAAGGACCCAATCTCTCAAGTACGAACAGTATGGTCTTACGGGTTTATATTAAAAGAATGAATGCTTAAAATGTCAAACACCACTTTGTCGACCATGTTTTAAGTGAACACTCTTTTATAAGCAAAAGCGCTAAAGATCTAAAACATTAAGTTTGAAATGTCATAGTTGGCCAACACACGCAAATGTAGCAGTGACATAAAGATGTGTACATTATGAATTATGCATGTTTACCTTAATTTCAGTAAGATCTCTGAGTCAGTATATATAATTAGCAGGGGGTGTGGAGGGGTGCAGGGGAGCTTGCCCCCCTGCAAAAATTTGAGAAAAATTAGTGTATGTATGTTCCATTTTGGTCAAGTGTAATTTTGGAGATTTATGTTGGCAATTGGTATGGTTACTTCATTTACTTTACAAACAGGAAGGATTGTAGCGTATATTTAGGGTGTTCCTTACAAGTGAAATTTACTGTGTTTGCAGTTCATGTTCAATATGGCAGAAAGGGATAGGTGTTGGACAACTAAAATATTTTGAGTATGTCTGTTTCACTTTGTCAGGTTTTGCTTATAAGAGGGTTCACTTAAAATGTGTCGACAAAGAGGTGTTTGATATTTTAAGCATTCATTCTTATAATATAAACCCAGTCTTACAGAGGGGCTCTCAGTGGGAGTGGGTGTGCATTAGGGTTCAGCCGTGAGACCACTGTTGTTCATACTGTTGATGGACTACATTACCAAACAGGTTGGAGGGGGACAGGTCAACAAATTTGGTGTATGCAGATGATATAGCATTACAGACTGACTCTGAGCAAGAACTTCAGCAAAGGGTAGGGGAATGGAATGCAAAAACTGAAGGCACATAGGATGAAACTGAGCACAGATAAGACAGTTGTTATGACAGCAAACTGAGGAAATCAGAAGAAGCCAAAAATAGAGATAGAAGGGAAAACAGGAGAACAGACAGCTCCAAGTGTGTGGGAGGGATGGTTGAGGAGAAGGGAAGTTTGAATGAGGATGTCAAAGCTAGAATTAGAGGGGCTGCAGCTAACTGGTGCAGAGTTTTAGGGTAGTGTATGACAGAAGAATTCCAAAGCAACTGTAACGAAAGTTGTACAAAACAGTGGTACAACCATTACTATAGTATGGTACAGAAACCTGGGCAGTAAAGGCAGAGCAGTTGAGGAAGCTAGAGGTGATGGAGATGAAGTGCCTGAGATGGGTGGTATGATGCACACTGTGGAACACAAGAAGAAATGAAGACATAAGGGCAGAAGCCAAAGTTGTTCCTATTACAGAAAAGGTCAAAGAGAACAGATTATGCTAGTTCAGGTACATGTGCAGGATAGCAGAATACAATCTGTTGAAGAAGATTTGGGACAGACTAGAAGAAGGCAAGTGGAAATGTGGGTGTCCAGTAAAGAGGTGGATGGATTGTGAGAGGGAAGACCTGAGATAGTCAGGCATGAGTGTCAAAAAAGGCATGAGAGTGTCACTGAATTGAAAGAGTTGACACTACACCCTGACCCCATGTAAAAAATGGAAAACAGGGGGTTTGATGATGGTAATAGTAATGATGATGATGACAGAATGCAATGTGTAGAGATTAAGCCTTTATCAATTTGGCTTAAGTCAAAAACAAAAGTGCAATATTGTGGCTGCCTCCACTATGCCATTTAATGTAGAACAAATGTTAAAATATTGATAACCTCTGAGAGTTGTGCAGGGATATTAGTAATGCATAGATCAACATGTGATCAAATTTTTTTTTAGTTTTTGTCCATATTTGTCATTTAAAACCTTGCTTTTTTTCTTTCTTTCTACTATGGCGATCTACTATAAGCACATATTCATCTTTTATATTTAAGGTAAGGGAATTAGAGAAATACATTTTGCTGTAATAGTAAATGGGATACAAAGCACACAACATGCATTATCACTGATGCATGTGTAATCTAAATGAAGCCTTAATAATGACTTCTACAGGCACTTTTGAGTTGCCTTGTTTCATGAGCAACACTTGGAAATAAAATTATTAAGGGGTCCTTACTTAAATTCTATCCCCATCTTTAGAGAAAGTCAGATTGGAGAGTAGGTCACAAACCATCTGGTAAGATTGCAGTAATTTATGCTATTTATCTATTTACTTGCATTTGTTTACTGGGGTAGAACACTGATTTCCATGGACCTTTTTAGACTCATCCCAGGAGCTCTGCCTGGTTAAGTGATTTGCTCAGAGTTACATGGTTAGGCAATGGACTGTGAGGGAACTGAACCCTGGACCACTCTACCATGGGGAATAGGTTGTTAACAGCTCTTTGATCCTCTGCCCTAACTGCTAATAACTTATACTGACAAATTTAGTTACATTTGTCATGTAGGCAAAGTCATACATATCAACCTCTTACAGCAGGAAATCTGGACAAAGCCACAAATAATGGGGAAAGGGTTGAGGCCCCAAAATTGCGACACTTTTTAAACATTGCTCTTACAAACTTGGAAATTTGTTAGGCTAACATGTTTTGCATTAACATGAATTTTCTGAAGGATATGAAGTCTGAAACTCCACTATCTGCCTTTATTTTTGGAATTTAGCCCTTAATAATTTGCCTGTGATTTGACAGAAAACACAACTTTTTTGAAAATCAGGCCAAAAATATGAGGCAAAAATCTGGACAGTTGACAGGTATGGATAAGGTACCTCACAAAGATGTAAATATATGCTGACCTAGTGAGCATTTCTCACCATAGCATGAAATTATCCTAAATCTGATTAGACCCACTCCTAGAGTAACTCATTACAACAAACCATTCAGTGAATGTGGTTTGCTGCCAGAGTTGTATCAATGTTATAACAGATGTTTCAATTCACAGAACAATTTCTCAGGAACAGTGGTTTTATAGCTTTTTCGAGTAACTTGCCAAGGAAAGATATACATGCTATTTGAAGTCAGATCTTTTAATTAATTCTGATACTATATTATTATTATTTAAAGTAAAGTTCATATCACTTGCTATATATCATCTATCACAAACAGAAAATAGAATGCATTTCTTTATTTCCATCTAATGACTTATTCCTAATTATAATATTATATCTCATGGCAGTTGTTTTATTGTAGCTGTTTATTTTACACAGGTGGATTAGGCTATGTTGGTTCATCTTTGGTTGGAAACTTATTAAAGACATAAAAAACAAATTACAAAAGTGTTACAAATTACATATGTCTGTACAGTAATACAGGTTGTCATTTTATACATCTAGGATTTACATACATTTTATAGTAGCAAAGAGTGCATCAATATAGCAATAGGAGGTAGAGGTATGCAGTTGATATTTGGATGCCCTTTATACTACATATTTATTAAAAAATTGTTTCAGAATTTCCATATCTATAGGAAAGTTAGTTAACACAGTGTGCATGTGTGTGTGCATGCGTGTGTGCATATATGAGTGTGTGTATATATATATATATATATATATATATATATATATATATATATATATATATGTATATATATGGTTCTACCTGACATAATCGAAACCCCAGAACACTGACAATGAAATTACCGACACCACATAACCGACAGTGCAAAAACACGAAACCTCACATGCCCGACAACGAAATAACCGACGGTACACAAACACGAAACCTCATACACTGCACACACCACAATAACAACAATCAACAAACAAAACACATCCCTGTCCAAAACCACACACACAACACAAGCACACCAAAATCCCTACAAACCCACACTAAACCACACATACACAACTATCTACAACCCTAACCCAAACCCTAACCCTAAGGTCCATCACTATCGCATACTCAGCTAACCCGCGCCCTAACCCTAACTCACTTAACCCTCCCCTAACCCAAAGACTATCACTACCGCACACTTACCTAACCCAGTCCCTAACCCTAACTCACTTAACCCACCCCTAACCCAAACACTATCACTACAACATACTTACCTAACCCGCGCCCTAACCCTAACTCACTTAACCCACCCCTAACCCAAACACTATCACTACCGCACACTTACCTAACCCAGTCCCTAACCCTAACTCACTTAACCCACCCCTATCCCCACAGACCATCAATATCCACACTTACCTTACTCGCACCCTAACGTCCGTCACTACCGCATACTTACACAGCCTTTTTCCATGTCGGCATCCTCGGCGTCAGTGTTTTCATCCATCGCGTCGGTCTTCTGCATTGTCGATCTTCTGGCACTCACGATTCGCTTGTCGGTGTTTTCCGCTGTCGATGATGTCAGGTAGACCCATATATATATATATATATATATATATATATATATATATATATGTGTGTGTGTGTGTGGGGGGGGTGCATTTGGAACTGCCTTAGCCATGTTTTATCTTAGTCTTGCTTGAGGCAGCTATCTTTTTTTAATTTTGCCTTGTATCTTCTAGGAACTCAGAACCATAGCTCTCAACCTTCAATCGCCAAAAATAGGAACACTCGCCTTCATAATGTGGAACAAATGGGCAAAATGTGGAACACATACTAATGGCTTACTAACTACTTCAACTAGGAAGGTCATAGGATGGTTAAAATATGTTGGTTTTACTTATAAAGAAGATCATTTAATGAATTAATATGATTAATTTCAATTTACCATGGATTTCACTTAAAAAAATTCCTAACACTGAATGTGTGACAGACTCTTTCAATGTGGAACTTTGAGGAATTTCGAGGAACATAAACTTTTTAAGACCCCAAATGAGGTACGTTCCTCATAATGAGGTACACTTGAGAGGTATGCTCAGAACTGTAAGGGTACAATACTGTGTAAGCTGCAGACAACAGAGTGATTTATCTAACTTAGATAGAGGTTTTCTTTAAATATTACTGTCTATAATTATTTGTCTCTCTTTGCACATCATTTAGATCTCTGCATATTTAATCAACATCATTATTTAAGTAAAATGCATTTGCTCACATTTTAATTCTAGTAGCTGGCAGTCATTATTTATGTATGCATTATTGTTTTTTTTATCTGAGAAGGTGGTATTGAGCACTGTACATTGGCAACCTGTTGCTTCTGTCTCCATTTAGCTAGGTCACATGAGACTTCTGCCAGTGAAATATTATTTGTATAATCAATATTTGGCTAAATCAACAGTAATAATAAATGTTATGTGTGTGGTCCTTGCCAAATCAAGACTGGTGGCAGTACCACTCTACGAGGTAAAAAAAATTTGGCTAACTGAGGAATTCTGCCGGACTTCTCTGGGAATTTTGTATTTTGTCAAATTGACCTTTGTAGCTTCTTTAAAGAGTTGTGTTTTATAACCACAGTGCACTTGTGCTATACAGGTCAGGTTGCAACTTTTTGTAGAATCTAGACTATGCCCAGATACTCCTACCCCGTGAAACCAAATAGCAGCAAATAGAACACAGCCTCTTTCAGGAAATACTTTATTAAACAAAATTCAGTGAAATACTTTTATTATAGATTTCTTTAGAAATTAAGTTCTACACACATTTTCAGGGTTATATAATAGGTGAAAGCACACAATTAGTTACAGTTCCACCAATCCACTAAAAAGATGAACAGACAAAATTTATATACATAGTAACTCAAAATGTTTTTCCAAATACAAACCTTACATAAACAGGTATCAAGTAAACTAAATAAGGGGACACATTTATAGGTCTAGATGTTAAAGCACATTCTAAGTTAATGTGATCATTTAAATTTGGAACTCTTCTGATGTATAACTTGATCTGCTAATGTAGTTTATTAAGCTCCAGTATATTGTTCATTGCTCTTCCTCTTGCAGCATATTTTACATGTTCTATCATAAGCAATAAAAACATTTTGAAAGGTGCACAGTCTGTAATGTACAAAAATAAGTCAGTTTCTTATTTTGTTCTATTTACTTTACAAGTGAGGTTAACATTTTCATGTGTTGGGATAAGAGTCTATATCACATAGTCGAAGTATGATAACTTTGAATGTTATATGGTCAAGACCATATGTTCGAAGTTGCCATACTTCGAAAGCAAAAAAAAAAAAAAAAAAGAAATAACTTACCTGACAGTACATAGGGAAAAATTCCCTTTACCACATTGTAGTGCGGTCTCGGAGTTGGTATATTTAAAGAGGTGGGGTGTGGGGGGTGCAGGGTGGCTTGCCCCCCTGCTTACAACCCTTTATTTCATTTTACCTTGTTTTTTTTTTTTACATAGTCAAAGTTTTGTAAGTTTGAACATATCAGTTCGAACATGTGGTATTCGAACTTACAAAACTTTGACTATGTGATATAGACCCTTAGGATAAGAACTTGGTAGTCATAACAAATAGGTTTACAAAATTCTAAAATATTCTTTCCATTTTTACTTTTCTTCTGAGTAATATTCATTTTAGTTCCAAATTTTAGTAATATTTTCATCATAACCAATAATAATCTTCCAGGTACTACATAATACATCAATAAGGAAAACACTATCTATACTGTATATTAAAAAAAAGCTAATATGAAGTTCAGTAGATATGGATTATAGGATTCCGTTCTTCAGATGAGATGTTAAACCTAAGTCCAATCTGATTGAGTTTGGTGTTAGCTCACGTGGATGTAAAGGATCTCATGATGCTTATTTTTTAAAGAATAAGGGAAGTCCTCTGATGCCATGGCCAAATTTCCCCTATCAGTATAAATGCCACCTCAGCTCTCCCCTGAAAATAGGCTACTAGCCTAGTAGCACTAACCTTAACAACAAATAAATAAAATAAATTATCGACATGTCCATCTAAAGAAGTGGTTAGTAACACAGGACTGCATTTATTTTTCCATCATCTGATAACTTTATCAAAAAAGTTAGTAACAAAGTCAGAAGAGTAATCTATTTTCATTAAAAAGAAATTGAATGGTATCTAACCCACTGTAGAAGTTTGAATCACTAGTGATTCACTTGGATAATATTACTGTTTCATTTTTATAACATTTTTCTTTACTTGAGGAGTGTGCTCTTTTGGAGTGAACATTTGTTTTTTATCCCAAAAGTTGATTTTCTATATAACTTAGAAAACAGTTGCGTAATTTATCTAAAATGATTTCCACATCTAACAAGGGAGTAGAAATGTTACTATAAAGAAAATAGTAATCTAAAAAGTCAATACTATAATGCACGTCTTCCATTGGTCTTTAAAATGTTTCCTCTTTATGATGCACCACAAACACGGGTCATCAATAAAATGAACATGCAAAGAAACTGATTAAAAACTCCATTTTAGACAGCTTCTTTCTCACTAATTGAGTACCAGATTAGCAAAAGTGGGTAACACAGAGGAAGGCACCCATACCAACATCCATAATCTGTTTGTAAATGTCATTATAAGACATGAAAATATATTTTCTAAAACTAATTCAAACAGAGAACAAATGCCATTTATATCATTTTTAGAAGACATTTGATAAGAAATAGTGTTGTGTGTCTACTCTTCTATCCTATAGGATTACTATGTGCAGTGATGTAATGTTATCTATAACTAAAAAATATATTATAAAAATTCAGTCCTTCCTGTGTATTTCTTAGCTTGTTATGCATAACGGGAGTGCAAGCAGATAAACTGAACCAGGAGCAAATTCCTCAATTAACCAACACAAGGAACTGACTCAAGAACCATGGATAATACTTCATTAAAACAAAATAAAAGTAATAAAATAAATTAAATACTTAGGTTGTAAATGGATGAACCCAACACTGTAAATTAAGCACTTAATTTATGGCATTGGATTTATCCATTTACAACCTGTCTTTTTTAATTTGTGTTTTTAAAGGTTAATATCTTCTTTTTGGCTAAAACAATGCCATAAAAACAATGCATGGGGCCACATAATTATATTTCTTAGTTTGCGAATGAGGTTTACTGAGTAAACCTATTTAAATCATTTGGTCCTAAACAGCAGGAGACTAATTATCACCTCTGCTTCCTGTGATCTTCTAAGCCTGGAAACCACTTGTTCCCGAGATCTTTCCTCTAAAATTATCTACTGAAAACAGACTTCATTAGATTTATAATATGTAATATATAGTGTGAGTAGCAAAAAATTTAAATTTAAGTCAAGTTTTACCACCGTTGATGTGCAGTGATCATGAGGATATAAAGGCTAATTTGTTTCTAGATTATTCTGCCCAACTGAAATCTAAACCAATGTACAGAAGATTAATAACAGTTTCTATGGAAGCAAAACAGTTAGCATGTAAAACTAATTGGAGTGATGTGTTCAGTGGAAAAATTGAAGAAGGAATCTGGAAAGTTTTGAAAGAGAAACTGAATGCAAAAAAATGTTTAACATCAGGAGGGTATATTTCCATAAGAACAAGATAATTGATTAAGGTGAGAGACAATAATTTAAGAAATGGAAAACAGGTTGAACTACAGCTTGAAAAACTGACATAAACAAGCTATACAAATAAATTAAGCATAGTGTGAGACAAAATCAAGAACAATTTCAAGAAACTTTGTATAAAGATATTGACCATAATAGAAAATCATGTTATAGTTATACAAGATGTGGAAGGAGCAAAGGCATACAAATTGATACACTTTGCATAGATTTTAAAATATATTCTGAGACACAACAGATTATAGATATATTTAAAAAATCTTATGCAAAACAGTTTGGCTCCATGAAGTGGATGATAAATTGTGCTAGTGATATCCAGGTGACCTCAGATGCACACTGGATCGAAACAAAACATAGGGAGGATACAGAATTAGTAATAATGGCCTGAGAAAACTTACAGTATCATTATATCTGTTATTACTAGGACACATAAATGTATAAATGTAGGGAGATTCCTCAAGATTGAAGATATGGACTTATTCAACCTGTCTTAAGGGAAAGGGGAGTAGGACAAACCCAGAGTCATACAGACCTTTAGGTCTACTTTTATGTTGTGGAAAATAATGGAGAAGGTAATGTTGGATAAGTTATTGTCAGAACTAGAAAGGTTGAGACTTGAAACCATATATCAGCATGCATATGTTGAAAATAAATCTAATATCACCTTTTATATTATGTTCTTTAACACTATAATAATAGCTATGAAAGGAATATTGTGCTATGTTGTAATTTATATAGATGTAACTTCAGCATTTGATAGGGTCATACACAAAACATTGACCAATAAATTAGAAAAACTAGGTATCTGTGTATTTTTGGTATGATGGACCACTGCATGGCTTACAAATAGGACACAGCAAGTATCATACAGCAATTGGACAGACGGAATTATTGGCTACAACCAGGGTGTCCCGCAGGGTTCTGTCCTAGATCCATATTTGTTTAGATTGTATCTTTCAGATCTATATTTTTTATATGAGGTGTTCTACAGTCTGTATGCAGATGACTTGAAACTGGGCGAACTGATTACATGTGTTACAGATAGGGCATGTCTGCAAAAGAACTTAACTAAATTAACCATTTGGGCACAGGAGAATAATATGCTGATAAATACATAAAAAACTAAGCATGTGAGATTAGGGAGACATAAATTAAAATGTGAATACTTAATATAGCATACAGTGATTGAAACTGTAGATTTACTTAAGGACCTGGGTATATTGGCTGATTCAGTGCTGAGATTTTTTAATCATATTAACTAACTGGTTAATGATAGCTATAGAACTGTAAATTATATAAAATGATTTATAAAATCTAGGAAATCAGAAATGATGGAGTCATTGTTAGTTACATTAGACCCAGACTTGAGTACGGAATAACAATATTTAAACTTTGTAAGAAAACAAGCATGAATAAACCAGAAGGAGTACAGTGGAAATATTCTAAAGGCATCCATGGATGTGAAAATTGTGAAAGACTAAAATATCTAAACTTGTACAGTGTATCATACAGATATTTAAGAGAAGACCTTATTTGGGCATATAGGGCATTTAGAGACAACTACCTCTGGGAATGTTTGGTGTTATCAAACAGTAGTAGAAAAGCGTCAGACAACCTATGTAAAAGAGTCTATAGGGATGAGAAGTATACTAATTGGTTATCTGTGACAGCAACAGATGCATGGAATAGACTACCAAATTACATTAAAGCAAACATTATTTTAGATATTTTTAAGAACAGCCTGGACACTTATTATGGGAAAAACTGTTTTGGTATACTGGCAGGTTAGAAGAGCATTAATGCCCATGCTTGAAATATTTGTATGCATGTGTGTATGTATGTCTCTATGTATGTAGTTAACATCACCCACCTTGTTTACAATAGAGAAAGGACCATCCCAGGCTGCCTGCAACCTATTGTTTCTAACTGGAAAAAACACCATCAACTGCTGGAAAACATAATGTCCTTTCATCTCAGACTTTTTTGCTGCTGTTGTGCCTGTACCAGGTGCTCCTGGGCCATCCTCATGAGCTGCCTAGGCCTAGTCCTCAGTTGTAGGGCATATTTCATAATGGAATCCTTGCAGGGGTCACACTTACCCTTCACTCATCATGAATGATATCTAAGACCCCCACCCCACCTTGTAACCATGTAGCACCTTAAAGGTGAAAGATCTATGTGTTCCTGAGATACCGTAAACAGAAGAAGGAGCAGAAATCTGTCCTTCTCTCTCTCTCTTTCTCTCTTTCTCTCATTCTTGAACTGGTCTATAGATGCTGTCAGTATGTATTTCATTGCGGAGTTAGACCTCTGCACAAGAACAGTTTTACCCACCATTGCTTCTGTGAACATTTTAGCTGGTTTGACATAAACATAGAACCTCTGATTATCAGTATTTTTCTAGGAAAATTTACCCTGCTAAAATATCTAGCAAAGCATTTGTGACATTCTGTGATTCAATGAATGCTAGAGCCACCACCCTGGGTAAGTCACTACTGCCAGGATATATTTCTTATGTGTGGAACCTGGGATTGTAGTGGTCCCACAGTATTCACTGCTACCCTCTGAATGGTCACTAAATAACAAGCAATGATGTCATCAAAACCTTCACTTTGTCTCTAAACTTGCCAGTCTTTTTGCACAATTCACAGGGTTTGCAGTAACCTGTTACATCCTTTGCAATCCCTGGCCTATGCAAATTCTGCATAAACTGTTTCTAAGTACTCTTTAAGCACACATGACTGGCAGAAGTATTATTGTGGACTATGGCCAGAAGTATCTATCAGTAGCCACAGTATACTACCAAGTGCTGTATTACTTCTCCCTATAACCCTCCTTCACCGGTCCATTACCTGCACAAAATCTTTATCCCAGTATACAGACTCACTCTGCCATTGAGTATCAAGACACTCCTTGGCTATCACCCACAAATTCTGTAAGCTAGGGTCTGAGAGGTAAACCTGTTCCAGTTCCTTATTGGTGACCAACCCCAACTTCTCTTCCAAACTAAGTTTGGTAAAGTGCCACTGATGACTGAAACTCTGGCTGAGTACTGCAACCTATCTCACTGTTGAAGTACCGCATACCAAGGAAAGTCCTGTACCTTTTTCATGCTGTGGCACAAACTCCAACTCACGACTGTTAATGAGCTCCCCTTCTGAAGTAACCACTTCACCATCCACAAATGGAGTTGTGGGCCCTGGCTGGGCCTTCCATATATGTTTGTCTCCATGCCTAGCTGCATGTAACATAGCAGCATGCACACAAGGTACTGCATTGTCAAGAATTGTTCTGAATTCAAACAGCAGCAGGAATATCCTCAGACATAGCCATCTTCTTGCTCATTTGATCCCTTCACAATCTAGACAAACTCTGGCCAAAGACACCTGAAAAAAAATTTCCCTCCCAAGGTACTAACTAGAGTGGATTTCCATAGCAAGTATTGCCCCTGTGTGACTGCTGTAGACTTTACTATGGTTATGTTGGAAGCTGTGCTCCTCTTGGCAATAGCCTCTTTCCTCTCTTCTTCTTCCTCTTCTTTCAGCTTTTCCCAGTTAGGGGTCACCACAGTGGATCACCTGTCCACTCATGATTGGCAGTGGAGTTTTACAGTGTCGAGTTGCCAGCCTGATACCCAACCTTCCACAGAAGGCACACACACATGCATGCACTCACACCTAGGGCCAATTTAGAGTATCGAATCCACCTACAGCATGTCTTTGGGAGGAAACCCACACGACCACAGGGAGGACATGCAGACTCAGCACAGAAGGCACCCCAGCCAAGGATTGAACCAGAGAACCTCTTGCTGTGAGGCAGCAATGTTAACTGCTGCACCACTGTGGTTGCCCAGCCTCTTACCTCTCTACCAATATGATATAGTGATGTTTGTGATAGCTAGATAAAGTTGTTGTCTCCAGATAACCCATTACTATTGTAGACCTTATTGCTACTTACAAGGATCTTTATTACCCATCTCATCTTAGTGGACAACCAGACTCTTCTGCCCCTTTTGTTTACATTTGAAATATTTAATTCCAAAACCTGTGTATCCATAAGATTATAACAGAAACCATGGCTTCTTGTATGCACTGTAACTTACTGTAATAACTTAGTGTGCCCCTTATACCAATGTGCAATGCCAGTTATCCTCTCATATGCAGTGGCAATCTGCTAGCAAGATGGAGTTCCCCCAGTGGGTCACTCTCCAGGTTTTCCAACTAAGTCCTTATCTCATTAGGCCGAGTACTAAGGGATAAACGAGTTGTAAACATTTCAAATGTAATGACCTTACATTCACTCACCTATCTATGAAAGTAAGTGCTGATTTCTGTGACACCCACTGTCTAGTCTTCAATGCCCTCTAAATGTCTTTCTCTACATTTCTGCAGCCAACATAAGGCATGCATTGTTGGAGTCTAGCTCACTGGATCTTAAGTATTACCTGGCCAGTATATGAAACAAATGCAATAGTGTTATAATTTGAACACTCTTTAGCATTGTCCATTAAAGGAATTGGAATATAATCTGACCATATCAAATCCAGTAATCACTGTTGAATCATAGGAATCATAGGTTTGTACTAAGCTAACTGCCCTTGCAAGCCATTTTAAGCCTAGCCAATTGTCCCTTGTGAGACTTAAACCCTGCACCTTGTGTTTGCAAGGCAAACACCTTAACCATTAGGCCACCTGCTGGCAGATTATGAGCAAGACTGTAACACCACCATTTTGCTGGATTTTTACTACGTCAGCTGGAATTTCATCACTTCTTTCAGACTTATTAGCCTTCACTCCCCTTGTTCTCTGGCTCTGCATCAGAGAATATGCCTTTGTATTTATCAGTAGTCTTAGCAGTAGGGTTCTCCTGACATACTTCCTCAGCATATTCCTACAACCTCATCTTAATCTCTTCTGCAAGCTCATTTCAACAAGGAAATTTTTCTTGCCATCTAAGTATTCTAGAAGAAATCTGTTGTATTTCTCATTTTATTTACTTATTTATTTAACATTTATTAACCGACAAAGTCTGATTCCAATTTTCAGAGGAGGCCCGGGAAGAAATGCTCCAGCTGCATGTCTTTGTAATGTGGGAGGAAACAGGAGCAGCCAGAGGAAACCCACATGAACGCAGGCAGAACACACAGTCTGTGCGCAGAAGGTACCCCAGCCAAGAATTGAATCAGAGAACCTCTTGCTGTGAGGCAATAATGCTACCGCTGCACCACTGCACCATCCTCATTATATTAACTTTTCCCAGTTCTTTTCAATATTCATTTAAATCTGCCATCTTATTTCTTATTGCTATTCCCTGGAACTCTGCTCTCATTATAATAAATGCACACACACACACACACACACACACACACACACACACACACACACACGCACACACACACACACACACACACACACACACACACACACACACACACACACACACACACACACACACACACACACACACATATATGTCTCCATTACTTATTTTCTCAGCTGTCTCTTAAGCCTGCACTGATAGCCACTTATTTCTATTTTCTGGCTACCAGATTTACTCCCTTAAATCTGTACTTCATCTCCACTACATTAAGTTGAATATTGTTAAATTAATTTCTAACTGATCTCAGAAATGTCCTTTTTATTCAATTGTACTTTAAACTGTCTGGATATCTAAGGGTCTTGAAGACATTATTTTTTTAGTTAGGAACCTCTGTAGGCTGACAAGATGAATGATATATTTTGACAAATATTAGCTAAACGGTACATTATATTCAATAATGTATCTGATAACGTTAGTAAAGGAGAACTAAGATTTCATTGTGCCTAGAAAAGATGTCTTTGAAAATTAGGTGAGTTAGATAGAAGGATTCCTGAACTACTACAGACATACAATGGTAAAAAGAAAAGGAATTATTAGCAAAAGTACTTAGATCACTTATGGCCATGTCTGTCATTTTCCTGGGAAAATGTTACATCAGCCATACAGATTACACCAGGAGGGCAGATAAAATCTGATTCTTGTTTTGTACAGACAGCAGCACTGATCTCTTATATCACTGTTTCATGATATATGTAGTCATAATTGTCTCCTGTTATTTCATGTATCCATAAATATTCCCTAATGGTCTCCAAGCTAATGATTCAGTAGGCAGGCAATATACTCCTTCTTATAGGTACCAATAGTACAAATATGCAAACTTTCTGGATTTACCTGATAGCCCAACCTGCAGTCACCCAGAATTTTCATAACTTTTTTTACAAGGTTTGTAATAACATTGCACTTTCTACCCATTTTCCATGGCCAGTGACCAGTGGGTAAAGTCTGCAATAATATTCTATCAAAAACTTCATCCTGCAGTACATTGCAGGCTACAGCCAATAAGGTCTAATTAGTTGGGTTAGATTCATAATGCCAAAGAGTTGAAACACTGAATGGTATTATACTAGGAAAAAGGGCTATGACATTGCAGTACAGTGCGGATTGGTGTTTTCTCCTTTTACCATTGTAGTGTTATCTCAAAGTTATATATATATATATATATATATATATATATATATATATATATATATATATATATATATATATTAAAATCATTGGCAAGGAGTGTGGTTGGCACAGAAAGTAAGTTTTGACATATATATATATATATATATATGCGCCCCTGCAACTTCTTTAAACCTGTTCTTGCAGGTGGTAGTGGTCTTATTACAAAGAAACTGGTTTGCAGTCTAAGATCCAAATGCTAATCAAATATTTCATAGCAAAGGTTTACTATTCTTTTCTGATTAGCCTGTAAGCATATCAAACATTCTTGCAAAACTTGCACATAGCTCATGAAGACCCAGCTGGTAAGCCTTAAGATTTATACTTATAATCCTGTTTATGTCAATGTGAGCGAGCATGCATTAAGTAAATGTATTCATCTGCTTAACTGCCTGTTTAAGCACATAGGGAACACTCTTGTCTTTCCTCATTTTCTCTAAACCTGAGATGCTGGCCTTGTGAAATTGTTTCTTCTGACAATTTGCTTGCTAGCTCTTTTTCTTCTAGAACCTGTGTACTTCTGAGGTCAAGTAATGGTGAGGAAGCTTGTACAGCTGCAATGGGTGTGACCTTTTTTTGCTCAGGCAGATTCCACTATTCATCATAAAGTGATATATCTCCAGCTGCCTCATGAATTATGCCCTACACATATTGGTTATTTAATAGTTTTTTGATGTACCTTATTTTTACAAAACTCCATCCACCAGGAAACTGTCATTATTTCCTGACTATGTCTTGTTAGATATCTCCATGCTGGAGATGCCTTTCTGCTGTAGTGTTATCAGTAATACGGATGTGCAAAGCAGGCTCTATCCATACTTGCTATACTTTGCTATAAGAAGCTCAGCATGTAATTTCTGATTTTTTTTCTTGAATGCAGAATAGTCAAATTAACCCCTTACTTACTGTTTTAGATTCCTGTTTTCAGCCCCTGCTCTTGGATGTCTGCTATACCTGTTAACACATTGTAAAAATCTTAGCACCTGTTAACATGCAACCACAGTTTTATTACAAAGAAAGCATCAATTTTTTGTAAAAACTAAAGACTTAAAATATTACAGAATCAAATATTTATTGTGCCAGTCTCACACTTCATGCAACAGTATTTACAATCTTCTTTGTGTAACGTTTCTGATTTCTGTATGGCATTGTAACTGAACTAACTGTACACAAGTTTGTTTTCTGTTCATTATCCAGCTGATGCCTGTACATTCTAACCAGAGCCAGATCCAGTAGTAGGCAACCAAGGCAGTCACCTAGGGCCCACTGCCTGGGGAGATGCCAACCTGCATGCCACAACTTAAAAACTAACTAAATAAATAAATAACATGTCTCTTTAAGGGCATTCTTCTTTAAGAACACAATCTGTGTGCTTCTTCCTGTGTACATTGGCACATGCACATGCATTCATTTTTTTCTTTACACTCACAGAATTTAAACTCACTGACATACATGCACATACATTCATTTTTTTTTCTTTCTGCATAAAGAATTTAAACTTGATGTGTGCTTGTGACTTTTTTCTTTCTATATGCAGAATTTAACCCCCTCCCAGACATGTGTGAGTATAGCTCAGAATGGCAGGTTAGTTAATTTGCTTAGGCTCAAACTTTGTACCTTAGTTACAGATGACAAGAGCCTGAATCCTCTATTCCAACTGCCAGACTACTCAAAAAATATCAGTGTCAGTGCATTTTCAAAGAAATGTGAGTTTCAGTGACTTTTTAAGGAATTGTGAGCTTCAAGAGAAGATAAGTTTGCTGTTGCTCATGCTAAATCTATTTTTAATTTGCAACTGTTTTGTTTAGCAACTAGCTATCAGCGTTTGTGCTACAGAATTTGAAAACAGTCTTAGTAGCAGAACAGGTAGCATGCTTGTCTTTGGTGCAGAAGGTTGTGGATTCTACTCCCATACCATGTAGATGGATTGCTGATACTATGGTGTACTAACCTGTTGTTGTTGTGCTGTCTATTTCTTATTGTAATATTACCAACTTACCAATTTCTTTTTAATATAACACAGGTAAATTTATTCTTCAAGGGCAGCAGGCACTAGTTTGTAGATGAAACACTGAGATATAAAGTTCTCTGCCAGCAGCAGCATCTTCATTAGTTACAGATCTCTTTAATGTAGAATTATTTAGATTACTTTTACTTCTGCAGAGATTGTGCATATTGACTGATATTGGTGGATTGTAATGACAGAAGTTTGAGTGGCCTTTTATGGTTGAAATGTTCTGAAATGGGCAGTATCATCATTGTTGGTTCATATGTTTTGTTTCCTTGGTTACTGGAAAAAATGTTCAAAATTTCAAATTTAGAATGCATTCTAACACAGGGGCAGCCACGGTGGTGCAGTGGTTAGTGTTGTCACCTCACAGCAAGAGGTTCACTGGTTTGATCCTTGGCTGCGGTGCCTTCTGTGCGGAGTCTGCATGTCCTCCCTGTGGTTGTGTGGGTTTCCTCCGTGTATTCCGGTTTCCTCCCAAAGACATGCTGTAGGTCGATTGGACACTCTAAATTGTCCCTAGGTGTGAGAGTGTGTGTGTGTGTGTGTGTGTGTGTGTGTGCGCCTTCTGTGGAAGGTTGGGCCCTGGGCTGGCAACTTGACACTGTAAAACTCCACTGCCAGTCATGAGCGTACAGGTGATCTGCTATGGTGACCCCTAACTGGGAAAAGAAGAAGAATGCACTCTAACATGTGGTGCCATATTACACAATGACTATAATTTAATACAATTAGGAAGGTGAATCAAAAAACACATGGATGTATGCATTGTCCTAAAAATGTGTGCAAGAGGTCTATAGTTTGAAAACAGCCCAAAGTCTGCCACTGTCTGGATACATTTTCTTTGAATCTGGGTTTCAATGCCATTTCAATGAATGTGAGTTTCAAGTGCAAAGAAGTTTAGTCTTCATGCTAAGTCTGTTTTCCTTGTGAAATTCTATTTTGTTTAGCAAATGGTTATTAGTGTTTGTGTTATAAAATTTGAAATAAAACTTTACATTAAATTCAAATATCTATAATCATTGTAGAAGTAAACAAGAAAATAGTATGTACACTGACAGGTTTGAACAGTGTTTATGTTTATGGTAACCGGAGAGAAATAGTCAAGTAATGGGACACTGGAATGGCTGCGGGGGACTGGGGACTGCTGTGTGTGGGGGGCTGATCCATCATCCTGCTTAGGGCCCCATCTAACCATGATCTGGCTCTGATCCTAACTTCGTTTTCCACTGCATCCTTGTAGCTATAGTTTTACATAAGGTACCTTTGTTAGTAATTTGTATTTGACCCCAGCATTAGTGGGAGATACTAATTTAGATAACTTGTACTTAGTCTCATTATGTATTTCTCCTTTAGATTTACTATTGTTAATTATTTTACTCAAAAATTATGATTGCTTGTATGCTTACTGTACATTTATCATAGACCTTTTCTCCTTGGGACTCTGGTAAACTTGGCTTATACCCAGCTGGAATTTCCCATGTATCAAAAATATAAACAATTAAACAGATAAGCAAAAATTCTAAGTTGCTGCTCTTTTTTCTATACTTTTTTCCCTGTCTGTCTGATGACCAATAAACCATTCCCAATCCGACTTGATCCCATTTGTTCACCATGGGTGGGGACATCCATCACACCCCCTGGGGAAAGAGCATCATCCAGGCAGCTATCAGAGAATTAGTGTATAGCTGGCATCCTGACAAGGCTCTCTGGTGGTGCTATGGGCTTTTTCATCACTCCAAGGACCAGCTAAGCCCCTTAGTCATATACATGTGTGCTTCTCCACACATGCCCGATACATATTACCATCACAGAAATGGATGTTCATTCCCACACTCACTTGTGGTCTATCCCCGACTTATGACCTACTTCCACCCACAAAATAATTGGAGCAATAGATAAACCAGAGTGAAGCACACAATCCTTTCTTCTGGATGGGGTACTCATGTCCCTTGCTGACCCCTTCAAGTGCCTGAGTTGCTACTCAAACTCAGCTGACATGCAACATTATCAGAGATTGATCTCTCTAGAACATCAGTGCAAGATAACATTAATACACTTAATATTGAAAAAAAACAGTCTTGTCTATCAGGAAATGGAAATTAGGACCACTAAAAAAACACAGTAACTCCTAACTACTGAATCCTGAAATAGCAAGAAGTAAGATAATTTGCTTTAAGGTGAAATACAAATTTCAGAGTCATTGATAATACTGTCTACAAACCCAGTGAGAAACTACCAGTACTTACCCCAACATAATTAATAGTAAAGCCATAAGAGCTGGGAAAAGTAATTTCAGCACACGCTTCACGTATAATCAGCTCAGCATTTTCAATAGATGTAAGTCAGCAATAAAGGTTTACAAGTCAAAAATACCTTCAAATTGAAGGAATGCACTGGTTCCTTATGCATATCAGAATCATTAAAACACAGCTAGCTTGTTCTCCAGTGGTTGTGGCTAATTCAGGGGCAGCGATGGTTAGGCATCGATCAGAATATATTAAGTGACAAAGACAGAAACAAGAACTGTATCAACAAGAGCTGCTCTTAAGTAAATATGTCAATGGTTGTAAAAAGCCAAAAATAAAAACAGCAAAAACATACAACAAATTTAAATATTTAAGAGAGTGGGAAAAGAGCACTCCTAATAGCTTTAACTAAAGCCAATATCAGTAGCCGAAACAGCACAGCTATTTAGTTAGTCCCCAAGTTCCAAAGCTATATAAAATGCATCCACTGAGGATAAAAGTGTTAAATGCTCATTTATAGTGCGCATATGTAAACTGCATATTTCTGAACACCATTTCAAAGCAGTATAAATGCATATCAGATGTCCAATTAATTAGAATTAAAAACAGAAAAATGTAGTTTAAAAGAAAAATATATATAAAAAAATATAATAAACATCAGACACCTACTAATTGTGGCAGCCATTCCCTGCCATTTTAGGTCTTCAGGTCAGTTAAGCATCAATAAGGAAAAGATAGCAACTGAGATGGAAGCAAGTATGTCATGGCATCTGTTACAGTGCCACACAATGCCATGTGACTAGATTAGATTATAAAGGCAGAAGTTGTCCAAACTCACCATAGCATTCCATGCCATACCATATCATTCCATACCATACCATACCATTTCCCACTGTACCATGGTACACTGTACCATACAGTATCATACCATGCATCATACTATATCATCCCATCCCATCACATCCCTTCCCATACCGTACCCTAGCACATCACACAGTACCATAGTACACTGTAGCATACCATATCATACCATACCACATCATACCATGTCACACTATCTCAACACATCCCATCCCTTCCCATACCATACCACATCACAGTGTACCATAGTACACTGTACCATACCATATCATGACATACCACATCATACTATACCATAACACGTCACCTATAACAAACCATAATGTACCATGCCATATCATACCATACCATACCATACCATACAATACAATACCATACTATACTTCTTCTTTAAGCTTTTTCCTGGTTAGGGGTCGCCACAGCGGATCACCTTGTCCGCTCATGATTGGCAGTTGAGTTTTACAGTGTCAAGTTGCCAGCCCGGTGCCCAAACTTCCACAGAAGGCACAAACACACACACACTCACACCTAGGGCCAATTTAGAGTGTCCAATCCACCTACAGCATGTCTTTTGGGATGTGGGAGGAAACTGGAGCACCTGGAGGAAACCCACATGACCACAGGGAGGACATCCAGACTCCGTACAGAAGGCACCCCAGCTGAGGATCGAACCGAAAAACCTCTTGCTGTGAGGTGGCAATGCTAACCACTGCACCACCATGGCCACCCTACAACACCATACTATACAGTTATAGGAAATACTGCGGGAAGAGATTTGCATCACAGAAAGCACACTTAGTAACACAAATAAACACCTGCCAGAAGACAATGGCATTGCACAGTAATGTAGTGACATCTAAGGTATTCAGCAGACTGATGTACAAGGAGCAGACTTAAAAAATAAAATTGCCATGGCAGTAAAACGGGAACATGTGATGTACATTGGTGCACAGTATGGAAATATCTGCTCTACTGGTGACATTGGCATATAAAGAAACACCAGATAACACACTGTAAGAAGCAAACAGGGCAGATAATTTGTGAAAATAGTTCAGCATAAGAACAAAGTCCATCAGCATGTCAAACATATGTAGTTATCTGAAATGGGACAGCTGTATTAACCTTTTCACTCATCAACTCTACCTGCTTCTGATGTAGACCATTCATTCCTTTTGCAGTGGTGAGACCATTTGGAGTATGGTCATACTCCAGACAGCCATCAGAGGTTTTCTTTCTGGCTTAACTCCTCATCCATTGCATCCCTGACATATGCCCATAATACCAGCTCATTACGCTGTGCTCATCTGACTGCTCTATTTGCACACTGCTTGGTGGACCAGTGCCCACATCCTGGTCCTTTTGTATTTCTGCACTTTCTCCCTGACTCCATTTGGGATTAGTGAAGTAGCAAATTGTACTGTGTCAGCTATTGACTCCCATTTCCACCAGTGCTGCATCACTGATCAGTCCTGGGATGTATGGGTAACTGTAAAGGATTTATCCCTCTTAGCTACTGAACTGACTTTTCTTTTTCAAACACTTTTATTCAATTATCACTTCTAACACAGGCAAATTTACATTCATATAAAAGTAATTAAACTATACTGACATAAACATTATACTTCACATATATTACTATATATCATATAACCTAATCAATATTACATATATTATTCAAGTACTGCCTTTTCTAAGCAAGAAACATCCTTATTAAACCATCAGTTACTACACATGCAATCATATATTTATATAAATGAAAACAAACCGCACCGACACAATCCTCTTCGCAAGCATTTTATATCACAAACCATACTGGCACACTCCCAGTTGCAAACATTATACATCATTTATAATCTACACAATCTTTCTCACTCAGACATTACAAAGCTCATTTGAGTCCTGCCACCTTTTAGACCTCATTCCTTCCCTCTATGTATTGTTCCCATAATTCCCATTTTTCCTATGTAGTTTGCTCATACCGTTTTCTAAATGTCTCAATTCCTATTGTTTTTTTCTCTGTTACTATATTCACTATTTCCAGTATAGCTTGTTTAGATTTTGATTTCCATTTTCTAGTAACTGCTTTTTTGGCAGCCACCATTATTAGACACAGCAAGGTCTTAACATATCTAGGCAATTCTGATTCTGTATCATAGCTCAGGAAAATCATCTTCCTCGTCAGACCAATTCACCCAGCTACT
This sequence comes from Protopterus annectens, assembly GCF_019279795.1. Classification (NCBI taxonomy): domain Eukaryota; kingdom Metazoa; phylum Chordata; order Ceratodontiformes; family Protopteridae; genus Protopterus; species Protopterus annectens. The sequence goes on from NC_056746.1 coordinate 376,334,424, forward strand.
GAACTGGCTTAGATCAAAAGATGTACACCTTAAATGTTTGCTAGGAAGAATTAGCAGGAGTCATATATTAAACCAGTCTGAGATGCAGTATATAAAGCTGTACATTGACACTTGATACACAGATATACATACAGTATACTGAAGATGAATTTAAAATAGATCATAAGACCAGGGTAAATTCTTCCAGTTTCCAGTGTAATTCTGTTTCATCTAAGATTGCCTCATCTTAGTGTTAGTTATATAGTAATAGAAATGGTTCCAGAAGCGACAGCTCCCTGCTTGTCAGTCACCTTCTTTCTTACTCACCTACATAACATAGATAACAATTTTGCAATGAAGTGCCCATTCAGCATTGTAGATTCATTTTAGCCATGTTAGGTAAATTAGAGTTAGGTAGCATGTACGTTTTACATAAGCAAGGCATGAATGACATTAATTAAATGTAACTTTTTATAACACTGCAACTTATTTCATAGTATCTCTCCTGCACTGCCTGAAAGCTAACCAACACATTAACCATCCAAAACATACACAGCAGTACAATGTCAAGCTAGAATACATAATACATTAAAAAGCTAGCAATATATACTAAACTTACATAATAGAAGTAAATATAAAAGTAAAATTAAATACTCAGAAATTATACCTATATCCTTAAGGCAGATTCATTCTTCAATAGTTTCAGTATAGACCAAAATAGACTGAAAGTGAAATTTGACCTAAAGTCACCTGACATTATTGCACCTTCTTCCAATAAGGAAACCAAAGAATTGTACTTTGGCTTATGTGTGCTACACTGACTCTGTACCCTACCCCTAACCTTGCACATTATGTTACTAAAAACTCTTTCCCTAAAAGTACCACTATAAAAACATGAAAGGACACAGAAAATATACAACACCAAATATGCAAAACAATAAATCTAGCCCCATATCTAACCCTTATCCTAACCCACAGATACTTGCACATGCACACCGGTCACTATAACCATTTCAGTCAAACATTTATTTTTATGTATATCCCTACTTACAAACACTATAAGACGAGAATTCAGTCCAATGTGCATTCAACATTTTGTGATTTCATTGTATTCCCATCTCAAAAACATTTCAGCCAAATTTGCTTTCAATATTTGAGCTGTAATCATATGTATAGCTTGCATTTATGTACACACACACACACACACACACACACACACACACACACACACACACACACACACACACACACACACACACACACACACATTATTTATATGTTTATTTATTTTATTCATTATGGCTGGTAAAGTGGTGCAAATAGTCACACACTGATCTATTCTAAAGTTTAATTCTCAGTTGGAATGCCTTCTGTGTAGAATGTGCATGTCCTCCCTGTGTCAATGTGGTTTTGCAGGATAATTTATTTTTCTTCTGCATCTTTAATATGTAATGTCGGTAAACTGTGAGTCTTCCAACTTGCCGGTAGATGTGTGTGCTGTGAGTGAATGAATGTTTGCCCTGCAGTTGGTTGATTGCTCCATTCAGGATTAGTTCCTCTGTCTTCTACCCACTGAATGCTAAGATAGGCTCAGCATCCACTATTACAATAAGCAAGATTAAATGTATAGGTTCATAGGTTCACAGACAAGTACTGGGCAATTGGTCTGCAGATCATTTCAAGACTAACCAAAAAAAAAAACGTATTCAAAATTTCCTTCTAGCCTCAAGCAGGGCAAGACAAATTAGACTGGGAGATCATTTGAGGCTGCCCATCCAATTATCTAGGTGTACTTTGAAGGTAGCAAGGGTGTGACTGTCCTTGACATGTAGTAGAAGTTTGTTCCAGTGGTAAGGGATACACTGGGATATGAATCTATCATGCCAGTATAACTCTAACATGTCTTATTTATCTGCTGATAAAGGTTTAGTTCCTTTAACTGAGTATTTAGTGTACCATTACTTTTTCCAAAGGAATACAAGATCAAATAGGGTTGGATCTTTCATAGCATGAACGACTAGACATAAATCTCTATGGGGGAGTTTGTAAGAGAGTGAGTACAGAGAAAGGGCTGACAGTCCTGTTAACTAAGATTTTTAGAGCCACTGATCTTTTTAGTTATGAATCTCTGAGGTTTGTCATCTTGTTTGATATATTTAGATAAATACATGACAAAAGGTGTATTGTATTCAGTAATGGGGCTGATAAGATGAGCAAAGGAGATACTTCTTTGTATCTAGTGGACATGACTTTGGAAATTAGATTGGCCCAAGAAAAGGCTTTCCATATAATCCTAGAATGAATGGATGAATGAATCAGTGTATCTAGTCATTCCCCAGATTTCACGAAGCTCCATGCAAGAATAAGACTATTCTTGCACAGAGTAGCTCGTGTCCATTTAGAATAACAATGCGCCTTGCATATGCATGAAGATGCGCTACTATTTAATCTAAAGAGACACGTACCAGGATCGACCGCATGGGGCATGTGTCAACAGTGCCTGCACATGTAACACGCCCCCTTCGCTCAGAAAGTGCCATACAGCACTTTGTGACACAGATGAGTGTCAAGTTATATAATATTACAGCCTGTCTCTAATATTATATAGTAAACGAGTGTCTGCAGACACTGAAATGTAAGTAGCTAACATTTCAGTGTCTGGACACTGAAAAAAAAAAAACACAAACACCTAGAAGGCAGCTGCCTTCAAGTGCAAACCCCCAAGTGTATGCGCTCTTGCCATACATACATGCATGGAAGCAGTAGGGCAAGAGGAAAGCAATAAAAATTAAAAAAATGTAAGTTATTTTTTTTTTCATCAAATAAATCTGAAATTTAAGCAGTGCGCAGCTTGTTTGCATGGCGCGCCACTTTACTTAGCCTGGCTGAAATCCTGAAAATGCTAGACAAGTAATTGTAATAGAAAACATCATCAAGCTACTGTAGCATAGTGGTACTGCCATGGTATAGCATAGAACATGCTTGGTTAGAATCCCCCTCTGCTAAATTATTAAACTTTTAAGGAATTTGAATGATAAATGTTAATCATATGGCTCACGTATAGCACAGTAGGGGTGAGAATATGTAAAATATAAATATAAAAAATAATTTATAAATTTAATGAAAAAATAGATTTAAGCAATGCTTTGCTAGTGTAAGCATTGCTTGCCGGCTTTCAGCTTTGCTTACCTGGTGTAAGCATTGCTATGCGGATTTGCACGGAGCTAAGCATAGTTCAGCATATTAAAACTGGCCAATCAAGAAAAAGTGAGGGAAAACTGCCCTATTTAAACCACACAGACAGGAATACAGCCATAACCATTTGGGATTGCTCACAGCAGGACCAAAATGTCTGGTGTCAGTGAAGGTGTTCACTTCCAAGCACAAGTGGCGCAGAGCTACAGTTATCCCAATCCACAAGGGGGGATCCACCTTGGATCCCGGAAACTACCGTCCCATCATTCTGACAAGCCTTATCTGCAAGGCCATGGAGCGTATTATCATGGAACTTATAAACAAAGACATTGGCAACCTTCAAACACTGGACCCCACCCAGTTTGGGTTTGTGAAGGGCCGATCTTGTCTCCTGAACCTGATTGACTTCTTTGAATCAGTCTCCAGAGCCATGGACAAGGGTAAGGTGGTCCACACAGCCTATCTAGACCTTGCCAAGGCCTTTGACACCATCCCCCACTCTGGAATCATAGATAAACTTACTAAGTTGGGTATTAATCCCTATGTCACCCAATGGGTTGCTAAATGGCTTACTGATAGAACCCACACTGTAAACGTAGCCGACTCCAAATCCAGCTCCAGACAAGTGACAAGTGGAGTACCTCAGGGTTCAGTCCAGGGCCGCTCTTGTTTGGCATCTACTTCTCTGATGTACAGGTCAACACTAAGGGACTCTGGCTAACAAAGTTTGCAGATGACTGCAAACTGGGAGCCATTATTGAATCCCCAAATGATGTGGATACTCTACAAAAGGGCCTTACAGAAACAGATGCTTGGTGCCAGAGCCATGGGCTCAAGCTCAATGCCAAGAAATGTATTGTTATCCCCTTTGGGAAAAAACATGTATCCATGAATTACCATATAGGTGGGAGTACACTAAACACAGAAAGTGTGATAAGAGACTTAGGGACACAGGTGGACAGTGGTCTCACCTTCGATAACCACATCGCCACAACAGTCAGGAAATCCTTCTATGTGGCACACCTCATCACGAAGGGCTTTTCATCCAGAAAAAAGGAGGTCATTGTCCCACTGTACTCATCCCTCATTAGACCCATTATAGAATACAACGCCCCATTTGGTATGTACCTCTCAAGACATCTGAAACAACTGGAAAGGCCTCAGAAATACCTCATTAAAAGAATCACAGGCCTAAAGCAGATGCCCTACGCTGACCGCCTTAAAAAACTCCAGCTATACCCTGTCGCATATCGTCTACTCAGAGGCGATCTCTGCTTAACATACAAGGCCATGTCAAACCCAGAGCTGTTGGACATGCTACACTTAAAGAAATCCCAATCCTTCAGAGCTACACACTCCAGGGATCTAAACCTTGTCATCACAATAAACAAAACATGCTGGAGGGATAGGTTCCTGACCCAGAGACTCCCCAGACTCTGGAATAGATTGCCCATACATGTCAAGCAGAGTGCCTCTTTGGACCTCTTCAAGAGGAACCTTGATGATTGGATGGGAGAAAGTAAATTCACCCCAGGGATCACGTCAGTCGCCCTGCTAGACAGGGGTCCAGGAAAGTAAATAATGTGGGAAGAAATAGCCAGGGAATTGTTATGGCTAGGCTTGTATAGGCCCTAGGGCTGATAGCCTAGTACCAACCTATGAACCTATGAACCTATGAACAACAATGAGGCATCCAGGAGTCCAGGGTCATGGCTGGGCTCCTAGTAAAGGGCCAGTACCAGGGCTTGCAGTACAAAGCAGAGGCCTGGGACCTTGCTTGCAATCTCACCAGTGCCACTGTCATACCCTGGACTGGTGAGCAGGTACATCACCACCATAATGACCTGAAGTGGAGGAGGGGTGCCATCTTGGACCAGTGGATCCAATAAGCCTGAGCACAGGCTGTCCCACCTGTCTGTAATTATGCAGTCTTATGTATCTCTAAGTATGGAAAAAGTTCCAAATTGTGACTGTGCAGGTGTGATTAATGTGTGATCTCTTCCCATAGAGCTGCTGCAGAGAGGTACCAGAAAGTTGAGGCTCATGCCCAGTGACTGGCTCGGCTGTGACGGCAGTATGGTGGGTACAGAATACTCCCTACTATTAGCAGTAAGAAATCAAAATTATAGTAATGGTAGTACCACCTGTATATATAATTGTGCTGTAAAAGCCAGGAATAAATGCCTATGTCAGGCTGCCAGTGTTACAATGGAGTATTCCCAGCTGCTGTGTAATACAGATGTCAGTGGCAAACAAGATTCAATATGCAGGAGAGGAATATTAGAATATGTATGAGTGTGTCTGAGTGAACCTGCCAAGAAAGTGCCATGTCAGGGCTTCTGTAACACTTAGAAATGAAAAACATTCCCCTGTGCAGATCATACAGGAATAGTAATTGAGGATTTCTGAGTTGTATACAGATATGTATGTCAACTAATAAAGGTGATCCCAAACACCGGTGTGTGTCATCTCACTTGTACCTGAAAAATAGAAATGTGTATATGTCCTGCAGAATGCATTAACTGAGGTGAACTGAGTTAGCACTGCTTGTCTGCATACTTTAGAATGGGCATGTCAAATAACTGAAAAAAAGCAACAGTACATATTGCCATCAGAATGTGTTTTACTTGTTTGTCTGCCAGCAGTGTCTTGTGTTAACCTTTCAATTTCATTTGCATGTAGCTGTGAATGTACTGAAAATGTATAAGCGTAACAGGTGCAGACTTAAATCCTACACTGTGTACTCAGGAATCTAAATTGAAGTATGTAGTTGTAGAACAGTCAAATGTGCAATCCAGCTAATGTGCATGTTTCACAAACAGTGACACCAATGTCTGTTGTGTATGCATAATTTGTACTGAAAATGGAAAACAAATAATGCAACATGTCATAATAAAAGTACTGTGCACAAATATATGTACCAGATAGAAATGTCACAAGCAACACACAACACCTCCCCAGTAGCTCAGTCTGATAAGGACTAGGCCTGTAGTTTAATTGTGTACACACACCATGGTTCAAATCCAGGGACAGTCACAACCATCTCAATCTGGTTCTACAGTTGTAAACTACAATCTGAATAGAAAACGTAATGTACTGCAACACATAACATTTTCCATACAGGGCACACAGGTAAAAAAATATGAATAGAAATACTAGTATGATGTGTATAACTATGAAAGGTGTACAATTGCTGTGTTGAATGGCTCCAGTCCTACAAATAGATGCAAGCTAGCTATCCACACTCTGCAGTCTGGCCCAGGCAAGCCCCTCAAGTGTCACACTGTCACGGATAGTTTTCCCAGTTGCCAAGAAACCTGCACACAGAGAATGTCACCGTATATATATGTGAAAGGCACAACACACACTCCAGGGCCTGCAACTAATCTGTGAATCTGAAATATGTGCAGAAACAGCAATGTAATGTGCACACAGTTTATCTGCACAGGGCCCACAGGTAAAGAAATTGGTATAGAAACAGGTCTGATGTGTATAACTAAAATAAGGGTACAATTGGTCTGTTGATATCTACAGCTGTTGGTGTGCTGTAGCAGCCCCATGGCCCAGGTAGAGTGTAAGTGTGGTCAGAATGTAGAGTAGTAAATAGTAGTGTACTGACAAATATACTTGATAGCAGTTGTCAATTGAATCTGTTCCCTTTCTCCACTCAACTGATACAACCATCACACTGAAGCCAACATGGGTATGTTCCTAAACAAACCTCTACTGTTGGGACCATTGTTCCATTTGGTTTATCATTGTTTAAACTGTGTGCATACTAATCTAATATTCCTTGTTGAATAATCATTTTATTGCCTGCCTGACATACCACTAACTGGCATTCTATTGCAACCCTGAATACCATTCCATATATGCATGGGTTCTGTTTGCAATGGCACTGTCTTGGGTAAATGGGAATATCCATGCATGCTATTTTGACTAATGTTGTAATGTGTTGTGCATGTTTAACCAATATTTATTGTTAATTTCTACACCATAGCACATATGGGAAGGCAGATGCCAGTGAATCCGCCTCTCCCACCCCACCTGGCCGAGGCACCAGGTCCCAGCACATCTTGGGACCCAACCCATACCTCCCTCATCTGCTGGTCCTGCACCACCCCTGAGTTGAACCACTGCAGGGGTGGGGCTCACCCTCCCTGCAAGTGGGCGCAGTGAGGATGTTGTTACCTAGGATGAGGTCTGTGGCATGATGCAAAGTGTCCTCCAGATGGAGCTGGATGATCACCTGCTCCATGTGGAGGGAAGGCAGGCACAGCTAGAAGGGCAGGAGGCCTCTCCAGCCCAGCCACCTTCGGGGCTGTGAAGGAGTAGTGGTGACTGCCATCGGGTGGGGACATCAGTGCCACTACTACCATCTGGGGGCTCATAAGCCTTGGATTCCCAACCACCCTCCCTGCCAAGGTGTTTACCCCTCCATGTGTCATACACTGCCCCTGTCTGCTATCTTGTCTGTCTTGTCTGTCTGCAAATGCAACCTCTCCTATCAGACCTCCCTCACCACACTTACCTATAATCCTACCTTAACATCCCACTCTCACCTTAAAAAAAGGGCATCTGTCCCACAAAAAAAAATCACTTCTCATACATAGTTCTGCATTTCACCCAGAGACATGTACCCAGCACACAATCTAACCCTACCAATCATCCACATTGTATGATGCCCACACACCTACCTGTAGGGTGTGAGGTTCCAAATTCTAAATTGCCCACATTGAAAGCAACTGTTGCTGCCAAAGAAATGCAGAGCTATGGTCCTTTCCTACACCCATCCTGCACATCCCTACCTAATTCTCCTCTTGTTTGTCCCCATGCTTGCCCCAATTTCACCTCTTTCCTATCTCCCTTTTTTCTTTTCTTTATTTGAAATTAGCACAGTTTTATGCAGCCATAAGCGGGCATAAGCTAAGCTCATGTAAGCATTGCTTAGCTTCACGCAATTCCACACAAACCTGCTTAAAGATGCTCAAAACTTCCTTAACCACTCTGTATCCAACAGTCATTGCTCTGCCTAGCAGCAAACATATACAACCCTTGCAGGTCTTGAACCCTTTACACTAGAGTCAGAGCAGTTAACAACTAAGCCATCACAGCTATGAAAACATTTGTTGTTTTTTTCTAATATATCTGTCAGTACACATACTAAATAGTAATGAACAACTGCTTTGACTTCTAAAATTGTGTAGTAATTGTTAGTGGAAATATTGTTGAATCAGTATGTTGTTATAGCTTTATAAACAGATATCAGATAAATATGGTGGGATACATCTGGGAAGGTAAATACAACACTCACGTGCACATGTAAGGATATGGATATATATGTATATACATATGTAGATATATGTATACATGTACATACACATATATATTTATATATGTATTTATATACATCTGTATATTATATATATATATATATATATATCTATCTGTATATATATATATATATATATATATATATATATATATATATATATATATATATATATATATATATATATAGTATATATATATATCTATATATATATATATGTGTGTATATATATATATATATATATATATATATATATATATATATATAATATCATCATCTTTCTTCGGCTGTTCCCATTAGGGGTTGCCACAGCGTATCATCTGTTTCCATTTCTTCCTATCCTCTGCATCTTGCTCTGTCACATGAACCACCTGCATGTCCTCTCACCACATCTATAAACCTTATCTTAGGCCTTCCTCTTTTCCTGTTACCTGGTAGATTCATCCTAAGCATCTTTTTCCCAATATACTCAGCATCCCTCCTCAGCACACGTCCAAACCAATGTAATCTTGCCTCTCTGGCTTTGTCTTCAAACCTTCCAACCTGGGCTGACCCTCTAATATACTTATTCCTAATCCTGTCCACCCTTGTCACACCCAGTGAAAATCTTAACATCTTTAACTCTGCAACATTTACTCTAACTCCTGCCTTTTTGTCATTGCCACTGTCTCCAACACATATAACATAGGTGGTCTCATTACCTTCTTGGAGACTGTCCCTTTCACTCTTACTGGTACTCGACTGTCACAAATCACTCCTGACACTCTTCTCCACCCACTCCATCCTGCCTGTACTCTCTTCTTCACCTTTCTTCCATACTCACCATTACTCTGAACTATTGATCCCAAGTATTTAAACTCATCCACCTTTGCCACCTCTACTCCTTGTATCCTCACCATTCCTCTATCCTCCTTCTCATAAGCACACATATATTCTGTCTTAGTCTTGCTGACCTTCATTCCTCTTCTCTCTAGAGCAAATCTCTATCCCTCCAGTGTCTCTTCCACCTGTTCCCTACTCTCACTACAGATCACAATGTCATCTGCAAACATCATAGTCCACGGGGACTCCTGTCTGATCTCGTCTATCAACCTGTCTATCACCATTGCAAATAAGAAAGGGCTCAGAGCTGATCCTTGATGTAATCCCACCTCTACCTTAAACACATCCATCACTCCCACCACAGACCTCACCGCTGTCACACTACCCTCGTACATATCCTGTATCACTCTTACATACTTCTCTGACACTCTCAACTTCCACATACAATACCACAACTCTTCTCTAGGCACCCTGTCATATGCTTTCTCTAAATCCACAAAGACACAATACAACTCCTTCTGACCTTCTCTGTACTTCTCCATCAACACTCTAAGAGCAAACATTGCATCTGTAGTGCTCTTTCCCGGCATGAAACCATACTGCTGATCATTAATCATCACATCCCTTCTTAACCTAGCTTCCACTACTCTTTCCCATAACTTCATGCTGTGACTGATCAGTTTAATCCCTCCGCAGTTGCTACAGCTCTGCACATCACCCTTATTCTTAAAAATCTGTATCAAAACACTTTTGCTCCATTCCTCAGGCATCCTCTCACTTCCAAAAGTTCATTAAACAATCTGGTTAAAAACTCCAGTGCCATTTCACCTAAACACCTCCATGCTTCCACAGGTATGTCATCTGGACCAACAGCCTTTTTATTCTTCATCCTCTTCATAGCTATCCTTACTTCCTCCTTGCTAATCCATTGCACTTTATGATTCACTATCCCCACATCATCCAACCTTCTCTCCCTCTTATTCTCTTCATTCATCAGCCCCTCAAAGTACTCTTTTTCCATCTCCTCAACACACACTCTCCTCGCTTGTAAGTATATTTTCCTCATTAACCTTTATCACCCTTACCTGCTGCACATCTTTCCTAGCTTGGTCCCTCTGTTTAGCCAATTGATACAGGTCCTTTTCTCCCTCCTTAGTGTCCAACCTTTCATACAACTCTTCATATGCCTTATCCTTAGCCTTCGCCACCTCTCTCTTTGCCATGCACCTCATCTCCTTATACTCCTGTCTACTTTCTTCATCTCCCTGACAATCCCACTTCTTTTTTACTAGCCTCTTTCTCTGTATACTCTTGTGTACTTCCTCATTCCACCACCATGTCTCCTTGTCATCCCTCCTCTGTCCAGATGTCATACCAAGCACATTTCTAGCCATCTCCGTTACCAGCTCTGCTGTAGTTACCCAGCTATTTGGTAACTCTTCACTGCCACCCAGTGCATGTCTTAACTCTTCCCTGAACGCCAACTCACAATTACCCTTTTTCATTTTCCACCATTTGATCCTTGGTGCTGCCCTCACACTCCTCCTCATCTTCTTGATCACCAACGTCATCTTACAAACCACCATCCTATGCTGCCTAACTTCACTTTCCCCGGTCACCACTTAACAGTCTCCAATCTCCTTCAAACTGGCCCTCCTACATAAGATATAATCCAACTGTGTGCATCTTCCTCCACATATATGTATGGGGTTCCTATTAGATGGCCAAAGACGCATTCTATCGAATGAGTCTTGATCGAACTTAAAACAACAAAAAGGCAAAATAGCAAAGCAGCTTTTAAGCTTATTCTTTCCCAGGGAAAGAATTCACTTGGCCACATCCGCTACTTTGCCATTTTTGGCACTGTAGTGAGATCTTGAAGTTGGTATATTTAAGTAGGGGTGTGAGGGTGAAGCCCCCCACTTTATGTATTATTTCAATTTTTTTTTTTTTGGAACAGCGATTTTTTTCCCTTGGAAAAAATCGCTGTTCTGAGCTTTCGAGATTGTAAGCTTTTGCTTACATCATTCACTTTTTTAAGTGTTTAATGATATAACATAGACCCTAATTATGTGTGTGTGTATATATATATATATATATATATATATATATATATATATATATATGTGTGTGTGTGTGTGTGTGTGTGTGTGTGTGTGTGCATGTATATGTGCATGTATGTATGTATATATATATATATATATATATATATATATATATATATATATATATATATGTGTGTGTGTGTGTGTGTGTGTGTGTGTGTGTGTGTGTGCATGTGTGTGTGTGTGTGTGTGTGTATATATATATATATATATATATGTGTGTGTGTGTGTGTGTGTATATATATATATATATATATATATATATATATATATATGTATAACATATGTCCATAACATGCAGTGGAGTCATACCTCAGCACCAGTAGTCACAACCTCTTAGTGCAAGGGGATGTCATGTAAGTATTGCAGGTATAAATGTAGAATGTTGCTACTGTAACAGGGATTAGTCTTAACAGAAATGTTGTGTGGGAAGTTATATCTGATATTGATGTGTATGCCATCAGTTACTGACAGACATCATAAGATCATCATAGTGCAGTACCACACAAATCACAGTAATGATCCTGTGGAATACAGCAGATATATGACCAATAAATGTGGACAGTCTGACACACTGGTCAGTCCAGAGGTATACACAGAACCCCTTAGTGCAAGAAGTGCGGACCAAGCCTGACAAAGTGGATGTTTACAGCCATGTAAATGGGGATATCATGAAAATACTGGAATAGATAAGCTCACACAGTTTATGCATTCATACACTCCTGTCTGTCCTGACACATAATAACTGGAGGAGCAGAGGTTACAAGCCCACATACTACCCACTAATTAGTGACATACATTTGTACAGCATCCCACTACTTTGTCAGAAATCCACAACAGATATGGTGGCCCGGCAACAGTACATCTGACAAATATCTGGACATAACATCACGCTGGGTAAATACACTGAGCTGCTAGGCATGTCACAATGCACTGTACAAACTAATGGCAGACTGCCACAACACTGGCCTACATTTCTTATGGAGGAATACACATGTACTTGCAAATATAGCAGGCTCTACAGGTATGTAACAGCATGGAGTAATGGATACCTGTCTGAAAGTGCATACCCACAACCAATCTGAACACAGCCACAGTCACATATCATAAGCACACTTAATATTACATTATACTGGTTGTGTGAACAACACACCATCCTCATATGTGCCACTCACACACTAACCCTACATATACTGGGTCAACACACACAGTGTATTTCGATGCCTGACTGTGGTATGGGACATGTGTTGGTCTGGCCCTACAAACATGTACGCCGATAGGGTACCATACACTGGAGCAGCATGCAACATCAGATAGAACAGGACCAAGAACAATGACATCTACCACAGTCTGTACACAGGCCAAGGTTCATATTCACAATACACACTGTCAACAATCACCATAAGTACACAGACCTCACTACTGTACACACTACAACAGAATGTACAGGTTTTGCCCTCAAATATAAGGCTTACTATACATAACATGTCTAGCAGTCTGATCTCTCACTGGCTTATCGGGTATGATGTCAGTAAATAATGATGTACTGAACATATGCACCTCTTACTGTATGACATATGTACAAAAGCTGACTGAGTTGTGGCTGGAGGTACAACCACAGGGCCAATATTGACATGTTGATGTGATAAACCCATACATTTACTGGTGTAACATGGTTTGTTGTGACATATGTCTTCTGAGGGATATAAAGTCAGTAACTCACATAGATGTCACCATGTACTGACTGCAATCCTCAGAGTATGCTACTGTATTTCTAAAGATAGGAAATGTGTGAGTAACACAACACATGTAAGACTCCAAACACTGGCCAGTCTGCAGATAGCCCTACAGGTGAGACTTTCCTCAACCATATAACACTGTAATGACAGATATTAAATTATGTAGAACAGCCATATCCATACAAACCCTATTAAACCAACATTACTTCAAATGTAGAAGAACAATACTTACATTCTGTCCTCATGTCTGGAACATCCCCCTCCTGTTTGTTGGCCTGTCTCCACAGTGTATGTTGTAAGAGGTATATCCAGCTACCCTCTGTGATGCTGTTTGTCAAACACCAACATAAAGTCCTGCTCACAGTGAAGGAAATGGACCAACACCCATATGAAGTGCTTACTTATAGGAGTGTGTTTCCATGCAATTGGTTATAGGAATAATACCACAGCTGTTCCACATGCAATTAGTTAGTGGGTGACTGCAATTCATGCACAGGCCATCAGCTGATCATGAGCATCACTTACAAACCTCAAGCTGCTGCCTATGCAAAGCAAGTGTACTTTTCCACATCCACCAGAGAGGGAGTGAGAGAGACAGACAGAGACAAAGTTTGAAAGGAAGAAAGTAGGAGAGTAAGAGCCAAGCATGATTGTGTATGATCTATGGGTGGAGAGTGGTATCTGGGCATTATGACAGTTGCCTATATTGTGTACTAATCCATACTGTCACATGGTAATTGCACATGGCTGTACACATTTATGGGTGAGAATTGTCGACACCACTCTCTACAATGTTTGGAAAATGTTAGCCTTCTAATGTTGTCAATGGGACATGTAGCTCCTCAGTATAATGTTGTGGCAAAACCCAAACTGCAATTGATCTTGTCATTACACAATCACCCCAACACCCACACAGGACAATGATAACACACCCACAAAGACACACTTACCAGTATTGAGTTTCAAACCTCTACCTGACTATGTATTGCTATTACATTGTTATGCAGTTATTGCATGTGCCACGTAGCTTACATATTGGAAAGCTGTCCAAAGGTATCTTTGAAGGTGAGTGACATCAGCAACAGTGATAAAGGAGGGATAAGGTAAATGCAGCACATGTGACTGTCCACAAAAGCAGGTGTCAAGGAAGACACAACCACACTCTCTCAGGGAATCATACAAATTATCAGAGTTGGTAGGGTCAGGATTAGAACTCCTATGTAACTAGGTTGCTACACTACAGTATTACGCAGTTATCACATGCACTAAAGGTTTATTTCAAGGTAACTGACATCAGCAGGCATGCTACAGTAGGGCAATGGGAGGTGTACTTAGTGTGAATCGCTTCAAAATCATTAATCTCCACACACACGCACACACACACACACACACACACACACACACACACACACACACACACACACACACACACACACACACACCTTTGCCAGTACTGACATGCATGGGTTCATTGCTTCACAGGTGTGTAGTAGTTGACTGTGCCAGAAGGCTATACAAGGCTAGGCAAAGGGAATAACTTGGCTTCAGGCCACATGACAATGGTCTCCAGTGTGACTCTGGGGTGTAGTTCCTGGATTGGCCCACACAGGTGGGTATTGTATTCACCATCCACTTATCTGGGTTACTATTGTGGGTGGCCAGTGCTGTGCAGTGCTTGCCATGTATGTGATCTATATTCCATAACATGGACAGTGTCTAGGTTGTGCACATCTCACATGCATGTTCTGTGACATGTGGAAGTGTACTTGGGGTCTCTGGGGCATGTTGTGTGGACAGGTTGTTATCATCTGATGTGGCATTCCTGACATCATGTGGTGAGACCTGGCTATGGAACTAAGGTTGTGCCTGGACCTACATTGACAGCATGATACAGGTATTCAGTGCAGTTAGTGGCATCTGTCTATACAGGGTATGTGTATTAGGCATGGTATTCCCATTGTGGGTTACATTTGCAGACTCTATAGTTGTGCCCCCCACACCCCCTACTGAAATATACCAACTCCGAGATAACACTACAGTGCTGAAAACTGCAAAGTAGCAGAAGCTGCCAAGCGAATTCTTTCCCTGGGAAAGAATTCGCTTAAAAGCCACTTCACTATTTTGCCTTTTCATTCTTTTAAGTTCGACGCATCTTCGGTCATCTAATAGGAACCTCATACGCGCATATATATATATATATATATATATATATATATATATATATTATATACATATATTATATGCATATATTATATATATATATATATATATATATATATATATATATATATATATATATATATATATATATATATCCAGTGGAAAACATAGCAAAGGGCCACTGTAAGCATTTATTTGCCTATTGTAGGGATGGAACAGGGTGCCATGTCCTTTTACTTGCTGGATAACACACAGTCAAGTGATGTTACACATCACAGTACATTCTGATGTCAGTGGCAGTGTTGTGGTCAACAGGCATGTAGTCCACTGCAATCACACCATGGTTACTATCTGTGGGCAATATGCAGGGAACTACCAATATAGTGGTTATTGCCTAGTCAAGTGTGTTTGTGTATGGGACATGAGTGGAGAGTGTTCTCTGAGTAATACAAGGGTTACCTATATTGTTCTCTGATCCATAATGTCACATGTAGGGCTATGGATTGTCTATACCAATCTCTCTGCTGTTTGACATCTGTTGTCCTTGTAAGGTTGACATTGTGACGTATAGTAGGTCCTCAGTATAATAATTAAGCAAAACCCACCCCGCAATGCATCCTATTAGTATACAATCACAGCAACCTCCACACAGGATATTAATGACAGACACACACACACACACACACACACACACACACACACACACACACACACACACACACACACACACACACACACACTTACCAGTACTGAGATTCAAACCCGTACCTAGCTATGTATTGCTACTACAGTGGACCTCATTTATCACACGTGCCACAGAGCCTATTGGATGGATGTTGTCCCAAGGTACTTCTAAGGTGAGGAACATCACCAGCCCTTGTACATACTGACATTGTGTAATATAGTGGGTTAGAGATCCAAAAATAATTTTACCTTAAGCACACATTTACATTTGCCGGGGGTGAGGTTCAAACCTTTATCTAACAACCTTTATGGACCATTATGTTACACATTTATCAGATGCACCACTGACATGACATGGCTTAGTCTTCGCAATAGATACTTGTAAGGTGGATGATATTTGCAGGACTGCTAATATCAGGCTCAGAGATGTGTACTGGCTGTAACTGGGGACAAAATCTTTGAGGTACACACACAAACACTTGCCAGAGATGAAATTCAAAGCCATAGCTGTGTAGTTACTGCTACTACATTGTTTCACATTTATGGCACACATCATGGAGCTTATAGGGCTAGCCCTTCTCCAAAGGTGTATTTCAAGGTAGATGACCTCAGCAAGCTTGCTAAAGTAGGACAATGGGAGGTGTACTGACTGTGAATGGCCTCAAAAGTATTACTCTCTATACGCACACATGCAGAGTTTCACAGTTGCTATGTCTGGGATTAGAACTCCTACCTAAATATTACATCACACTATAGCATTACACAGTTTTTGCATGCACCATGGAGCTTATAGGGCTAAATCTTCTCCACGGAGGTATTTCAAGGTGCCTGATAGCAGGCTTGCTAAAGTAAGGCAATGGGAGGTATACTGACTATGAATGGCCTCAAAAGCATTACTCTCTACACACACACAGTTTCACAGTTGTTATGTCTGGGATTAGAACTCCTATCTAACTAGCATATCACACTATAGCATTACACAGTTATTATATACGCCATGGAGCTTACAGGGCTGAATGTTGTCCAAGGAGGTATTTCAAGGCAACTGACATCAGCAGGCTTGCTAAAGTAGGGCAATGGGAGGTATAGTGACTGTGAATTGCTCAAAAGCATTACTCTCTACCCACCCCCGCGGATTGTCTATGCCTTGCAGGGCACGCAAGATCGGTGCAGGAGCTCTAGCAGGCAATATGTCTACTGTACAATCCAGGAACAGCCTGCAGGGGCATGCATGAGTGCTCCTGCACTAGTCCTGCATGGACTAAGCCCCTGTATGCAAATCATTCCATTTGCAGGAAAAATCCATGCAAATGAGGTGATTTTGCAATCAAGGAAGCTTGCAACTGGTCGTGCAGGACTAGTGCAATCTGCGGAAATGTACTCTGTTAGTAACCGAGTACATTTCTGCAAACTCCAAAACGTAGCTATGACAGCTCCAAATTAAGGCTGCACATCAGTTAGTAAGCATGCCACTGGCCAAGTATAAGGCCATTAGCATTGCAAACAGGCAAAAAAATAAAAAAAAAAAACAGCTTTTTTTTTTAGCCAGTCTCAGCTGTTTAAGAGTAGGGCAGTGGCGTGCAAATGGGATCGGGGGGGAAATAACAAAATAAACCTAAATTAAGCATTCAAACTAAAATCAGTATTCTGCCATGCAAGTCAATGGCAGGCAGAAGACAACATGGCAAGTGAGTAGTGGTTGCTAAGGGGGGAGGCTCAGTGTGAGACATGTAACCATTTATTAGCAGGCAATCCTATGCAAATGAGGGGAAAGATAGTGAATCCCAGTTTTCCCCAGCATGCTAGTCAGGTCCCAACAGTCTAAGAATAGGAATAGCTTGGTGCAAGCCCAGGAGTTAGCTGACATCATAGGGGGGGTGTCAGACATACTGTAAGTGGATTGGAGCCCTGTGGCTTGAGTTTGCTCCTAGCCTAGCACAGCTAAGCTAGGGGGTGTGTCTGAATCTGCCTAGCACTCTTTACATTGCCTAAGCGGGTGTGTGCATCTTGCAACAGGTTTTAAAGAAAGAAAAAATGTTAAACCAGGAAATAGCAGCACTGTCCACATTTGAGCACTCTGTTTGCACAACGTGCACCCAGGCTTAAACAGAAAGGCAATGGAAAGAGAAAACAGCAGTAGGAAGGTAATCAAGGTGAACTAGCATAGCTGGCAGGTGAAATGTATCAGAATCAGCCAATTACACAGGCAGCAGACCAGCCCAGCCCAGAACACTTCTATAAACTATGCAAATACCTATCCCTCTGTTTTTTCACACACTCTACATCACCGGTGTTACAAGCAGGGAACCTTTAACAAACAAACCTACAAAATGAGAGGGGATGTGCAGGCAACATAAAACAACATATGCAAGAGGCTGAGGGTGGTGAGGATGTGAATGCTGCTGATCAACCCACAGTGAGGAGATGGAGGAGAGTGTACAGACCCAGGGTAACCTATCAGGGGCTACATGAGCTGGAGATAGTAGACCACTATAGGGTGGACAGGGACCTTCTACAGCAAATTGTTGAGCTGTGCCGGCCATGCCTGACATACCAAACTGACCGAGGGGAACCCATCCCAGTAGATACAAAGGTATGTGTAGGCCTAGGAATACTAGCCACAGTTACCTCCCAAAGCTCAACTGGGGATATCATGGGGATCTCGCAGGCATCAACATCCAGAGTATTCCATCAGTTCCTTGATGCCATGTCAGTACATGCCAGTGAGGACGTATATTTCCTCAACACCTGTGAGATGTTGGCCAGCAATATGCATCTCTTCCACAAAATAGCAGAATACCCTGAGGTAGTGAGTGCTATAGACTGCATGCACATATGCATCAAAGCACCATCCAGTGATCAGGGTAGGGCCTACATCAACTACAGGGGCATCCACTCCATGAACTTCCAGGTCATCTGTGATGCCCAGGGCATTATAATTAATGTGTGTGCTGGCTGCCCTGTACGCTATCACGATTCCGACATTTGGCATCTGATGCAGCTGTACCAGAGATTTGTCAGTGGGGACATTCCCTACGGTCACCTAGTGGGGGATGCTGGTTACACACTGGAGCCGTGGCTGATGATACCCATCAGAAATGCACACACACACCTGAACAAGAATGCCATAATGAGGCATACGCACAGACCAGACTTATAATAGAGCATGTGTTTGGGATGCTCAAGTCATGGTTCCGGTGTCTGGACACATCCAGTGGAGCCTTGCAGTACTCACCAGCTACATGTACCCAAATTGTTATGGTATGTACCATGCTACACAATATGATCCTGCAGAAACAGCTGCAGCAGGAACAGCACAGGGCAGGGCCACACAGCCCCCCGCCAATGCCAAGGCCTGCACAGGCACAGAGTGACTTGGAGGAGGAACAACCTGAGCCTACACCAGTAGGCAGATGGAGGCATGCCCAGTATGCCAAGCCCACTGCAAAGAGACAATGCATAGCACATACACTGACACAGTAGGGACCCAGGAAATGACACCTCTCTCTGAATCGCACATACAGTAAAAGGGATGCCAAACATGACACTACCTGTGCTCAACCATGTATAGGGAGTGTACTATGTGCATCTGACATAGGCAGCCCTCCAGCACCATCCACAATTCTGGCACACCCACAAGGTAAGTCAATCAACCTACCAATTGTCAAATGGAGTAGAATGTGTCGTTACCTGTATCTATGGTATGGATGTGAGCATGCAAGGGAATTGGGTGGCTGAATGTTATGGAAGCAGAAAGTAGACACCCATAGTGGCACCATGGCATCTGTAACACATACTGGAGTCAACATAGTAGCCAGTACTACGCAGGGTGACAAAACCCACTGCAAGAAACGTGCTGAGCGAAATGTGTGTCCATATGAGTCACACATGCCAGTCATGGTGGTTCACATACCCAACAACAGTCTCAGCCAGCAGGACAGATGTAGATAAACCCAAACAGAGTCTGTGCTATGGCATCTGAATGATGGCTATGGGTAACCACCCCCTCAGGCCTACCCAGACAGACTACAGCAGGTCAGGCAGTGGGATGTTAGTTCTGAAGGGTAGGAAGTCAGACACTAACATGTAGGGCAACCAAAGCTAAGATCTGTAGTACACTGGTAAGTCTCTAGTCAGCATGATAGGTAAGAATACAGAATGAAATGGAGTACCTGACATACCAGTACAGTCATAGCAAATGTGGACAAGTGTCAAGTGTGCCCCCCATCCTACGTAGTAATGTAATAACAGTCAGGTGTGCCCC
Source organism: Protopterus annectens (assembly GCF_019279795.1). Classification (NCBI taxonomy): domain Eukaryota; kingdom Metazoa; phylum Chordata; order Ceratodontiformes; family Protopteridae; genus Protopterus; species Protopterus annectens. The sequence continues at coordinate 376,354,704 of NC_056746.1, forward strand.
CCAATCCTGTGTAGAAATGTAGAAATAGTCAGGTGTGCCCCCCCATCTTACGTAGTAATGTAATAACAGCAGGTGTGCCCCTCAATCCTGTGTAGAAATGTTGAAATTATCAGATGTGCCCCCATCCTTTGTAGTAATGTAATAACAGTCAGGTGTGCCACCCAATCCTGTGTAAAAATGTAGAAATAGTCAGGTGTTCTCCCCCATCCTAAGTAGAAATGTAGCAACAGTCAGGTGTGCCCCCCAATCCTGTGTAGAAATGTAGAAATAGTCAGGTGTGCCCCCCCATCCTATGCAGAAATGTAGTAACAGTCAATGCCAAATGATCAACGGATACCCTGCAGAAACAGTATGTTACCTGTAGGTGTAGAACACAAAGGTCAGCACTGCAGTCCAAACTACCTGAACTTGATCCACACATTAAATACAGATGGGCATACTGGGCATGCTCACACACTTAAACACATGAAGGCCATGTCTGCAAACACCAGTGGACCAGACATATCTGGCAGTCACAGATGTTAGTGCAGACACTCCTCAGTATGCACCAATCATGCCTTGCACACACAGTGGATAGAAATACAGACATATATGCAAGGGCAACACACTATAATAAGCCAAAGGTAGACATACATAGATGTGTGGAAAAGGCTGATTGTGACAAGGAACCATCCAGGCCCATCCCACCCAGCACACAGCCAAAGGGCCCCAACCACATGAGGGTCAGATGTCACTCACTGCAGATACTAGCCACCGGTATCTGTCAGCATTACAGGCTATGTGGTGCACATGCTAGCTGTGCAATTTTACTGTACAGGGAAGTAGTTATCTAGCAGCTGTATACATGTGCCTGTGAAATATGACCCTGTGTGTGCCTGCATGTGGCATGTCAACCTATAGATGAATGGGTTATGGCCCATGCACACACACAGCCCTCCCCATAGCCCTACTATGACAAGCCTGCTGATGTCATCCACTATGAAATATACCTTTGGGAGAGTTGTAGCCCAGTAATCTCCGTGACATGTTCCATAACTGTGTACTACTGTAGTGTGATAAACTAGTTAGGTAGGAGTTCCAATCCCAGACATGGCAACTGTGTGTGTGTGTGTGTGTGTGTGTGTGTGTGTGTGTGTGTGTGTGTGTGTGTGTGTGTGTGTGTGTAGAGAGCAATGCTTTTTAGTGTAGTCACACTCCATACAATTCGAATGCTCTACTTTGGCATGGCTGCTGATGGTACCACCTAAAAATACACCTCTGGGAAGATAGTAGCCCAGTAATCTCTGTAGCACATGCCATAAATGCATACTGCTGTAGTGTGATAAAATAGGTAGGAGTTCTCATCCCAGACTTGGCAAGTGTGTGTCTGTCTGTCTGTGTAGAGAGCAATGCTTTTTAGGGTAGTCACTCTCCATACAATTCAAATGCTGTACTTTGGCAAGGCTGCTGATGTCATCCACCTACGAATACACCTCTGGGAAGATAGTAGCCCAGTAATCTCCGTAGTGCATCCTATAACTGTGTACTTCTGTAGTATGATAAATTAGTTAGGTAGGAGTTCTAATTCCAGACATGACAAGTGTGTGTGTTTGTGTCTGTCTGACTCTGTGCAGAGAGCAATGCTTTTTAGGGTAGTAACACTACATAGAATTCAAATGTTCTACTTTGGTAAGACTGCCGATGTCATTCACCTAGAAATATACCTCTGGGAAGGATGTGGCCCAATAATCTTCATAGCATGTTCCATAACTGCGTACTGCTGTAGTGTGATATATAACTCTGGTAGGGTTCTGTTCCCACCCATGGCAGTTCTGGATGTTATGAGAGTGTTTCAATGTCTGTGTAGGGAGCAATGCATTTTAGGCTAGTCACACTCAGTACAGTTCAAATGCCCTACTTTGGCAATCCTGCTGATGTCATTCACACTACCCCACCACAATACCATGTATCACATAGTTCACAAAGTCAGTGTGCCACACAGTCACAGCCCTTAAGGCTAAACAACACACCTAATACACTTGTAATAGGTGACTCTATTGTCAGGCACACTGACGTCCCATTCACCAGGCTGAAAAAGGAGAAGGTCACTGTAAGCTGCCAGTCGGGTGCCAGGATCCGCCACATAACACAAGCACTCAGGTCATTCCAAAGCAAGTACAGATATGACTCCGTCATTGTCCATGCTGGTGTGAATTACCTGAGATGTACCTCCCTGGACTACATGAAAAGAGACATAGAGAAGCTCTCTGATCATGTAGCCCAGGCCGGTATGACCCTGACCTTGAGTAGCATCTTACCCTCACCAAGAATGATGCCGCAGTATAAAGACAAAATGATCAATTTTAACAATTGGCTAAAGTATTGGTGTCATTCAAAGGGGATCCAGTGTCTGTCAGCCTGGGATGACATGCTCGACAAGCCACATTGCTTCGCTAGGGATGGCTTGCACTTGTCACCCCTGGGCTTTCGAATACTGGCTAAGGCTCTTGCCACCCCCATAGTGCCTTTTTTAGGGAAGGCTCAAAAGACAAACCCACCTCCATAGACAACACAAAGAAAAAGACACTAAGGGTAATGCTGCTCAATGCCAGAAGTCTAAACCTCAAGATGCATGCACTTGAGGCTCTCCTCAGTATGGAGAATATCGATATCTGTGCAGTAACAGAAACCTGGTTCAAGGCTCCCGAGGGCATCCTAGCACTACCAGGTTATACCTCATACCATGCTTTTTGGCCCCAAAACTCGGACCGAACCACAAAAGGGGGGGGGAGTATCCATATTCATAAAAGTTACCCACACCTCCAGGTTAGTGTGGGCAAAACTGCCTTTCAGTTTGTAGCCTGCTACAGACCACCCTCCCAAACTCAGGAACCCCACTCGGCTTTCCTGAGAACACTGGAGAATATGAAGGTCTCTCCAAACACCATTATATTGGGTGACTTCAACTACCCAAACATAGACTGGGAGCACTACTCAAGCTCCAACACCCTCCCCCAACGGTTCCTAGAATTTATAAACTCAAATGCTATGGAACAACTGGTCACCACTCCCACAAGAGGTGAAAACATATTCGACCTGATCATCACCAACATGGGGACTCTATGTTCCATACCAGAGGTATACCCCTCATTGGTAAGATCTGACCATAAATTAATCTCACTGGACATCCATATCCCGTCCCCACCCCCAGCCAAGGAAACCACGGTGAAAAACTTCTCAAAAGCAAACTTCACACTTCTCAAAACCGAGGTGGAATCCTTCAAAGCCACCGGGCCAGTGGAAAATATGGCCCAAACCGCAGAATCCTTTACAAACACATTCTATGGACACCTACAGGAATGCATGGATCGTGCTATCCCAAATAAAACCAAGACTCATTCTTCCAAAGGCAGGAGACCTGTCTGGTGGACCACAGCCATAAATAAGCTATACAACAGAAGTAGGAAGCTACTACATGATAGAGCAAAATCCCAAAAAGGGAAGGCACCTCTGATCAGTACTAGCAAGAAACTACGATCCCTCATAAAATCATCTAAGGCCAGCTTCAAAAGAAAAATTGCACAAGATGTTAAAGATAATCACAAGGCCTTCTTTAGTTATGTCAGAACCTGGGTGGCAACTCCCAGATATGCTCTGAGTTAGTTCAAAATGACAAAAAAATACACTGAACCCACAGACATTGCCAACATCCTGGCAGACAGGTTCAGTGCAAACTTCTCCCCCCTTCCCCCGAAAAGAGCAAATGTCTATCCCAACAGAGTGTAGCCTCCCTGACATCACAGATGCACAGGTGAGAGCTGTCCTCTCCAAAGCAAAAAACACAGCATCAATGGGACCGGACGGTGTCCCGGGCTGCGTCTTACATGAACTCCAAGAAGAACTGAACCCTCACTTAAAGTCACTGTTCAATCTCAGCCTTACTGCAGGATATGTTCCCAAGGAATAGCGTACAGCAACAGTGGTCCCACTCCACAAAGGTGGTACCACAATGGACCCCAGAAACTATCGCCCTATAAGCCTGACTAGCCTGGTCTGCAAAGCTATGGAACGTATCATCATGAAACTCATAAACAAAGACATTGGGAACCTCCAAACACTGGATCCTACCCAATTCGGTTTTGTTAAGGGCAGATCTTGCCTCCTGAACCTGGTAGACTTCTTTGAAACAGTCACCAAGGCCATAGATGAAGGGAAGGTAGTCCACACAGCCTACCTGGACCTCGCAAAAGCCTTTGACACAATTCCCCACTCAGGCATCATAAATAAGCTCACCAGCTTAAATATCAACTCCTATATCACAAGATCGGTTGCAAACTGGCTCAGGGATAGAACCCACATGGTCAGAATTGCAGGTGCCATGTCAGACTCTAAACCAGTTACAAGTGGCATCCCACAAGGCTCAGTCCTGGGACCTCTCTTGTTCGATATATATTTCTCTGAGGTACAGGCTAACATGGGAGGACTATGGCTGACCAAGTTCGCAGATGACTGCAAACTGGGTGCCATAATCGACTCGCCGACTGACACAAGCATCCTCCAAAAGGGTCTCACAGAGATGGATAACTGGTGCCAGAGCCATGGCCTAAAGCTAAATGCCAAAAAGTGCATAGTCATCCCCTTTGGGAAAAACAAAGTGCCCACGAATTACAACATAGGTGGTAATCCATTAAGTATGGAAGAAGTAATTAGGGATTTGGGGACCCAAGTAGATAGCCATCTCTCCTTTGACAATCACATTGCCAAAGTGGTTAGAAAGACCTTCTATATAGCCCACCTTATCATGAAAGGGTTCACATCTAGATCAAGAGAGGTCATTGTGCCCCTCTACTCATCACTCATCAGGCCCATAATTGAATACAATGCCCCATTTGGGATGTACCTTACCCGACACCTGCAGCAACTGGAAAGACCCCAAAAGTACCTCACCAAGAGGATCAAGGGACTCAAACAGATGCCCTATGCAGTTAGGCTAAAGAAACTCCAGCTCTACTCAGTTGCTTACCACCTACTCAGAGGCGATCTGTGCCTGACGTATAAAGCCATGTCCAACCCAGAATTAATGGGCATGCTCCACCTTAGGAAATCCAAATCTTTTAGAGCTACACGCTCCAGGGACTTAAACCTCAGCACAGAAATAAATAGGACATGCTAGAGGGACAGATTCATATCCCAGAGGCTCCCCTCATTCTGGAACAAAATCCCAATCCATGTTAGGCAGAGTCCCTCAATGACCCTCTTCAAGAGAAATCTTGATGAGTGGATGGGAGATTGTAGGTTTACCCCTGGGATCTCTTCTGTGTCCCTACTAGACAGAGGCACAATAAACTAACCTCAAAAGGGCTATCTTCTGTGACCTACTATACAGAGGCACAGTCAACTAAATCTAAAAGGGTGGCGAAAGCCAAACACACTCTGGCTACGCTTATAAATGCCCTAGGGCAGATAGCCTAGTATCAACCTATGAACCTATAAGTTCTCCAGTAATCCCCGTGTTGCATCCTATAACAGCTTCATGCTGTAGTGTTATATAGACCTCTGTTAGGGGTTCTATACATACGCATATCAGTTGTGGATGTTTTGTGTGTATTTCAGTGTCTGTGTAGTGAGCAATGAATTTTAGCCAAGCCACACTCAGTACAATTCAAATGCCCTACTTTGGCAATCCTGCTGATGTCATCCAATGTGAAATACACTTTTGGAGAAGGAGTTCTTCAGTAATCCCTGTGGTGCATCCTGTAACAGCTTCATGCTGTAGTGTGATATAGCCCTCTATTAGGGGTTCTATACCCACGCATGTCGGTTGTGGATGTTTTGTGTGTGTTTCAATGTCTGTGTAGGGAGCAATGCATTTTAACCTAGCCACATTCACTACAAGTTGAATGTCCTACTTTGGCAATCCTGCTGATGTCATCCAATGTGATATACACCTTTGGAGAAAGAGTACTCCAGTAATCTCCATGGCGCATACTATAACTGCGTACTGCTGTAGTATAATAAACTAGTTAGGTAAGAGTTCTAATCCCAGACATGCTGTGTGTGTGTGTGTGTGTGTGTGTGTGTGTTTGTAACTTGTATCCTGTGTGGAGGTAGTTGTGAGTGTGTAACAACTGGGCCCAATGTGGAGTGGGTTTTGCAAATTTCTGATATGGTGGCCCTAGTATATATCACAATGTCCACTGTACAGGGATAACTGATGTGAAATAGCCGAGAGGCTGTGGTCCAAATCCATACCCATACATGTGACATCAAGGCCAGGCAAACAAAGTTAGCAAACCTAGTATTAGCCAAAGAACACTCTCAACCCATGTTTCACACACACACACACACACACACACACACACACACACACACACACACACACACACACACACACACACACACACACTTGCCTAGGCAACAGCCGCTATGTTGGTAGTACACTGCATATTGTCCACTGATAGTAACTATGGAGGGATTGCAGTGGCCTACAGAGGGCATGGAACCCTGTCCATCTGTCCAATAGGCACATACATGCAGACAGTGCACCTTCCCCACTGGACACCTGCAACACCTGTGGTGCCATCAAATGTGACCCACAAAGGACATACCATGCCTGAAAACATGCCCCATACGGACAGATGCCACTGACACCAGGGAATGCCATTAGCATGCTATCAATGTAGGTGCAGGATAAACCTGCTATCCATTATCAGTTTTCACCACATGAGGCCAGGACTGGCACATCTGATGATAATCTGTGTACACAACATGGGCCAGACACCCCAGGTACAGTTCCACATGTCACTGTACATGCATGTGGGAGGTATGCACATCACAGACATCTTCCATGTCATGGACTAAAGAACACATACATGGCAAGCAATGCACAGCATTGGCCACATGCAATTGTCACCCAGGTGACTGGATTGTGAATACAATATCCACCTGTGTGTGCAAATCCAGAAACTACAGCCCTGAGCCACAACGCAGACCATTGTCATGAGGCCTGATGCCAATGTATACCCATCACCTAGCCTTGTATAGCCGTCTGGCACAGTTGGCCACTACACACCCCAGAATCAATGCACCCATCCATGTCAGTACTGGCACCTTGTGTGCGTGTGTGTGTGTGTGTGTGTGTGTGTGTGTGTGTGTGTGTGTTGTATGATGCGTATGTTCACATTCACACTCACTACAACCCACATTGGCATATTGAAGCATGCTGTCTGATGTCAGACACCTCCCCATACCCTTTGCCCATATAACTTCCCTATGACCCCTGTGGTGCATGTGATACCTGCACAGTAATGTGATGTGGCAATCTCACTAGTGATGAGTTGTATGCCTGGCCCTGTCAAGTGTGTCAATGTGTGTGCATCCCTGTGAGAATGTGGCTGTGTTGACGGTGACACCTGTTCATGTGGACAGTCACGTGTACTACACCTACCATATAGCTACGATATCCCTGTTGCAGATGTCACTCACTATCTACTTTCTGAGGGGTCCACAGCATGTGATCTATGTGGTGCATCCAATAACTGCATAGAAATGTGATAGCACTACATAGTCGTCAGGGGTTTGATACCCTGTGCTGGTAGGTGTGTGACACAAACATGTTTAAATTTTACTCTCCACCCCTCCCTGACTTGTCTTTATCTCTGTCTGTCTCTCTCACTCCCTCTTTGGTGGATGGGGAGACCTACACCTGCTTTGCTTAGGCAGCAGCATGTGTATTTTAAGTGATGTTCATGATTAGCTGATGGCCTCTGCATGAATTTCAGCCCACCCCTAGCTGATTGCATGTGGAACAGCTGTGGTAACATTCCCATAGCCTATTGTATGGAAACACACTCCAATATATGGGAACATCATGTTGGTGTTGGGCCTTTTCATTTACTGTGAGCAGGAATTTGATCTGTTTGGCAAACAGCATTTCAGATGGATTGGGGATTTACCTCTAACAACATACACTGTGGAAACAGGGCAACACACAGGAGGAGGCTGTGCCTGACCTGACTACAGACTGTAAGTGCTGCTATACTGCATTTGGAATAATGTTGGTTTATCAGGGTATGTGTGGATCTGGCTGTCCTACATGTTTTAATACCTGCCATGTCAGTTCTATGTTTATGAGGAATCCCCATCTGTAGGGTCATCTGCAGAGTGGGGAGTGTGTGGTGTCTTTGGTTTCATGTATTACCCACAGAGCATCTATCTGTGAACTGCAGAAGGTAGTGTGAGGATTGCAGTCTGTAGATGGTGAAAGCTGTGACAGTTACTGGCTTCATATCCCTCATAGGACATATGTTGCAACAAACCCTGTTACAGCAGTTAATGTATGAGGTTATCAGAGCAACATGTCAATATTGGCCCTGTGTATGTACTTCTAGCCACAACTCTGTCAACCTTTGTACATATGTTATGCATTAAGAGGTGCATATGTGCTGTACACCATAATTAATGTAATTATATCTGATAACAAGCCAGTGAGATCAGACTGCTACATGTTATGTACAGTAGGGGTTATATTTGATGACATAACCTGGACATTCTGTAGTTGTTTGCACAGTACTGAGGCCTGTGTACTTATGGTGAATGTCAACAGTGTGTGTATTGTTAATATGCACTTTGGCCTATGTACAGACTGTGGTAGACATAATTGTTTTTGGTCCCGTCCTATCTAATGTTACATGCTGCTTCACTGTATGTTACCATATTGGCTTACATGTTTGTAGGGCCATACATACACATGTCCCATACCACAGGCAGGCATCAGACCACACTGTGTAGTGGCCCAGTATATGTAGGGTTAGTGTGTGAGTGGCACATATGAGGATGGTGTTGAACAGATAGTCCATATACTGTAATATTATGCTAGCTTACCATATGTGGCTGTGTTCACATTGGTTGTGGTTATGCACTTTCACACAGGTGTATCTTACCCTGTGCTGTGACATGCCTGTAGAGCCTGCTATATATGCAGGTACATGTGCATTCCCCCATAGGAGATGTAGACCAGTGTTGAGCCAGTCTGCCTGTAGCCTGCACAGTGCTTTGTTACATGCCTAGCAGTTTAGTGTACTTACCCAGTGAGATGTCATGTCCAGATACTTGCCAGATGTACTGCTGCTGGGCCTACCTTAACAGACATGTATGTCAGATAGAGCAGTGGGATGCTGTACAGATGTATGTCAATATCTAATTGGTAGTATATGACCATGGTACCTCTGTACCAGCAGTTATTATGTGTCAGGACAGACAGGGGTGTATGAATGCATAATTTGTAGGGGAAAATGTATACCAGTCGTTGTGTGTTATACTCATCTACATGGCTGTTGACATCCATATTGTCAGGCTTGGTCCACATGTTTTGCATTAAGGGGTTCTGTGTATACCTCTGGACTGTACAGAGTGTGTCAGAATGTCCACATATATTGTCCAATATCTCTGCTGTAGTCCACAGGAGCATTACATGCTAGTAGCGATATTGTACTATGATGTCCTTAGGATGTCTGTCAGCAGCCAATGGTACACATGTGAAAAGTAGATGTGACCTCCTACACACACCATGTCTGTAAAGACAATCCCTAGTACAGTAGCAATAGTCTACTAATATACCTGCTCTATATACCTGACATCCCCTTGCACTATGAAGTTGGGACTACAGGGGCTGAGGTAGGGCTACACTTCATTTTCAGGACATATGGTGAAAATATATGTACATAATGGTGAACACATATGTACATATAACTATCCAGATAGCTATATAGATAATTACACATATACATATCGACAGATATAGATGGGTATGTATATATACATTGATATACATATACACACCCAGATATATACATATACAGAGCAATATATGTCTATACATATACAGATAGTGATGCATATGCACATATATGAATGGATATCTACATATATATTGACAGTAGTAGGTATATCAGAATAGATATGTATGCACATATAGTTATAGATATCTACATATATACCAACAGAACTAGGCATATCTGTACACATAGGATGTGCATACATATATAGCTATATACGCATATATCGATATATACATATACGTATATCTATATATACACATAGGTATACATATGTGCATACAAAGAGATGTATACATGGCCATATATATGTAGCACTATACAGATGTGTATACAGACATATGTATGAGTATACATGTGTATGTACATGCAGACAGATGTATACAACCATAGTCCTGTCATGAGTAAACATCATGGTTGTGTATACCCTCCCACATGTATCTCACCATATGTATCTGCTATGTGCAATTTATGATAAAACAACATATGTGATGTAACAGTCATATTAATAACAAGAACTATACAATTTGGGAACTACAGGCAAATGTTCAATACTACTCAATATGTGTATTGACAGCTATATTGGTAAAACAACAGCAGTCTTCACAGTGGTCATGGCGTAGTGGTTAAGTGTTGTGACTTCACTGTAAAGGGTCCTGGGTTCAAGACCTGCAAGGGCTGTTCATTTGTTGCTGGGCAGGGCAAGGGCTGTTGGATACAGAGTGGATAAGGCAGTTTTGAGCAGCTTTAAGTGGGATTGCGTGGGTTTGTGTGAAGCTAAGTGGTGCTACACTATGGGTAAATGTACGGGGACATACACAGTGTAGGCAGTGCTTACCAGTGTGCAAATCAGCTTAGCTGTTATATTGCAGCAATGTTGATACTTGCTAAGCATAGCTTAGCCCTGGTAACCAGGACACACAACCCAGACTGATAACCTGTAATAAGTGGATGTAATGCCATGTACAATACATGCACCTATGTGCTGTCATTACAGTAGCAAGGGGTGTGAGTGTCATGTGTGGGACACAGACATATATGAGGCCTGTACAGCACTGTTATCCATGTGAATGTATTACATACAGGTGTAGTAGCCCAGGGTACGTGCTCTCACACTGGCATGTAGTGTATCATGGCAGTACTAATGTTGACAGTGCTAATCCAGGCAAGAGCAGAGTGCTTAATGTAGTACTGACAACAGGCACACCTGCAAGCATGGCTGGACACCAAGGCCTCCCTGTTGTTTCCCTGGTGTGTGAGCTGTGTCACAGTATATACCCCTTACTGGTCTGTCAACGCAGTCATGCTACTGCATAGCTACCTGCCAAGCTGATGACTGTCAGTCCCTGTACAGATGTGCAGATGACAGGTATCCAGCTGGGATATGTACAGGCAACCTATGCTTGTTTGACGCCCTACTATGCGTGTGGCATGTGCATGAGATGCATATCTCTGTAGCACCAATGTTTGGGTATACTATGCGTTGTATTACAGTTGCGGCCAATGTGTGATGGTGGGTATGGCAGAGTGTCATCATGGGTTTCAGGGAGTACAATATCCAGTGGGGGATGTGAGTACTGTGTACATTGTTATTAAACCAAGGTACACCAGGTATATGTCCCATGTACCACGTTATGGTTACCACTGTCACCATCAATCATACAGGTAACTGTTACCACAATCCAAGCCAGTTATGCATGTGATGTGTGCAGCCTACCTGTAACACATTGGAGACGTGGTCATGTTAGTTAGCAGTGATAGGCCCTGGTATCTCAGATGTGTGTCTGCCTGTTATGTGTCTGTAAATGTGTATATGATGGTATGTCACACTGTGTATTGTCCAAATACACCCATTACATCCCCCATTAGCATACTGTACATGTCGGGGAATGTTCTGCATGTACCATGTAACCTGGGACACACCTCACCCTAAACACTGTGTGGTGTGTGCAATGTAAGCCACACACGTCAGTATCACCACATAGCTAGGTAGGGATCTAGTCCCAGTGTTGCCAAGTAACAGTGTGCGTGTATATGGTTGGGTCTACATCAGGTTGCAAGGTATACATGCCTCAGCAGGCCACCTGTCCATGTGGCACAGGCAATAACCAGTTTAGTATCCTGTGAAATGTAATATAACACAAAGGCGAGTACCACTGTGAGCAAAGTCAAGAAGCAGGCAAATAGACCTTAAAACCAACGATTTAATTAGCACTTTCGGAAGAATCTGTGTCCTACCTTCTTTAGACAACTACAAACCAATTAACAGAATATTTATAAAGAAGACAAGCATCTCAATTAATCAATTACTGAATTAACATAGTCAACACTTTTCCTTAAAGAGCTACAGACTTCCTGTTAGTATAGTGCTGTAGAAACATATACAAATAAATAAAAACAGCACGATCAAAGTAGCTCAATATTAAAAACAAATTATAGGGATGATTACTGAATAATACTATAACTAGTTACTAAAAAACATATGTTATTCAATATAAATATATTTAAATAAAAACTGGAAAGATAAATATATATGTATATACTTAGAAAAAATAGAATATAAAACATTCAAAGTGAATGGTTACTAACGTATAATATAAATGGACTAATACAAGCATACATGGAATGGGCAGGCTAAAAGATGACAGAGTCGATACATCTAATAATAAACAAGCCACAAGAACTTAAAAAAAAATAGACTAAATGTGCTATACTTGAATATTAAATCAGCAAACTAGAAAATCAAAACAGACAAAACCATATAAACAATATGTAAAAAATAAAAATAAATGTAAACAAATCAATCCATTAGTCACCAGAAATTCAGATCATCTGTTCAAGACTAAACATTTTAAAATACTTTTTATAGATATATATTCATTTAAACCAGGATATGTGTGGGCTTCAGTTATAATCTGCCACATAATTTTGTCAATTTCTAGATTTAGCTGCCAGGGGCCACCTCTAGGATCAAGGTGCCTTTGTTGCAAAATAGAAAATTTAAAATCATGATCAGGAAAAGCTATAATATGTCTAGCCAGAGCATTATTCGTATCATTTTTACAGATAGCATACAAATGTTCATAAATACGTTGTTTTAGTTTTCTCTCAGTCTTTCTGATATAAAATATGGAACACTGAGAACAACAACCGCAGAGTGAACAGGAACCAGGGCCATATACAGAACAAACAGAACCAGTGGAGGAGATGACAAACCTATTCCAACATATGCCTCAAATCCTCACAAGTCACAAAGGGGACTTCATGATTTATAATTACACATCTTTGGAGGTCTCTGAAGAGATGATTGACTTTTTCTCCAAAGGCTTGTCCTTCGTCCCAGATAGAGATATGGACATAGTTAGGACAATCATGGACTTAAAATTATTTGTACGTAAACTTAATCTGCAGGTTTGTATGAGGGGTGTGCCATCCCTAACAAATACATTAAGAGTGTCTAGTCTTTTTAATCCTCCACTACATGCAATTCTTAACACCTTTGAAAAAATTTGCGAGATGGATCTACGATCCATATGCAAAGACAACAAAATTAGAAGGATTAAAAAGCTTAATATTACAGAGCAAGAAAGTGAGTTTATTAAATGAATACACAATTGTAATATTAGGGTTATGAAACCCGATAAGGGGGGTGGTCTTATTTTTATGGACCAAAAAGCATATGTGTCACGCATGGATAAATATCTACAAACTGGAGTATATATTCCAGTTAGTATCAATGAAATTAATATAGCATATAAGAAAATTAATATAATGTTTGATGACCTGTTTCTGGAGAGAACTACTGATATAGACATGCACCAGTATCTGACAATGAATGCCCCTAGAATACCAGCCCTTTTTGGTTCTCCAAAAATTCATAAAAGTTTTAAAGACCCCTCCCCTTTAGGCCAATTGCCGACGGGAGAGGTTCTATCATCTACGGATGTGCTAAATATGTGGATAGTATTTTGAGGATGCTGATTGAGCAGGAACCTCAAATATGTAAGGATTCATGGAGCTTTTTGGAAAATATTAGTAAACTAGAATATTGCAATGACTCCTGTTTCCTTACTGTTGATGTTAATTACCTCTATACAGTTATCCCGCAGACTCTTGGCCTTGAATGGATTAGAGATTTCATGACCCTTAAACATATAGAAGAAAAATACATTTATTTAGTAGAGACACTACTTGAAATAGTTTTGAAAAATAACCATATGATCTTTGATGGTCGTTTTTTCCTACAAAAAAACGGTATAGCCATGGGCTCCCCCTGTGGGGGTAGCTTTGCAAATTGCATCATGGCATACTGGAAGAGAACCCTACTCTTTCAAAATGACCTTTTCATAGATAATGTAGCCTGGTATACTCATTACCAGGATGATATGTTCTTAATATGGAAAGGGTCAAAAGCTTTGGTTCCTATCTTTATAGATAGTATACATTCTTTGACTGATTTTTTTGAATTTACTTATAAATTAGAAGAAGTGGCAATTAATTATCTGGATGTTTACCTATTTAATGATATAACTAATTGTAGGTATAAGAGCATCATATACAGAAAGCTGTCCTACTCCAATTCCTTTCTTCATTTTACCAGTAGCCATCCATTTCATCAAAAGAAAGCCATTGTGAAAGGACAACTGGTCAGAGTGGCTAGGATGGTTACTGATGATGATGATTTTCAGGCCAAATGTTCTCTTCTTAAGACCATGTTTATTAGTAGAGGTTACCCGGTGCCTTTGATTGATTCTATTTGTTTAGAAGTCAGTAATAAGAGGCATGAAGGTCATTTTAGGCCTTTGTTGGTGAATAACTTATCCCTCATTTCTAATGTGTTGAGGACAGCTAATGATGTGGTTCTCAACAATCCAGAACCAGACTATAGAGTCAGTTTTCTTTGTACTTACTCTTTGGACCATTACAAAATGAAAGAGATTTTATATAAGAACTGGTCTATTATTACTGAGGATAAGGGTTTGTTAAAACTTTTAGGTCTAAAACCAAAACTTATTTTTAGAAGGGGGGCAAATTTAAAATCCATTTTAGAAAGGAATGTAAAGCCTACAACTTGTGGCAACTTTGGAATGTATAAATGTGGTGCGTGCCACCAATGTAAATTTATCTGTGTTGATAATAAGATTAAAATAAAACATAACACATTTTACATTAACAGAAGGTTTAATTGTCACACTAAAGGGGTCATATATGTAGCCATCTGTTCTCAGTGTTCCATATTTTATATTGGAAAGACTGAGAGAAAACTAAAACAATGTATTTATGAACATTTGTATGTATGTATCTGTAAAAATGATACCAATAAAGCTCTGGCTAGACATATTATAGATTTTCTTGATCATGATTTAAAATTTTCTATTTTGCAACAAAGGCACCTTGATCCTAGAGGTGGCCCCTAACAGCTAAATCTAGAAATTGACGAAATTATGTGGCAGATTAGAACTGAAGCCCACATATATCCTGGTTTAAACAAATATATATCTATAAAAAGTATTTTAAAACATTTAGCCTTGAACAGATGATCTGAATTTCTGGTGACTAATGGATTGATTTGTTTATATTTATTTTTATTTTTTACATATCGTTTATATGGTTTTGTCTGTTTTGATTTTCTAGTTCGCTGATTTAATATTCATGTATAGCACATTTCGTCTAATTTTTTAAGTTCTTGTTGCTTGTTTATTATTAGATGTATCGACTCTGTCATCTTTTTAGCCTGCCTATTCCATGTATGCTTGTATTAGTCCATCTATATTATACGTTAGTAACCATTCAGTTTGAATGTTTTATATTCTATTTTTTCTAAGGATATACATATATCTTTATCTTTCCAGTTTTTATTTAAATGTATTTATGTTGAATAACACATGTTTTTTAGTAACTAGTTATAGTATTATTCAGTAATCATCCCTATAATTTGTTTTTAATATTGAGCTACTTTGATCGTGCTGTTTTTATTTATTTGTATATGTTTCTACAGCACTATACTAACAGGAAGTCTGTAGCTCTTTAAGGAAAAGTATTCACAATGTTAATTCAGTAATTGATTAATTGAGATGCTTGTCTTCTTTATAAATATTCTGTTAATTGGTTTGTAGTTGTCTGAAGAAGGTAAGACACAGATTCTACCTAAAGCGCTAATTAAATTGTTGGTTTTAAGGTCTATTTGCCTGCTTCTTGACTTTTCTCACAGTGGTACTCGCCTTTGTGTTATATTAAGTTTGTTGATTTCTTGAAGTTTTTGTTTATCCTGTGAAATGTGTTCGACTGTACCCCAGATATGTCACAGCCTTGGTGTCAGCACAGTGACATACCCCATTGTGGAATATGACTGCAGACCATCCTAGTGCTGACACATGTACACCTACAACAAAAATGGATGACATTATAGAGACCACAACCAACCAGTGTTACTAACAGCTATAAGACATCATTGCTGGATGGCTACACTACCTGCCAAATATGCCTCACACTCTACTCCCTACAACATGTTACACTGCAGTACTGTGGTACACTGTTGTACAGTCACCGTGTGCATCAGAACCATATCAGCCTGTCCCTGCATCGATGGTATGGATGGCAGGGATGGGGCACAGGTATCACTATATGCACATGGTATAGTGTTGGTTTGCCAGAGGCCGAGGGTGAGCCATACATTTGACACCATGTGTGTGGGTGAGGGGTGTGCTGCTGGGAGCTGAGTGAGGTGATGTGATGTGTGTAGGTATGGGGTTGCCCTAGGTGTGTTTGCATAGTGTGAGGATATGCATGCACACAGTTCTGCCATGTGGCTGCCCTACAGCTAATGAACACCTAATGGACAGCTGCAGACCATACCTGTCAGGTGTGCAGTTCACTGCCTCTGGCCACAGACATGTGGACTGTACCTGCCAGGGGTTTTGCGGGCACTTCCAGGTAAGGCCTTGATGTGCTACTCTCACCTGCTAATGACATTTGTCCGCTGATACCAGGTCCCTCCTAGGACTGGCTAGGACCACGTGCACGTGGCCTGCTGTGGTGTGGACCCCTTGCACTGCTGGGGCTGCTACTGCCACTACGGGAGCCCCTTGGTGTCCTGGCATGTCCACGTTGACTACCAGCTGTTGGCATTGCTGGCCTACATCCATGCTGCCATTACCGCACTCCCGCCATATGTTCAAGCATGGACAGACCACGTCGATGAGGGCCATCATCTCACCAGACCATATATCCATCAACTCAGTTAATCCAAGGATGGCACCAGCCAGTTCACGGGCGTTGTTATTTGAAGATGTGAGAGCAGCCCTCTGCAGCCTCAGGCCCTGTCTGTGGTAACATTCTATATGTGCCTGCACTGCCATGACAGCCTGAAACAAGCTTCTGCTGGTACGAGCTATGTCGCCTCTGCCAGGAGCATGATGTCCAGTGGCTCTACCATGAGTATCCTGGAACATCTGCCTATGGGGTGGCCTGCCTGACATCTGGCTATGCCTGCTGTGACCAGACACAGTAGGCATGGTTACCACATTTTCCTGTGCACAGCCACCGAACGCCAGCTGTCCCTCCACTATGGCCACTAGTGATGGGGTGCATGTAGGCACTGAAACTGTGTGCGGAGGTGGGGTTGCTAAAAGGGGGGGTGTCAAATGCTGACACAGTGTTGGCCCCTGACAACCCCACCTGTGCCTCAACATTATTATCATCATCTTCGGTGTCTGTATGGACACCAACATCAGATTGCATGCAGGAGGGACCCTGACTCACCTCGCCATCTGTGGGGGAAAACAATAAACTCTCTTTAAAGCCTGTACAGCATTGCCTAACAGTATACACACAAACACACACACACACACACACACACACACACACACACACACACACACACACACACACACATGCACCTCCATAATACCTACCTGTCTATGGCTTTACAGCTACTCCCACGTATATGTCCATGTGTTACCTCATCCGGCATCACACTTGTTAACATACACACATTGATACCACTCATTAACATCACAGTCCTCTAAATGCCCACACAAGCGGCCACAGCACAAGGCCTGTTGCTACTTTACCAGCCTGACCTGTGTGTAGTGGATTTACATGGCCTCACTGCTGTCATTCGGTATGCACCCTCTGTATGCCCAGAAATTATGTGCATGGCCCCTATATATGAGGGCTACTATGTTGTATCCATAATATATCACAATGGTGTGTCATGTGTATGTAATGCTCAGAACATGCCAGATATGCTGCTCCTTCAGCCTATCATGTGACAACTGAAATATCTGAATACACTCCCTGGTGTTGACTAGTACTTACCCAATCCATCTGTAGAGCTGCATATGTGGGTTGTAGGTGACTTCTCTGCTGACTGCAATATCAAGTGTGTATCTGGTGTCTACCTTCCCTCTGGATGCCTGTTCCATGCTACAGACCATATTATAATATTTGCTGTCCTGTGATTACACACGTGACAGATATTCCTTGTGTGTAATGTGACATCCCATGTCTATGTACTGTATGGTCCCAAAGGGAGGTACAGCTGTATGAACACCCCACAATCACACATGTGCATACATGGTCACACACACAAACACACACATGCACACACACATCCTACATGCATCTACCTCCCTCCACTTCACCAGAGTGACCCTGCAGGCAAACTAACTAACCACCAGGATGCACACACACATACAGGTGAGGTTACACAATGATAGTACACACAGTCCTCCTATTACCCATCTGCCAACAAGCAGAACATATGGTACAGAACAGCATGCAGTTCAGCATGTGTGTGATGCATGTGCTGTCACTAGGTGATGCCTCTTCTCCTGGACACCACTGCACCCATGTACAAAGTATTGCTGTGTACATGTTCTGCACCCTGCCATGTACTGTGCACCACAACTCACAGGTGTACAACCCATTGTGGAATGTATAGTACTGTGTCAGTTATGGCTGCTTTACTTCCCACAGCTCCTATGTTTTTCAGCAACACATACCTGGGATGATATGTGGACAGTTGTCATTGGTGAATGCCTGATGCCTGATTTATAGCTGTCAACATCAACAGACCATGTATGACCACTGCAATACTCTTACACTGACAACCGTCAAACCATACTGTGGCTATGGGGGGGTGTACACACCTTTATTGATTTTACACATGCATCCTTGATCTGCCATGGGATCACATCACTGCATATCTTAGCAGTACATGAGCCCGATATGTGACATATGTCCTGTACTTTCACATGCAGTGCTGCCCGCAATGCATACACACCAGGTGGGCATATGTGTGCACACCCTTATCATGATGGTTATTGCATCTCTTGTTATGTGTTCTACAGCAGTCACTGCTCCTGGCAGGAGTATACCAGCGTGGGCCATCTGCATATGCCAATGTATGTTCAGTCTCACCACACATGTTCCCCTATTCTGCATGATTGCAAGGTCTACTCATGTGCACATACCATGGTGTTCACACACTGTCGTCACTATTGCTGTGTGGGTAGGGTCAGGCTGCCACATGACCTGAACCTGACTATGTGCAGATAGATTCTTACCATTCTTAGGACCCCTGCTGCAGTGCACTGGTGTGTCATGCTGAGATTCCCCCTCCTTCAGCTTTTATGCAGATGCATGACAACTAAGCCCTACACATGTGTGCCACTTTGCAGTGTTCCATACACTGAAGACCACATGTTGCAGCCTAGACCCAGCTGATAATGTGGACTACTGCAATGCCTTATTCCATAGTGTATCTTTGCAGCAGTTGCCATTGTCCTACAGGTATATACACTGGTGTTGCACTGTATATGGGTGTTCCAAACATGTCACTACTGTAGGCCATGTCTACCACCAGTATGTTACTCCTTGTGGCACATTCCCCAATGCCAAGATGTTAGTTATCATGCAGATGTCTGACATACCCTTCCAATATCCCATCATAGTCACCCCTGTGAGACCGTGCATTTCACAGCAACAATACATGCACATGTACAACATGCATTCAGGGTAGGTGTTAGATGTATGCATGGAATATACCATCACCATTACATGCCCAGAGTGTTGGCAAGCATCTACATAAACCATACTCACCAGCTACAGGCTGCTACCTTGTTGGTATCCCGGAGGGACCTACATAAGAGGTTGAGAGATGCAATGTCAGTGACCACACCTGTTGCAGTGCTACAGGGTGGGTGCAGTATTACCATACACCAATGGTACATTCCCATGATACTACCACATCTGGACATCTGTTTATCACTACAATGCAGCAACACAATATATCTATGACATGTCAAACATGCATGATCTACCTGTACCAATGCAGATGTTTACACAACAGTGCTCTACTGATGTGCCCTGCATCCTTACCTGCATGCTCCTCGACTGGTGTGTGGATGACACCCAGCTCCACGAAGGAGTCCAATGGTTGTTGGCTGTCTGGACAGGCAGGTGCCATAAGGCTGGCCAGGAGCTCCTCCACACGTGTCGGGGGGATGGATGGCATGGCCCCCCCCATAGCAAGATGATCCCCCCTAACTGCAGTAGCAGCACACTAACAGGCATTGTGAAGCAGGTCAGTACAATGATGCCGGACCTGCTCATAACTGCAGTTGTGTATTCCGACATCATTGACCCTGTGGACTAGGTCATTCCATAGGGCGGTCCACTCCTGCTGCTCATGTGCATGCCTGCCAAACAGCACTGGATAGTGCTGGGTCATGTGTGCTATCAACACTTCATTTTCCGCATGGGAATAGGTGGGCAACCGTGCATGTGCCATCTTGGTTGAAAGACATAAAGATGAAAACAGCTCTGACCAATTCATACAGCAAGGTTACCACAGTTCATAATACAGATCGCTGTCACCCCCCACCACTATATCAGCCTAAAAAACCTGTACACACAACTCATTAGGTATGGCTACAGCTTAACTACCGGTTGGACAGATATTGTATTGTACCACACCTTCTGCTATGTGATTGTAGCCATGTCCCCTGTGTGGACACTATCATTGCTGACCTGTTACAGACTATTCACCTGCATGTTATTGTCAGGGCCACTATGGTTTTATATATATATATATATATATATATATATATATATATATATATATATATATATATATATATATGCCAGTGGTATGGCTGTTCTGAGATTGCTGCACATCTGAAAGTCTGTGTTATTGGAGATATCTATACATGCTGTGACTGTGCTGACTGTGAATGGCCTCTGAAGCATTACGCTCTACACACACAGAGTTTCACAGTTGCCATGTCTGGGATTAGAACTCCTGCCAAACTAGTACATCAGACTATAGCATTACCTAGTTATTGCATGCTCCACAGAACTTACAGGGCTAACTCTCTTCCGAGGAGGCATTTCAAGGTGTCTGACATCAGCAGGCTTGCTAAAGTAAGACAATGGGAGGTGCAGTGATTGTGAATGGCCTCAAAATCATTACTCTCTACACATGTGCATGTGTACACACTCACACACACACACACACACACACACACACACACACACACACACACACACACACACACACACACACACACACACACACAAACACACAGTTTTAAAGTTGCCATGTCTGGCATTAGAACTCCTACCTAATGAGTAAGTTACACTATATCATTACGCAGTTACCGCAAGTGACATGGAGCTTACAGGGCTAGTCCTTGTCCAAAGGGGTATTTCAAGGTGAATGACAGCAGGCTTGCTAAAGTAGAGCAATGGGAGGTGTAGTATCTGTGAATGGCCTCAGGATCATTGATCTCTACACACACACACACACACACACACACACACACACACACACACACACACACACACACACACACACACACACACACACACACACACACACACACACACACACACACACACACACACACACACAGACACACACAGTTTCACAGCTGCCATGCCTGTGATTAGAACTCCTACCTAATTAGTATGCCACGCTATGGCATTACGCAGTTAATGCATGTACCACAGAGTTATAAGAATTGTCCTTGTCCAAAGGGGTATTTCAAGGTGACTGACATCAGCAGGCTAGCTAAACTAGGGCAACGGGAAGTGCAGTGTGAGTGAATAGGTTGTAAACCATTCCTCTAGAAACACACACACACAACACTCAGTCACACACAACTTTACATTTGACAGAACTGTGTATACAACTGCTAGATGAATAATGACTTGTACTTTAATGTTACACAGATATCACAAGCACCACAGACACTATAGTGTTGAGGGCTACCAGAACCAAATGTCTACAGTGATAGACATTGGCACTTCATGTGATATTGGCCAATTGGATGTCTGGTGGGTGGTACAGGCCTCATGATGGGAAGTTCTTTGTCACTGTCTGTCTCTCTCTTCCCCACATCTCTGCTTTGTTTCTCTAAGTGTGGGAGGATGCCCAGTATGACCTGCTGTATTGAATGTGTGAATCCATTCCAGGTAGGTTGTACTACAGTGCAGGCATTTGTGTTCTACACCTACAGCTAGCAGCCTGTTTCTGCAGGATATCTGTAGATAGGTTGACAATATGGAGTCACAATGAGCAATGGATAGTGGAATACTGTAACTCATAGTGTCTGTGCTGCTTGTGCTACATAGTTTTGGTGTTAGCAGACATATGTACTGTTTTACACTGTAAAGTATTATGTCATTAACTACTGAGAGATATACTTATTTGTTCACAGTAATTTCCTGGGGAATACAAGATGAATGAAGCTGTGTCCGGTATTGTGGTCTGCAGCCTACATATTCTTGCACACTCATGCCATTCTGGAGGGAAAGGTGCAGACACTTGCTCTTGAGTCTATGTAAATGGTCCAGCACCTTGGTACTGTGGTGGCTGAGGATCCCCTGCTTTTACATCTATCAACATGACAGAATGGCCATATCCTGCTTTGGCCATACCTCTCAGCTGTACAGATTCACACAGATTACTCAGAGGCAGGGCTCATATATATGGTCTGGGTATGAGCAGGTTTGTAGCCATCCATTCCTGGGTTTGCAGGCAGAGAATACTATGGGCACACATCAGAGTTTCAGACTTCACACACTCCATGGCATCCATGCTTCAACCCCCCCCCCTCTGTTATTCTATTCCCTTCCTAACATTATGCAAGTGATATCTGATAAGTATCCCTATAGTTATCCCTTCATCCCAGCGGTATTTAGGGGTTGGTTCACAGTTCATGCAGTAGGACATGGTGGGCATGCTACTGGGATTTGTCAACATGGCCTTGCATTTGTATTCTGTGGACTGTGTTATGTCGTTATTTTGGACTCCATGCGATAACATACATTGGCAGTATGGGTTAGGCCCAGGCCTTTGACAGAGGACTGTAGGGCATTTGGTAATGATGCAGGCCATCTGTAGCAGGCCAGTGCATTCTGTCATTCCTACAGTCCCAGGCTGCAAGCCACTGGATTCCCCTGGGGTGACAGGGTAGGTGTGCAAGTTGTTAATGGCAATAGATTCTGTCCTTATTAATCCACTGATGTGGATGCTGGCAGGGTACTGCTTACAGCTAGAGACACACCTGCATGGAACACCTCTTCAGCATGCTATATTTTATTTATTTATTGACATTTATTTTTTGACATTTGTTAACTGGGTTTGTCCAACTGAGTTTCTGGCCCATTTTCAGTGGAGACCCGAGGAGAAAAGCTCCAGTAATACATTTTAAAACAAGCACAATTTTAAACAATATTGATATAATAGCAGTTATAGCAAAATGATTCACATATGTTGGGATACATGCATAAAGTTAAAGTTGCATTAAAAAGAAGCTAAGTAACAATTTTACATTGATATAGTTCAATAGGTCAACAATGAACATTTTTTGTTTGTATAAAATTGTGCAAACGCATAGTAGACACACTGGAGAGAGAGGTGTAATGAGGTACTAAGTATGGTGCATTTGAGGGTACATAAAGGGAAGGAAGACCAGGTAGGGTCATGGCAAGGGCAGGTTCTGGAATTGAGAAAATAAGCTTTTAGTTCATTTTTAAAGTGTGAGGTGTGGGAGATTGAACGTAAGTCAAGGCGAAGTTTGTTCCAAGCATGGGCAAGGGAGTGTTTGTAGAGTAGTTTGCCTACTGACCTTTTTAGGGGGTAGATATCAAGTAATTGTTGGTTAGAAGTACGGAGGGTCCGGGATGGGATGTAGATGGAGACTAAGGAAGATAGAGATGGACAGAAGGTGGGTTTATAAAGAATAGAGTGTAGCATATGAAATTGATAAGATAGCAGAAACTGGGGAAGTTCAAGCCATTGAAGAGAGTTTAAAGAAATGCAGTGGTGTGAGTTGTATTTGGAGTTAGTAATAAATCTGACTATTTTATGGTAAGTCTGTTGCAGTTTGTTTAGAGTGGAGGCCTGGATATTGGTAAGAACGGGGGCGGGGTATAAGAGGGAGGGGAGGAGGAGTGCCTGGCCCAGGGTAAGTCTAGATTCAGGGATTAGGAATTTTTTGTCCTGATATAGCAGACCTAGTTTCTGGTTTGTTTTTTTTATACATTGGAGTATGTGTAGGTTGAACTTGAGTTTGTCATTGATAATGACCCCTAGGAGTTTTGTGTGGGTGTCAGGTTGGATATTTGTATTATTAGAAGATGTAATAAAAAAGGAGGTTTTGTGACGAGAAAGAGAACGGGGAAGGAAAAGTAGGAGTTTGGTCTTTTTGAGATTTAGGATCAATAGGTTGTGAGAGATTGTTCAGTGGATAGTAGGGCCTGTTGGGTCAGGGAGTGTAGTTCAGGAATGTTATTTGAGATGTATATAAGTGTGGCATACTGAATAAGGGAGGATTCTTTGCATGAGGTGCAAAGATCATTGGTGAAGATGTTAAACAAAAGGGGTCCCAAGATGGAGCCTTGGGGAACACCAGTGGAGATGGGAAGGAAAGGTGAGGAGGATGAGAGCCATTTGACAGATTGTTCCCTGCCAGATAGGTAACTATTAAACCAGGGAAGTGTGGAGGGGGATAGGTGGAGATTTGCAAGTTTGGATAGTAGTAGAGGATGAGAGACAGTATCGAAGGCTTTGGAGAGATCTAGGATGAGACAGGAAATGAGTTTATTGTTGTCTAGGGCCTCTGCAATGATATGAGTGAAGGAGAGGTGGGCAGTGGTGGTGCTGTGGTGAGGACGAAATCCATGTTGGGTAGGGGTAAGTAAGTGATGTGTGAGGAGGTGATTGAGTAGCTGTGAGTTAATACATTTTTCTAATATCTTGGAGAGGGGGGACAGAATGGCAATGGGTCAGTAGTTTGAGGGGTCAGTGGAGTTTCCACCTTTATGAAGAGGGATAGTGAAGAAAGATTTCCAAAGGGTGGGAACAGTTGATTCCAGAATAGATCGATTAATTAGTATAGATACAGGATAGGCAAATGAGTCAGCAGCAAGTTTGAGGAATGTAGGAGATAGATTGTCAGTGGAAGGAGAGCAAGGTTTTATCTTGAGTAGTAGAGATTTGATGTAAGTAATGGGAACTGGCTCAAAAGAACACAAAGTTGTGTTAGTGGGACTTGGAGAGGTGGGTGTCGAAGTAGAGTTTGGCTTAGAGGTTACCAGATTTTGGATGGAAGAGATAAAGTGTTTATTCAGGAGGGTAGCTGTTTCCTGAGAGGAAGAGTTAGGGTATGGGGAGGGATTAGAGGGCTTTCCAGGATAGAGGATGTTGTTGAGAGTTGACCAAAATTTTTGAGAATTGGATTTGTTGTTAAGCTGAGTAGAGCTATAGTATAACTTTTTGTCATTAGTTGTATGTTTTTTTGCAAGGTTCCTCAGTTGCCTGTATTTTTGAAGAAAAGGTGGTTGTTTAGTTTTAATCCAGGTTTTCCAAGCATGATCTCTTTGTTTCATAAGGGACCTAGTCTCTTTGGAGAGCCAAAGAGCATAGTTTGATTTCACTCTGATCTTCCTAGAGGGAGCTAAGGAGTTTTGAGTATTCATGAAGATGCTATTGAAAGTGCTTACAGCATAGTTTAGGGGGAGGTGTTTTTGAATGGACCAATCTATGTTGTGGAGAATGGAGTTAAATTGGGATGAATTGAAAGTCAATAGTTTTCGACAGTCTTTGATAAGGTGGAGTTTAGGAATATAGGAGTAGTGTCTTAAGATGGTGGTACAGAGATGATCACTGAAGGAATCAGGTAAGGTGGTGAAATTGTGGTATTGGTGTGGGGAATTGGTAAGGATCCAGTCTATGATGGAGCTGGAAGTGGAATTTTTATGGAAGTGAGTGGGAGATGTTATAAGTTGGTGGAAGCCGTGTAGGTGGATACTGAGTTGGGTATTCTGTGGGTATTCCCATACAGAAGTAGGGGTCATACTTTACTCATTCCCAACAGCAGGGATATGACCTGTGATGAACCCCTGTGGCTGATGGTTGGGTGAGCTGAGTGCATGTATGCTATGGAACCTTCTTGCAGCTGACTCACAGATGTACGTGGGGCATTCCCCTTATTCTGGCTTGTGCGGGGACATCAGCAGTTTCTCAGTACTTCATAACTGTTCCTTTTCTGGTCTGCCAGTGTTTGGCTACACTACATCAGTATTCCATACTACACAGACAACTAATGTACTACTAACCTGTATGTACAATTCCAAAAGTGTATCCATTTGACAGTTACATTTTATATACTCTGTCTAGGGTACTTTCACCTGTGTACTGTGTGTATGTCTGGGCCCACATTCATGCCATGTCCATCTTTCAGATGGTGACAGATATTATATCCAAAAATTAGTATGTAATACTGCTCCATTGGGTCTTGCTGGGATGCATTGTGTTTGGCACTGCAGTTGTCAGATCTTGGCCCTGTTATCAACAGTACTGGCCATAGGCTACCGGGACACAACCCTCCATGCCTACATGCTGACCACTTCCTCACAATATACAACACACAACAACCTAACACACAGAGCCCTGCATATTGTACAAGTGCAACAATCTATCCTGTTAATTTGGCCAGCTCAGGTAATCTGTGCTCCACTGTTATTATAATCACATGTACATGTTACTACATTTTTACGTAAGATTATTGGGGGGGGGGGTGCACACCTGACAACTGTAAACATCTGCTATGACTGTACTGGTATTTCAGGTACTCTGTTGGCTTCCATTTCATTTTGTATTCTGACCTATCATGCAGACTAGAGGCATATCAGTGGAGTACAGATCTTAAGTTTTATTGGCCTACATTTCAGTTTCAGACTTCTTACCCTTCAGAACTAACATCCACCTACCTGACCTGTTGTAGTCTGTCTGTGTAGGTCTGGAGGGGGGCTTTTCTCCGTTGCCATAAATCGGAGGCCTTAGCACATCCTTTCTTTGTGGTCATCTACACCTGTCCTGCTGGCTGAGACTGTTGTTGGGTATGTGAGCCTCACTGACATGCATGTGTGTATCCTATGGATACACATTTGGCCCACCACATGTCCTGCAGTGGGATTTGTCACCTTGTCTAGTACTGCCTATTATGCTGACACCAGTATTTGTTATGGATTTCATGCTGCCCATATCGGTTTCTACTATCTGCTGCCATCCCATTCAGCCACCCAATTCCCTTGCATGCTCACATCCATACCATAGATGCAAGTAGCAGAACATACTACTCCATTCAGCAATTGATAGAGAAAGTGATTTACCTTGTGGCTGTGCCAGTACTGAGGATGGTGCTGGAGGGCTGACTATGTCAGATGTACATAGTACACTCCCTATACATGGATAAGCACAAGTAGTGCCATGTTTGGCTTCCCTTTTACTGTATGTGTGAGTCCGAGAGAGGTGTCATTTCCTGGGTTCCTATCATGTCAGTGTATGTGCTATCCGTTGTCTCTTTGCCAAAGCCTGGGCATACTGGGCATGCCTCCTTCTGCCTACAGGGGCAGGCTCAGCTTGTTCCTCCTCAGAGTCAGTCTGTGCCTGTGCTGGCCTTGGCAATGGTGGGGGGCTGTGTGGCCCTGCCCCATGCTGTTTCTGCTGCAGCTGTTTCCACAGGATCATATTATGTAGCATGGCACATACAATGACAATGTGGGTACATGTAGCTGGAGAGTACTGCAAGGCTCCACCAGATATGTCCAGGCACCAAAACCATGACTTGAGCATCCCAAACACATGCTCTATTATGATCCTGGTTTGTGCGTGTGCCTGATTGTGGAATTTTTGTACATATGTGTGTGCATTTCTAATGGGTGTCATCAGCCACGACTCTAGTGCATAACCAGCATCCCACTTTAGGTGGCCATAAGGGATGTCCCCATTGGCAAATCTCTGGTACAGCTGCATCATATGCCAGATGTGGGAGTCGTGATAGCTTCCAGGGTTGCCAGCACACACATTCATTATAATGCCATGGGCATTGCACATGACCTGTCAGTTGATGGAGAGGAAGCCCTAGCGGTTTATGCAGACCCTACCCTGCTCACCGGGTGGTGCTTTGATGTGTATGTGTGTGCAATCTATAGTACCCACTACCTCAGGTTATTTTGCTATTTGGTGGAAGAGACGCATATTGCTGGTCAATGCCTCACGGGTATTGTGGAAATATATGTGCTCACCGGCATGTGCTGACATGGCATCCAAAAACTGGTGGAGTACCCTGGATGCTGATGCCTGTGAGATCCCCATGATATCCCCAGTTGGCCCTTGGAAGGTACCTGTGGCTAGTATTCTTAAGCCTACACATACCTTGGAATCCACTGGGATGGGTTCCCCTCTGTTATTTCTGTGTGTGAGGCATGGCCAGCACAGCTCAACAATTTGCTGTAGGAGGTCCCTGTCCACCCTATATCACTTCACTCTCTCCAGCTCATGTAACCCCTGCTAGTTTACCCTGGGTCTGTACACTCTTCTCCTTCTCCTCACTGTGGGTTGATTGACAGCATTCTCATTCTCACCACCCTCAGCCTCTTCCACATATTGATTTATGAGAGTGACAGCAGCCCCTATCATTTTGTTGGGTTTGTTAGGTAAAATTTCCCTGTTTGTGTACACTGGGGGTGTAGAGTTTGTGGGAAAAACCAGAGTGAAAGGTGTTTGCATAGTTTATAGTAGTGTGCTGTGCTGCCTGTGTAATTGGCTGATTCTGATACATTTCACCTACCAGCTATGCTAGTTCTCCTTGATTATCTTCCTACTGCAGTTTTCCCTTCCCATTGCCTTCCTGTTTAAGCCCCAAGGCATGCTACGCAAACCCAGTGCTCAGACGTGAACGGAGCTGCTATTTCCTGTTTTTTTTTTTTTTTTTTTGTTTAAAACCCAATGCGCCGCACCCATTTAAGCAATGTAAATACTGCTAGGCAGCTACAGACACACCCCCCTTCCTTAGCTGTGCTTAGCTAAGGGCAAACTCAGGCCACTGTGCTCCAGTAAGCTTATAGCAGTCATGGCACTCCTCCTCATGAGGTCATCTAGCTCTTAGGCTTAGACCATGGTGTTATTGCACCTACACTGTTGGGTGCAAGCTAGCACTGAGGGGAAATCTGTGATTCAGTATCATTCCCTCCATTTGCATAGAACTGACTGTGAATGCATGGTTACAAAACCGACACTCAGCCTTCCCCCTTAGCAACCACTATCCCATGGTCTATTATGGCAAAATGATAATTTTGGTTTAAAAGCTTATTTCCAGGTTTTTTTCTTATTTTCAGGTTGATATCGTTTGTGCACCACTGTCCTATCTTAAACATCCGAAATTGGCCAAAAAAAGTTATTTTTTTTATAATTTTGAAGCTAGATTTCATGCCTATGGCCATATATTTGGCCATTGGTATGCCTAACCTTTATAATACATGCTTTTTTATGAGCTGTCATGCCTCCATTTTGTAATTTGCAGAAATGTATTCAGCTACTGGCTGAATACATTTCTGCAGTCTACACTATTCCTGTACGGGCACCTGCCTGCTTCCTGGATCATTAATTCACCTCATGTGCATATTTTTAACCAGAAAATTAGGTAATTAGCATACAGGGGCTATGTCCATGCAGGAATAATGCAGGAGCTCTCATGCATGTCCCAGGAGCTCATTTCTGGATCACACCGGCCATATTGCCTACAGCAGCTCTTGCACTATTCCTGCACACTGTGCAGAGCTTACTGAATCTTGGGGATTGTGTTGTTATTGCTTCAGCTCCCTTTGCAAGAGCAATTTGTAATTATCTACCTTATATAGTCATAAATACAAATCATTTCAGTTGTGGTTTATGAATGTACCTATGGATCTGTCTTCAGCTGTTACAGCTCTTGATAATTTAGTTGTGTGTTTTTTGCTACCTTTATGATTTTGGTTGTGCTTCCCAGAAAATGGTTTAATTTTCTGCTCTGTTGTTTTATTTTTGTGTTGCAGTGTCCTACACAGGCCATGTTTGCTTGTGGTCCTTTACTTTACCATTTAATTTTTGATTTAATTAAACTTATTAGACCATACTTATTGTTATAACTCTCTTATGCATTCAGGCATGTTGCTTTATTATTTTGTTTACTTTCCATAGAATGAAGCTTCCAGTTTTTTTCACTGTATTATTTTTAAATATTTGTTATTACCTTACTAATTAGATTAGAGTTTTTTTCCCACTGACTGTTCTGCATTTTATAATGCCTATTATGAATTCAAGTTGTGCTAGAGATAATTAGATTTTTCTGGAAAAGAAACTTACAGATTGTGTTTTTCATCATTTTAGGGGTTAACATTGTAGCACATAGGAAACTGCTCTGGATAGTCTTTATTTTAGAAGGAATGTCTGATGTCAGATATGTTGTGGGAGAAAAAGTGTTTAAGAGGTGTGAAATATAGCCCTTAAGACCATTAGCGGTGAAACTGGTAATGTTTTTCCACTGTAAATAACAGGACTGGTCATTTACGTCACACAGAAAACATCTTTTTAACTTTCATATGTTCTCCTGGGTTGCTTGTGTTTCTTCCATTAGTTAAACAGGCATTTTTATAATATCCTTTTTGTGTGAAAATCACATCACATCCTTTAATTGGAAGCAGTGTATGACTTCTGTGTTAGTTTACAGAGCCCTTTAGCATCATAATATAACCATTACTGTTTGAATGAACATGTCAGTTGTGATTTAAGGTACCAGGTGGCATATCTAGGAATGCGGATTTTAATATCATCATATTATATATGCTATTATATTAAGCACTAAGCAAACTATTATATCTTGTTTTACCGTGTCATGTCTCTAAATCTCCAGCTTTTGCTGAGGTTAGGAATGGCACCAGTAATTGATTGTTTAGTGGCAGTATTTTAGAAATACATAAAAGCTATCTGTAGTTGTGCCCTCACCCAGCTTTTCAAATTATAGTATAAGTAAATGTAAACTTGGGACAGCTACTACAGATAGATGGAAATATATAAATGCAAATATTGAAGGTATACATGTTTCCCACAAATTAGTACAGGTCAGTTCTATCTATAAAACTTACCAGCTAAAACATTCTTAGAACACAGCTGTACTGTCACTGAAAAGAGAAATAGAGAGCTGCCTTGTAATTTCTTATACTGCCTTAATATACAAATGAAATAAAAAGTAAAAAAATAGCACTGGAATATTATAACCCCGCCCAAGACACACACACATACACACACACACACACACACACACACACACACACACACACACACACACACACACACACACACACACACACACACACACACACGCACACACACACACACATACACACACACACACACACACACACACACACACACACACACACACACACACTCACACACACACACGCCACATGCACACATATACACACACACACACACACACACACACACACACACAAACACACATGCCACATGCACACACGCGTGCAGTATTTTAGAAATATATAAAAGCTATCTGTAGCTGGGCCCACACCCGGCTTTTCAAATTATAGTATAAGTAAATGTAAACTTGGGACAGCTACTACAGATAGAGGGAAATATATAAATGCAAATACTGAAGGTATACACATTTCCCACAAATTAGGACATGTCAGTTCTATCTATAAAACTTACCAGCTAAAACATTCTTAGAACACAACTGTACTGTCACGGAAAACAAGAGAGATAGAGAGCTGCCTCATAATTTCTTATACTGTCTTAATGTACAAATGAAATAAAAAGAAAAAAAATTAGCACTGGAATATTATAACCCCACCCTGGACACACATACACACACACACACACACACACACACACACACACACACACACACACACACACACACACACACACACACACACAACACACACAACACACATACACCTCCTGAGTAAGAGCTAGTTTCTCTGCAGCAGCTAAGTCACCAACTCATCATTGCTTGTTTGTCTAAAGTAGTCATGAATTATAAATTGATCCCATCCATGTCTAAATGTAGGTTTGCTTTTCTGTCAATCCCTGGGATTCAGGAAGCCATATTTTCCATGCAGGAACAGTGTAGGAGCTCCTGCATGGAAAATGGCAGCCAAGTGATTCAGGATAGTGCCATTTTCACGTGCATGAGCGGTCCTACACTGTTCTAGCATAGAAAATCGGCAAATATGCAAATGACCTAATTTGCTGATGAAAACCATGCAAATGCGGTGATATTGCGATCCACCAAGCTGCCAGGTCTCCATGCTAGAACAGTGTCAGCGCAGAAATGTATTCAGAAAATAACTGAGTACATTTCTGCAACTGACAAAACGGAGACATGACAGCTCATGGAAAAGCATGTATTATGTACATTAGACATGCCACTAGCCAAATATAAGATCATTGGTATTGAAAAGTGATTAATTATTATGAAAATTAAACTTTTTTGTTTTTTACTGATCTTGGCTGTTTGAGCATAGGGCAGCGGCGCGCAAACGGGATCATGCCGAAAATAAAAAAAATGGGAAAACTTAATTTTAAGTTAAATTTGTATTTTGCCATTATAGTCAATGGCATCCAGAATGTAAACAGTAGCAGGGAGCACTGGTTTCCCAGGATTCAGTAAACGTCCATGCAGGAATTGCTTACTCCTGCATGGAATGGAGCATTCCCTTGCAGCACGGCAGCATCCCATGCATATTCATGAAGGCGTACTGCCGTGCTGCAGAACGGACACAGTTCTGTGTACAAGAGCAGGGGGTGTGTCTGAGAGCAATGCTCTCACAATACACATGTCCCCTGCACACTAGAATTGCCGTATGGCAATTTAAAATAAGCAAGACCATTCATAACACCCCCAACCTGTCAGGGTAAGAAATCTGGACAAAGCCATAAGGGACAATCGTCCCTACAATGCCATAAAGTTGAAAGAATAACAGGTTTAGCATAAGCACATAGTGCACACCTCCCAACCCATCAGAGTAAGGAATCTGGACAAAGCCATAAGGGACAATCATCCCTACAAAGCCATAAAGTTGGTAGAATAACAGGTTCAGCATTAGCATGGATATTCTGAAGGGTACAAATTAAAAAACACAACAAATACACAGGAGTCAAGGTCATGGTAGGACTTCTGGTAAAAAACTATGACATGAGACTGCTGCAGGACCAGTACCAGGGCTCCTAATATAAAGGAAAAGCCTGGGAAAGTCTCACCCATGATCTCACCAGTGCCTCAGACTGATTAGCAGGTCCGGCACCACTATCCTGACTTGAAACGGAGGAAGATGGAGCTCTTGGAACAGTGGGTCCAAGAAGCAACACAGAAGAGAGATGTCCCAGCAGTGTATAAGTATTCATAGCAATAACTGTTTAACAAAGTCCAGCCTGTGTATGTGATGGATAGGTATGTATAAATGTTTCTCTATTTTCATTGCAGCTCCAGCTGAGTGGGCTGTGAACCAGGAAGCCCGTGCCAGCAGGTTGCAAAGGGTGCGTCACGAGGCTGGTGAGTAACAATCCTGCTTGTAGTAGTCATACCAAATAAATATAAAGGAGTAAAATGTCACCTGGCAGTATAAAAATGTGTATGGTTTGCACTGAATAAACTAGACAATATGACAGTAATAGTCCCATGTAGATCATATTTAAATAAAAGTTTAACTGTCTGGCAATAAAGTTCTAAATCCTGGACCGGTTATGTTTACTCTGGTATTGTATGGCCTGACATGTTGCATTCACCAAGATCTGATATCTGAATAGCAATGTTGTGTTAACCACTATTTCCCACACTGTGCTACATATAAATATGTCTAGAATATCTGTATAAGAATGTTGTAATTGCAAGGTCAGATTGTACAACCAAGAGA
The DNA here is from genome assembly GCF_019279795.1 of Protopterus annectens. NCBI lineage: Eukaryota > Metazoa > Chordata > Ceratodontiformes > Protopteridae > Protopterus > Protopterus annectens. The sequence continues at coordinate 376,388,789 of NC_056746.1, forward strand.
GGCTTAGACAGAAAACAATGAAGGAAAAGACAGCAGTTTATCAGTATCTCACTTTGATATACAAATCGTTGCATTTTTAGCAGACACACCCATGGTTTGAATCCCGGGAGTGGTAGTAAGCTGTATGCATAATTTTAAATAGGATTTTGGGGATATGTGTAGAAACAGTCAGATAGTGTTAACAAGCATTCCCCCCACAGGTCTTCCAGGAAACTGTAACTGCCTGGCAATAAAGGTCTAAATCCTGGACTGGTTGTGTTTACTCTGGTATTGTATGGCCTGACATATTGCATTCACCAAGATCTGATATCTGAATGAATAGTAATGTTGTGTTAACCACTGTTTCCCACACTGTGCTACATAAAAATATGTCTAGAATGTCTGTATAAGAATGTTGTAATTACAAGGTCAGATTATACAACCAAGAGACTTAGGCAGAAAAATTTGAAAGAAGAGACAGCAGTTTCTCAATAGCTCACTCTGAGGATATACAAATTGTTACATTTTTAGCAGACACTGCCATGGTTTGAATCCCAGGAGTGGTAGTAAGCTGTATGCATGATTTTAACTAGGATTTTTGGAATATGTGTAGAAACAGTCAGGTAGTGTTAACAAACATTCCCCCCACAGGTTTTCCAGGTAAGAGAAGTAGAAAGTAGCTATAAGATGGTTGAATTATACACTGTGTACAAGCATACCACTGGCCAAACCAAGCCATAGGGTATTGTAATAATACCTGTAGAGTAATGATTAGATCAGTGATCATTAAAGTTGTGAGTACTGCAAGGATATACAAGTTTTTAATTGACATCCCCCCCACCATATCTGCAACAATAATCTAAGTACACAAATCAATGGGTATGTTATACACCAAACCTACTGTTGGGACATATGTCCTATTGTTCAACAAATATTGAAATGTGTTTCTATTAATGTTCCATGTTGAAATACTATCATCGGTGGCCTGTTGCTATCAATATAACCTGCACGCTGTTGTAATGGCCACTGTGGTTCTACATATGCATGTGTTCTGTTTGCTATGCAACTGTTCCAAATCTGTTGTTTTGGGTTAATGGGAATATCTGTGCATGCTGTTATAACTAATCATGGATTGTGTTGACTATTACTAACCCACATATGTTCTAAAACTGTAACACCATAGCATGTTTGGGAAGGCCGGTCCCAGCGGACCCACCTCTACCACCTCATCTGGCCATGGCACTAGGCCCCAGCACATCTGTGAACCACCCCAGGAACTCCTCATCCACTGGTCCTGCACCACCTTCAGGTGAAACCTCCTCAGATGATGGGGCTCGTCCTCCTGGCAGCATGTGCAAACAGGATACTGTCACCCAAAGCCAGGTCTGGGGATTGGTGCATAGTGACCTCCAAAAGGTGTTTGGGGATCTGTGACACTAGCTTGAGGGCCACATGGCACAGTTAGAGGGTCAGCCTGCCCCTCCTGCTCAGCCTCCAGCACAGCCACCTTCAGGGCCGTGAAGGTGCAGTGGTGACTGCACATGGGTGTGGACCTCAGTCCCACTGTTTCCATTTGGGGACTCATGTGCTTCAAATTTCCAAATACCCTTCCCCGTCCAAGGTGCCCCCCCACATGTGTCATTTACTGACCCTGTATACTGTCTTGTCTGTCTTGTCTGCCTTTATACCCAACCTATCTCCCCTAATATACCTACTATCCTTCCCCAACATCCCACTCTCACCTTAAAAAAAGGGCAATCTGTTCACAAAAAAAAATTTGCCCCATACATAGCTGTCCATTTCGCACACATGCCCACTAGACACATGTAATCTGGTCTAATTAGCTTCACAACACATTATTGTTGTCCTCACTCCTCTCTCAGGAGTTTGAGTGCCCAAATATACATCCATATTCAGTATATATGCACAGCTATTGCTGTAGAAAAAATGGACAGCTATGGACCTTCCCTACACCCATCCTCCACATCTCTAGCTACTTTCCCTATTGTCTTTCCCTCTGTGTTTCCCCTTTTTTGCCACTTTCCTATCACCCCTTTTTCTTTTCTTTTAAAGAAATTAGCATGGGGTAAGCTCTTTTAAGCAGTAGTAAGCGGGATTAAGCCTGCTTGTGAGGCACTAAGCAATACCTACACAGATTAAGCAGTTTTCAGGCTGTCTGTAAGCATATTCAACTGGAAGTTAGCATCACTTACCACCATGCAAGCCCACTTACAACAGTGTAAAAGTGCCTTAATCACTCTGTATCCAACAGCCCTTGTTTCTGCCTCACAGCAAAGTAAACAGCCCTTGCACGTCTTGAACCCAGGACCTTGCACACCATAGCTACAGGAATTTACCACTAAGCCATTTCAGCTGTAGACATCTTTGATGTTTTCTCAAACTTATTATGCAGCACAGTCATTCAACAGTAGGGAAAATGTATTCATATATATATATATATATATATGTATGTGTGTGTGTGTGTGTGTGTGTGTGTGTGTGTGTGTGTGTGTGTGTGTGTGTGTGTGTGTGTGTGTAGTGAATTTGGACATTGGATCCACACTCTGAACCTCTTACTGCAGCAAATCTGACCAATGGCTGTGTAAATGTGGGTGAGGGGGCCCATGGCAATACCAAGAATTGTTCTGAGCAACTAGACAATGGTACCTCCCAGACTGAGCCAACAAATAATGCCAATATCCTGGCTGGCATCTTGAGTGCAAACAGTACCCCTCACTACCACGCTCAAAGGACCAATCCCAATACCAGTACACCACCAGGCACCCAGTATTACTGCAGTACAGGTTACAACACCACTGTCTAAGGCCAAGAATACAGTCTGTATGGGGCCTGCGAATATCTCTGGCTGTGTTCACCATGAACTGCAGAGTACCTGGCACCTTACCTGTGTGCCCTGTTAAAGAACAGCCTCACCTCAGGCTTTGTCCCTACTGAATTGTGCACTGCTACAGTCACCCCTCCCCACAAATGAGGTGTAACTACAGACGCAGGGAAATACCGCCCCAACTGCCTGACAATTCTGTTATGTGAAGCTATGGAATGCATCATCATGCACCTAATAAACAGGGATATGGGAATCTACAGACTCAGGATCCCACACAGTTTACCTTTGTGAAGGGTAGGTCATACCTGCTCATTCATCCTGGTCACCCTCTTGCCGTCATTCACCTGAGCTGTGGATGAAGGCAAGATGACATCTACAGCCTACATTGATCTTGCCAAAGCCTTTGATAACATTCCCCACTCACTAAGCTCAGTATCAACCCCTATATCAGTAGGTGGGAAAAGAGGTACAAACACAGGGGTAGATTGGACATACTGCTGTCATACATTGAGACAGTTGCAGATGTCACTGGGTTTGTTGTAACATCCTTTATGAGGAATATGACATCGGTAATAGCAATAAATGTGAGTATTTACTGACGTCATTCCCCAGAGTCCACATCTGATATATCAAGGACACCAACTGTCTGTAGAACACACAAAACATGGCAGGCAGACAAGTGGCAAGTCTGTGGACAGTGTGTCAGTGTAGAGGTATATCACAGACATATCAATGTGAGCTGTGACATCACACACTAAATCCATGTCCACACAAACTCTGTCAAGTGATCAATGTGTATAACAGCACTGATGACATAGAATCTGTTCACAAATCTGGGTATATGTCCACCATGTTGGTTGGCTGTCTCCACATGTCCTGTCCTGTGATGTATTGCCACCCACTGTATGTGAATCTGTAGGCCACCACCTCTGTAATGTGTCACACAGGGAAGGAAATGAGGTAAGGCCCACATTAAGGAATGTCATATATGTCAGAACTAGCAGCAGTATACAGGCCCACAGCACAATACAATGTGGGCACCTGCATAGTAGTATGGCCGTAGCAATACCTGACATCTGCACATCTGTACAGAGGACAGAGAGAAAGTAGGTAGCCAACAGCTTATACATTAGGATGAATGTATTGAAAGATACACGTCTGAAACTGAAAGGTATGCCATTACCACATGACAGCAGTCCCCAATGATATGTCCAAAGAACATAGTAGTCTACAGTTAAAATCAACATATCAGATCAATATCCAATCGGAGATACATATAAACATACAGCTCAAACACATAGAACAAGATATTTGGTACTCAGAGTCCAGCTTTGCATGCAGGGATGTATAGTTCCAGTACTATAATCTGCAATCTACTCTTACTTGAAAAAGCACTGTTAAAAGTACTAATATAATGATACCGTACGCATTAAACTATTTCTGTCAACCAGTGCACTGTAGCTAGTGTAACATGCAAGTGTGACTGCATATAACTTGGCATACTACCCATGTTTGAAACAAATCCAAAGGGAACAGATTGTGGTACTACCCATGTATATCCAGGTGTCCCATACAGTATGCTCACACCCCTTGCTACTGTAATGACCGCACATAGAAGCATATTATATACAGGGAATTAAGTACACTTATTAAAGATGTCATTACCCTGCTATTTTATCAATCTGGAATGTATTTACTGTTTACCAAGGCTAGGCTATGCTTAGCAGGTGTAAGCATTGCTTAATTGCAAATGCTAAGCAGATTTGTGCACCGGTAAGCAAAGCCTACATGGTGTAAGCGCCTATTTGTTTAACCATACATTAGCATGACTTAACGTTGAGCAAACCCACACTAACCTGCTCAAAACTGCCTTAATCACTCTGTATCCAAACAGTCCTTGTTCTACCTAGCAAAAATTAAACAGCCCTTGCAAGTCTTGAACCTGGGACCTTACACACCATAGCATATGCAATTTACCAGAAAACCACCTCAGCTGTATTATGTGAGGATGTTGACTCAAACATACCCTTCTTTACAGCCAGTTTACAATAGAGAGGAGACAAGTGTGCAATTAGGAAGGAATGGTATATATATATATATATATATATATATATATATATATATATATATATATATAAATAGAAACATACATAGAGAGCGTGAGATATGTAGGTAGATCCATATATGTGTACAACAATATATAGATATATTAACAATAAATACTGAGGTGTACATATATATATATATATATATATATATATATATATATATATATATATATATATATATATATTTATTTACATTTGTTGACCAGGAGAGTCCGACTGGACACAGGTCTGTTTTCAGAAGAGGCCCAGGGAGAAAAGCTCCATATTAAGTATTACTTGCATTATACAGTTAAAAAACATAGCATTTAAATATAAACATTAGTCCAGCTGAGGACGTAAGACAAGAATAAAACATAGATGTAAAACAGCTGTAGAACATAGTACAATTTTAAAATATGGTGGCATATATTAAACATGGTTACAAATGTAGTTGAGATTCAGCAGTGAACAAGTGATACAATCTGTTTTTGAGGTACATACCAGCCATTAGCAGTTGTTGATACAAAATGTTAGCATTATGTGGTAAGTGGCTGGAAACATGAGTAACCAAGCTTGCTAAGAGTAGGTTGTTAGGGGGCGAGAGAGGTAGTTGTTGGGTGGAGTGGATGGTATTGGGGTGGGTTGCAAGGGCATATCTGGCAAGTTTTTAAGTGTGATTTTAGTAAGGATTTGAAGTGGGTGCAAGAAGTTACAGAGGTAATTGAGGATGGGAGGGAGTTCCAGAGTTTGGCTATAGTGCAGGCGAATAATGCTTCTTCAGCAAAGTTATTGGCTCTTGTGACCTTTAGGAGGTTTTTGTGGCTGGATCTTAGTGGTCTCGTGGTTATGTTGGGTTGGAGTAGATTCTGGAGGGATGGGACTTTTAGTGGTTGGTTTATTAGTTTGTGGGTGAGTGCAATTTGATACCATTGAAGGAGGTGGGGGAGCTCTAGCCAGCCCAGTTCTGCTAGTGAGAGATAGTGGTGAGTACACATACAAACATGCATACATATACAGATATGTATGTGTGTGTGTGTGTGTGTGTGTGTGTGTGTGTGTGTGTTTCATCACACTGAGGAACAGACATTTTCAGAAACAGTACCTTGTGACCCACTATTGTCCCCATGGTGTGATTTATTCAAATGTACAGCTATAGAACTGACACATTTCTTATCAGTAATACATCTGACATGTTCTAACAGCCTGGTTTTAAAAACATGTGTTACTGTCCCCCACATAAAATATTTTACAAGGCCTTCCAAGAGCATTCCCTCAACACCTACCTCTTGAATGTAGAGACTTCAACATGTATCCCAGCCATTCCCCTCAGCAGGAATTACAGCAGTAAATAATGATAGACCAGTATACCTATACACCTATTACTGTATGACATCTGGACAAAGCCTGACATAATTGGAAGACAGAAGCCCAAAAACACAGCCATACATGAAATATTGCTGTTATACACTGAGAAAGTTGCTGGTGCTACAGGATTTGTTGTGTCATATCTTTTCTGAGGGATATAAAGTCAGAAAAAAATGGATGTTACCATCTACATTACGCAATCATCAGACTATGCTACTGAGCTGCCAAAGACATCTGTCTGGGGAACAGCCCATTCATAACAGGCTAACCTGTGGCCATTATGTGGATGGTCCTACAGTTGAGAGCAATGCAGAGACAGAACTTTGTCAGACTGAAAGACATGCAGAAGTAGCATGTGCAGACAAACCCTGTTAAACTAGTAGTATTCCAAACATATAACAGCAATACTCACATTATGATTCTAAGTCCTGAACCTTCCCCACCATTTAGTTGGTTTGTCTCCACAAGTCTTGTTGTAAGAGGTAGTAGCCCACACAACTACATGATGTCTTCCTCACAAGTAAGGGAAAGGGCTAACGCCCACATGGAGTACTCCTTTAACGGAGTGTGTTGCCATGACATTGGCTATTGGAAGAACTACACAGCTACTCTGCATGCAATTAGCAAGTGGGGAAACCCAATGGGTGCACAGGCCATCACCTGGTCATGAGCATCACCTACAAAAGCCATGCTGCCACCTATTCAAACCAGCTCTATCCCTGTAGTGCACAGGGACAGAGAGAGAGAGAAATTACAAATGAGACATAAAGTGGAAAAGAGAAGAAAGAAAAAAAGGTAAGTGGAACATGTAAGCAAGTAATTGAATGTAGTACTTGGTCTGTAATAATGGGAAATATGGTTTGGAGAAATATGTCCCAACAAGACATGCTGTACTAATGTCCTGCTAAACAGCTGCTATGGCCATAGCATCTGTCCCTCTCTGCAGTGGGAGATATCACACACATACCTCTCAACTGTACAGATCCTCACAGAATGTCCATATTTTACCATCATGTATTTTGTCTTCCTCTTGAGATCTGTACTTTACTGGCAAATAGCTGAGGATTGAATTCATCAGGTATAATAAACACCTGAGTTTGAGACTCCACATCCTTAAGAATATTCACTGCAATGCTAAATGCATCATTCTATGAACTTCCTATGTTTGTAGCAGGTATATGTAAAGTCTGTCCCTATTTATCCCCCATCATTTTAGGCATTGTCCAGATGTGATGCTCTGAGAGGTTGTGAGGTGTGAATACAGCTGATGAGTCTGACTCACATGTGAAAAGACAGTTCATATATGACAACTGCAGGGGAGTCTGTCAAACAGTATTGACTGTGTCACTGCTAGGCCAGTTAATAGGATGTTTTCCATTGACATGTTACCTGTGATTATGAGTATGATGCATGTTTGCCTTGTAAAGCTAAGACACCTATAGAGGGTTTGTGCATAGTAGAGTACTGTTGCAGACATGTGTGTTGAACTGCATGCGACATATTGACTAAATAACATTCAACTATACTGTGTTCTTCTGGACAATAAGCACATTTGTGACTGATTAGATATATACCTGTGTTATACCACCCAAACCATTGGCAGTTCTGTGAGCAATGGCATTGTAACATAATAGCCTACTTATGACTATTGGACATCTTCCAGGTTATCACAGTGATGTCAAACCCTACTGTGCAATCAATGTACTAATGCATGGTGGAGCTATATTAATACAGTATCAATAATGGTGTCCCCTTTGACACCCATTTATATGTGCCATTGTTCAGACATGCTGCTGTAACAAGTTGAGAAGTATGACTGAGCAGCAAGACTGTAAATACAGTGTGCCATACTTACATTCAATAGAAATGTGTACCAGGTATCCACTGAGCACATGTATGTATGCATATATTCAGCCAGAAGGCACAAAACTAATCACATGGGTTTCAAGCAGCCAGGTAAATAGGTTGTGCATGTTGCACATGTGTGTTATATCAGTGTCATAGGTTGGTACTAGGCTATCGGCCCTAGGGCCTATACAAGCCTAGCCATAACAATTTCCTGGCTATTTCTTCCCACAGTATTTACTTTCCTGGACCCCTGTCTAGCAGGGCGACTGATGTGATCCCTGGGGTGAATTTCCTATCTCCCATCCAATCCTCAAGGTTCCTTTTGAAGAGGGCCAAAGAGGCGCTCTGCTTGAAATGTATGGGCAATCTATTCCAGAGTCTGGGGAGTCTCTGAGTTAGGAACCTATCCCTCCAGCATGTTTTGTTCATTGTGATGACAAGGTTTAGATCCCTGGAGCGTGTGTCTCTGAGGAATTGGGATTTCTTTAAGTGTAGCATGTCCAATAGCTCTGAGTTTTACATGGCCTTGTATGTTAAGCAGAGATCGCCTCTGAGTAGAGAGTCAGTGCATACAACAGACAAATATGTAAACAGCTACTGGTGGTTGCATTGCCCTAACACTGATGTGGGTACTGAAGTAGGCATGATTATCAGGTATTAATTAGAGAAGTGTCCACCTGTGTTATGAGCCTCTGTCCATGCCTACCAATACCAGCTATATCAACACCTATATACAGTGGATATCACAAGTGCACACACCCCTGTTGGAATGCCAGGTTTTTGTGCTGTATGACAATCAGACCACCGAAGATCATTTCATAATGTTTCTCATCTTGAATGTGACCGCTAACCTGTCCAATTCCATTGCTATACAATCAAAGGTATTTCTAGGAAGGTGAGTATCTATTGTCAAGTGAAGATGTGCCACGATGTTAGAGTCCAGACCAAGATGGATGAATGCTGTAACCATCTCCAGAGGTGCATACACAAGTTTAAGGGTGTGCACACTTATTCAACTGGCTTATTGTACTGAGTATTATTTCCATATGTTTTCACTGACCATATTGTTATGTTTTCAATTGAATTGTACAGGCTATAGGCCACACTACAGGTGGAAATTGTTATAAAATGAGTTATTGTGGTGTCATGTTCCAATTGCACAAATACCAGGCAGTGTATCAGGGGTGTGTAGCCTTTATATCCACTGTAGCTATATGGACACAGCAGTACCTGACCTGTAGATCCAGCCTCCACCAAGGTAGAGTAATCCCCTTTGGTGGACAGCAGCAATACACAAACCATATAATAGGTTGCTAGATTGTCTGTACAGGGACACATAGGTGGAGGCAACAACTTTGAAGCAAGTCCACCTATATCTGAGCAAGCAGGAAACTTCACAGGTGATGTCCTGTAAGGCTGACTATGACTATGAATTGGACATATCCACACCACCAAGGACAACTGCAACAGTGTCTCCACTTATGTTGTAAGTCTCAGATGAAATAACACAATTTAACCTGTACAGGGGGTAAAAAACACCTCATGCACACATGCCCTGGATATAGGCAACCTGCATCACACAGGTTAGGTGGAAACATCGCCACCGTGTCCACCCCAGTCGCACATGGAGATATGCACATCAACCACACTCCTCCCCACAGCAGTGGTGAGCATGTATATATTGCCTACTGATAGCAACAACAGCATATTTCCATGGGACATGCTACATCAGTGCCTGCCTCCTACATGAACTCAGGCATGTGCTCAGAGCTCCATCACACACCACAGTTAAACACAGACTTGCCACCATACACACACCATTCACATGGAAGATGACCACTGTCAAACCTATGCACAGAAATGAATGGAGGATAGAGGATTATACAATCAAGTGTCCAGCACTGGGGGAATAAAATAGCTCAGGGACAGGTGTGTAATGCAAGTTGCTATAGCCATGATAGCTTGGAGGTTTCCGGGGTAGTCTGGATTATTTGCAAGTAATATCCACTGTTGATGTGCATTTTGACAACCATATGAGGTTCTGTGACCTTTTCCTGCTCATGTCTTCCAGGTAACATGCAGAGTGCTCACCTGCCAGCATTCTCTGTTGGGGAAACAGACATCATCCCCCAATATGTGATTGGACATTATGCCCTGTTATGTGAATAGAGATCAGAAGATGTGCGGGAGAAGACTGCCCTGTGGAACAGTGTGGTCCACAGGGTAAATGATGCCGGACTGCACAGCAGAACTTACGTGCATGTGCAGCATCGGGCCACCAACATCAAATGCCATGCCCATCAATGGGCTGCTGCTGTACCAAGGGACCAGCTAGACACAGTTGGGGGCCCAGCCATCCAGCCCCCACTGAAACCCACTGAGGAGCTCTTCATCACACTTGGCCCACACGTCAAACACACAGGCCATGATGCTGAAGGAAGCATTGTGGAGGTGGGTTGCACACACACTGGATGAGGACCATGATGATAAGGGCCAAGTGGGGATTAGTACACTAATGTATCAGACATACATGTATCTGTATTTTATCTACATGCATGTGTCAGGTCCAATTGCAGTTGTGGATGTTTTTTTTAATGTACAAATGGCACATCTATGGTGAAGACAGGATATTGTGTATTATTGCAGTTAGTACTGTAGATGTGCAGACATGCTGCATCCATCCTGTGCGTCTGCTGACAATAACCCCATCTCACAACTACCTAGGACCCTCTGGTCTGCATATGGGACAGCATCCTGTAACTGGCAGTTATTACATTGTTCTGTTGTTGCCTAGCAATATCCCAGGCATGTGAAGCGCATGCATTTTACCATGCACACAACCATCAGTAATAGCTATATTGCTTTATGTAATAGCTATATTGCTTGTTGTGCATATTCACTTGTGCTGGGGTTAACTGTATTGCATCACAGTGGTCACCACTGGGGCCTATCTGACATGATTTCAACATTCCTGTAGCATACCTCACAATGTGTCAGTGCCAAGACATCTGGACAGAGGTCACTAAATTGCGCTGGACAAACTTCTTAAGGTAAAGTCATGCCTGACACATTACTGGTATACAGTGAGTATAAATTGTGTACACATCCCTCTTAACATGCAAGCTGTTCCTGTTACATACTAATTAGGAGCACAATATGACAGTCCACACCTCTTCCAGCCTTTACTGTAACCCATAACAGGTACAGTTCACTTGTAAAACTAAGCATCTGTACCCATGTATTGCACCTACACGGCAGACCACCTGTGAGGGCAGCAGGCATCCTATCAACTTGATGTTTCAGTCAGGTATGATACCTCATACTGCCTTATGTGTCTGTACACTCACTGTGGCCTATCTGGCTATAATATCACAGAGATGGGCATTGTTAAGGCACACAGACCACTTCCAACCACGTATAGGTTTCAAACATATGGATATTACAGCCATATCTGTACAGAGGACTGTACAATGTTTTAACCTGCTGCATGTGAGGCAGATGCTGTCCCCACACTGTACAAAGTAATGGCAGTGGGAGGTGGCAGACAGTCTGCCTTCTTTTCCACCCGTACATCATGCTAGTTCTTTCTGTCTTGCACTTCAACTAGCATTAATGCTTGGCACTTCATCATGTTATTGTATCATGAAGTGTGGTACACCTGGGTGCAGTCAGCAGTACACGTTCATCACAGATATCGCCCCAGTACTTATTAGTTATGTCCGCCCCTCCTGGCATGTTTGAAGGGTGGTTATCTGTGCTTTCACCCATTGACCTGGTGCACATGTCTATTCTGGGGTACTGTTGCAACTGCCGCATGTACACAGACAACCCTCACCTCTAAACTACAAACACTCAGACCTGTGAGGGTAACCCATATATCACCCAATGTGGACATATGCACTCTCCAGTAAATAATGGATTAGCTCGTCAAGAGGATAAGATCAACACCCACACCTCATTATGTGGAACACGTAGCTCACCATAACACCCACTTTGACAGCAATGACATACAGTGAAATGCCACACACCGACCTTCCCAGAGGAACTTAATGGACATCTACCCAAACAGCACATACCAGCAAGGCAGGCACCCACTTAGACACCGTGACATGGCACATGCCAAGGGACATATATTTAACTTACAGTGTGCTCTCAACCTAAGCCCCCTAAGGCTATCCACTTTGCACAATATAGTGATTGTGGGTAACTCAATACCGAGGCACACACATCCCACTCACTAGATTGAATATGGAGCAGATAACAGCCAAATATCAATCACATGCCAGAATCTTACACATGAAACAGCCAGTCATGTCACTCCACAACAGCTACGAGTATCACTCCATATCCATGTGGGTGTGAATGAATTGGGACACACCTCCCTGGACTACATGACAGGATACATGGTTGAACTCTCTAACTATATGGTTCAGGCAGGTGTGACAGTAGCCCTGGACAGTGTACCGCTGTCACCCAGAATGATGCTGCTGTACTATCAACAGATGGTTGACTGCAACATTGGCTTACGTGTTATGTGTCATTCTCAGGGGATCCAGGGCCACTCTTCCTGGAATGGCATGATTGCCAGAACCCAGTGACTTGCCATGGATGTCCTACATCTGTCACCACTGGGTTGCCAGGTACTGGCTACGTGTCTTGCCACCCCTATGGTGTCTTATTGGGCAGTGATCCAAATGTTGCTACCACCCTAACAGCTACACATGTATGCAATCTGAGGGTCATGCTGCTCAACAGTGGACATCTGTCAGGATGCAGTCACTCATAGCAGTTGGAGTGGAGGACACATGTCGGCTGTACTGGAGAGGTGGTTCACAGCAGCAGACAGCAGACCTGCAGTATCAGGCTATGATGCATTCCACAGCTGTCAGCCCCTAAACATGGACCACACCACACATTCACAGGTAGTGTTGTCTCCATATTCAGTATGGAGTATAGGGTCTGTGTTAGTGCAGTAACTAATAACCTACACACCGGGGTATGCAAATGAGGGGAGTTATATTGAATCACAGATTTCTTCAAAGTGTCAGCTTGTACCTAACCATGTAGGTGCAGCGATACAACAGTACAAGTGTAAGATTTTAATGACTTCATAAGGGGGTGTGTCATGCTTGCTGTAAGCTCATTGGAGCTCTATGGCCCATCTAAGCACAGCTAAGAAAGGGGGTGTGTCAGATATGCCTGAGCACTATGTACATAGCCTAATCGGGTGTATGCACAGTGCACCAGGATTTAAATGAAAAAGAAAAAGAAAAAAGAGTAAATGGCAGCACTGTTTACATTTGAGCACTTGGTGTGCGCAGCATGTATTGGGGCTTAAATAGGGAGGAACTGGGAAGGGGAAACAGCACTAGGAAGGCAATCAAGGAGAATTAGCATAGCTGGCAGGTGGCATGTATCAGAATCAGCCAATTACACATGCAGCAGCCCAGCACACTAATATAAACTATGCAAACATCCTACAGACTGTTTTTTCCCACAAACTCTACACCACTGGTGTACATAGCCAGGGGATTTTTAAATGGCAAAACTAACTAAAAATGTTAGAGGTTGCTGCTGCTGTACTCCATCAATATGTGCTAGAGACTGAGGGTGGTGAGGAGGAGAATGCTGACAACTGACCCACAGTGAGAAGAAGAAGAGTGTACAAACCCAGAGTAACCTACCAGCTCCTACATTAGCTGGAGATAGTAGGGCGCTATAGGGTGGACAGGGACATTCTACAGCAAATTGTTGATCTGTGCCGACCACGCATCACACACAGAACTAATAGAGGGGAACCCATCCCAGTGGATACCAAGGTATGTCTAGGCTTAAAAATACTTGCCACAGATACCTTCCAAAGACCAACTGTGATATAATGGGGGTCTCACAGGCATCAGCAACAAGGGTACTCCACCACTTCCTGGATGCCATGACACAACATGCCAATGCGAACATATATTTCCCCCACAACCCGTGAGGCACTGACCAGATGTATGCATCACTTCCACCATATAGCAGAATACATTAAGGTAGTTGTTGCTATAGACTGCACGCACATCCACATCAAAGCACCACCCGGTGAACGGGGTAGGGCCTACATAAACTGCAAGAGCTTCCCCTCCATCAACTGCCAGGTCATGTGTGCAGCCCAGGGCATTATCATGAAAGCATGTGCTGGCAGCCCTAGAAGCTATCATGACTCCCACATCTGGCATTGCTCACAGCTGTATCAGGCGTTTGCCGGGGGGGTGTCCCATATGGTATCTAGTGGTGGATGCTGGCTATGCACTGGAGCTGTGGCTGATGACATCCATCCAAAATGCGCACACACCTGAACAAGAACACCATAATGAGGCACATGCACAAACCAGGATCATTGTAGAGCATGTGTTTCTGATGCTCAAGTCACGGTTCCGCTGTCTTGACATATCCGGTGGACTCTTACATTACTCTCCAGCTACATGTTCACAATTGTTCATAGTATGTGCCATGCTACACAATATGATCCTGCGGAAACAGCTGCAGCAGGAACAGCAGGGGCAGGCCCAAACAGCCCACCCCCCCCACCACTGCCAAGGCCAGCGCAGGTACAGAGGAACTCAGAGGAGGAACATCCTGAGCCTGCCCCTGTAGGCAGAAGGAGGCATGCCCTGTATGCCCAGGCCTTGGCAAAGAGGCAATGCATAGCACACACACTGACACTGTAGGGACTCAGAGATTGATACCGCTTTCTGACTCGCACATACAGTAAAAGGGATGCCAAACATGACACTTTACCATGTATAGGGAGTGTACTTTGTGCATCCAAAATAGTCAGCCCTCCAGCACTGTCCTTAATACTGGCCCAGCAACAAGGTAAGTCACCCTTCCTATCAATTACTGAATAGAGTAGTATGTTCTCATACTTGTATGTATGATATGGATGCAAGCATATAAGGGAATTGGGTGGCTGAATGGGATAGCAACAGACAGCTATATGGAACAGCAGGAAAGTCATAACAAATACTGGTGTCAACATACTAGGCAGCAGTACACAAGGTAACAACCCCCACTGCAGTACATGTGATGGCCCAAAGAAATGTCAGTGTCAATAGTTCGCACACATGGATGTCAACGAGGGTCACATACCCACCACCAGCCTCACCCAGCAGGACAGGTGTAGATGACCATGAAGAAAGGCCAGGCTAGGGCCCCCAAATGATGGCAATGGTGAACAGCCCTCCACCAGACCTACAAAGACATACTAAAACAGGTCTGACAGTTGCATTCTAATTCTGAAGGGTAAGATGTCTGAAATTGAAATATATTCCATTAAGATCTAACATGTGTACTCTACTGATATGCCTTCTGTCTGCATGATAGGTCACAATACAATATGAAATGGAAGCCAACAGAGTAACCAAAATACCCATACAATAATTTCAAATGTTTGAAGTCTGCAGGTGTGTACCCCCTCAACAATCCCATGTAAAAATGCAGTAACAGATGGCCTGCAGCACTCTCAAATGGCCTACAGTCCTCTGGCAAAGCCCCATGCTTCAGCCATAGCGCCAATGTACAGAATGTTAGGGGGTCCCAACTAACAATCTAACACAGTAAACAGAAAACAAATGCAAGGCCAACTTTGACAAATGCCAGTAGTGAGCCTCCTCATGTCCTACTGAAAGGACTGTGGATCAGGCCATAAATACTACTGGGATAAAGGCCCAACTATAGGGATACAACTGAGATATTGCTTACATAATGTTAGGTGGAGGACAGAATAACAGAGGGGGGGTATAGAAGCATAGACGTCATGGAGTGTGTGAAGTCTGAACTCTAATGTCCACCCATACAACTCCCGACTGCATACCCATGAATGAACAGCCAAAAAAATTTGTAAACCACAATGTGAAGGTAAACTTACCAGATATATGAGTCCTGCCTCTGGATAACCTGTGTGTATCTGTACAGCTGAGACATATGACCCCAGCAGGATATGGCCATTCCATGAAGTTGAGAAAAGCACAAGGAGGGGAATCTCCAGCCTTCATACTAACAAAGTGCTGGACCATTTACACAGAACCAGCAGTCTATTGTCTGCAGCTACCCCTCCACAATGGCAGGTGTGTGCCAGAATGTGTAGTCTATATGTCTCAGAATATTGGTCTCGGCTTCATTCATCTTGTATTTCCTGGTAAATAACTGTGAGCAAAGAATGATAACTGTCAGTAGTTGATGACTTGACACATCAGTGTAAAACAGTGCATATCAAAATTAATTTAAAATGGGTGGAAAAAGCCAAACACACTCTGGCTAGGCTTATAAATGCCCTAGGGCAGATAGCCTTGTATGAACCTATGAACCTATGAACCTATATGTCAGAAAATCTATGCTAAAATCAAGCATGTCATACAAGCAGCACATACAGCAACAGTTACAGTATCCCCTGCATGTTAAGCCCATTGTGTCTCCATATTGGCAACCTATCTACAGATATCCTGCAGAAACAGTTTGCTAGGTTTAGCTGTATCACACAAAACCCTGAATTGGAGTTTAACCCTCCCTGGAATGGATGCACACACTCAATATAGAAGGTCATACTGGGCATGCTCCTACACTTAGAGAAATCTCACAACACAGTGGACTACAGATATTAGTTATTCGCAGCTGTCTGTGCACACAAACCAAACTGTACACCATTGATACTTCACACACACACACACACACACACACACACACACACACACACACACGCACACACACACACACACACACACACACACACACACACACACTGAACAGGAATACTCACACATATTTAAGGCCAAACATAATATAATATGTCAGATATACACACACAGAGATGTGGGGAAAAGAAAGACAGACAGCGGCAGAAAGAATCCCATTATGAGGCCTGTCCCACCCACTACACATCCCATTAGTCTATATCACATGACGTGCTGATTTCATTCACTGTAGAAATACCTTTGGTTAGCCTTCAGCCCTATAGTCTCAGTGGTGCTTGTGATAACTGTGTAAAACTACAGTAGAAATAGGTATCCATGTAACAGTTGTAATCTCAGTCCTGTCAAATGTAAAGTTTTGTGTGAATGTGTGTGTGTTTCTAGATGAATGTGGTTGAGGCCATTCAAACTCACTAAACTTTTCAGCACTGCTGCTGATGTCACTCACCTTCAAAGATACCTTTGGACAGCTCTCCAACATATAAGCTCCATGGCGCTTGGGATAACTACATAATACTATAGTGTAGCAAACTTGTTAGGTAGGAGTTCTGATCCTGCCAACTGTGTAAATGTAAGTGTTTGTGTGAGAAAGTGTATGTATCCTTGTAGAGACCTGATTTTGTGGTCATTCACAATTACAACACTTCACTTACCCCTCCTTTAGCATTGCTGCTCATGTCAATTTACCTTCAAAGATACCTTTGCACAGCTCCCCAACATGTAAGCTCTGTGGCATGTGTGATAACTGTGTAATATTATAGTGTAGCAAACTATATAGGTAGGAGTTCTAATCCTAGTCCTGGCAACTGTGAAAATGTGAGTGTTTGGGAGAGAGTTTGTGTGTGTCTTTGTAAAGATCTGATTTTGTGGTCATTCACACTTACTACACTTCCCTTACCCCTCCTTAAGCACTGCTGCTGATGTCACTCACCTTAGAGGCATGTTTGAACAATGTTCTACCTATAGTCTCTGTGCGGAACACTGCAGTAGCAATAACTACATAGGTAGGGGTTTAAATTTTATTCCTGGCAAGTGTTTGTGTGTGTAAATATGTCTACATATATATGTCTGTACCTTAAAGATTTTGGCTCTGTTTACACCCAGTACACATCTCGGTGCCTGACTTTAGCAGTCCTGTAGATATCATTCACCTTAGAAGTACCTGTTGGCATCCCTAAACCATGTTAGGTCAGTGGTGCATGTCGTAAATGCATAAACCTAATGGTTCAAAAAGATAGTTAGGTAGAGGTTTGAACTTCACTCCTGATAAGTCTATGTGTAGGATAGAATATTTTGTGCAATCTCTCACCCACTACATCACCCAATGCCAGTATTTACAAGAGCTGGTGATGTTTCTCACCTTAGAAGTACATTGGGACATGATCCATCCTATAAGCTTTGTGGTGCATACGATAAATGCGTAACACTGTAGTAGCAATACATAGCTAGGTAGGGGGTTGAAACTCAGTATTGGCAAATACGTGTGTGTGTCTGTGTGTGTGTGTGTGTGTGTGTGTGTGTGTGTGTGTGTGTGTGTGTGTGTGTGTCTCTGTGTCTGTCTGTCATCAATATCCTTTGTGGGGGTTGGTGTGATAATAACAGGGTCCATTGGGGGTGGGTTTTGCTAAATAATTATGTTGAGGTCTCAGTTTCCATATTACAAGGCCAACAGTTGTCAAACACCGTTGAGGTTGGTGTGGACAATCCACAGCCCTAAATGTCTAGTGCCATGTGCAATGACATTGTGACAGTATGGATTAGTGAACAATATAGGCAACCCTTCTAATACTCAGAGACCACTCTCCACCCATGAATCATACACAAACACACTTGGCTAGGCAACAACCATTATATAAGTAGTTCCCCTGCATATTGCCTCACAGATAGTACCCATGGTGTGATTGCAGGAGTCTACTTTGAAACATCTAAAACACATGACATCTAATTTCATAACATTGAGACCAGAACATCTAAAACCCAAAACATCTAAAACCCATAACATTGAATTTCATAACATCTAACACTACAAATCACAAGAAAATAACATCCCCTTAACATATAACAACATAAACTACCAAACACACTTTTTACTACATTTCTGCCAGGGGGCAAGCCACCCTGCACCCCTGTAAATTAAATATACCAACTCCAAGATCAAACTACAGTAGAAAAAATTAATTTCCTAACCCTACTGTATCAAGCCCCCATGCAAAACATAGTAAAAAGTGTGTTTGGTAGTTTGGTGTCATTATATGTCATTATATGTGGAGGGGATGTTATTTAATGTGACTTGTACTGTTAGATGTTATGAAATTCATTGTTATGGGTTTTAGATGTTTTGGTTTTAGATGTTCTGATCTCAATGTTATGAAATTAGATGTTATGAGTTTTAGATGTTTTGAAGAGGACCTGATTGCAGTGGACTATGTGCCTGTTGATCACAACAGTGGCACTGACATCAGAAAGTACTTTGATGTGTTACATCTCCTGATTGTGTGTTATCCAGCAAGTAAAAGGACATGGCACCTTGTCCCATCCCTTCAGTAGCCAAATCAATGTGTATAGTGGCCCTTTTGCCATGTTCCCCCTGGATGCCTGCAACAACGGTAGAGTCTGCAAATGTACCCCACAAAGGGAATACCATTTCTTATACACATGCCCTGTATGGACAGACACCAATAACTCCAATGAATATCCATACCATACTGTCAATGTAGGTGCAATCACTACCTCAATTACATAGCCAGGTCTCACCAAATGAGATCAGGAATGCTACATCCGAAGATACCAATCCATCCATACAACATGCCCCAGAGACCTCAAGCATACTTCCACATGTCAAAGAACATGCATGTTGGACATGTGCACAACCCAGACACTGTCCATGTTATGGAATATAAATCACATACATGTGAAGCAATGCACATCACTGGCCACCCACAATAGAAATCTGGATGAGTGGAAGAGAAATACAATACCCATCCCTGGAGACCACTCCAGTGACTTTACTCCTGAGCCACACTGGGGACTATTTTCATATGGCCTGATGCCAGGGCATTCCCTTGGGATAGCTTTGTAGAGCCTACAGGCCTATTCACCTACTACACACCTATGAAGCAACAAACCTATGGATCTCAGTACTGGCAAGTGTGTGTGTGTGTGTGTGTGTGTGTGTGTGTGTGTGTGTGTGTGTGTGTGTGTGTGTGTGTGTGTGTGTGTGTGTGTGTGTGTGAATAGTAATCCCAGTGTGTTTGGCTGATGAATATCCACTGTGGCTGTGGATATTAGCAATTGGAGGTGTTTCCAAACCAAAACATGTACCATTCTCCATTCTACAACAGATGTTGTAAATCAACATATACCTATATACAACCCACAGCCCTATAATCTGTGAGGCATATGCAATCACTGCATTACAGACCAGGGATTATTGTGCACATACTGTATCCTGCCTATGACATGGCGGATGTGTTACCACACTGCCATACCCCATGGCCTTGCTGCAGGGCCACATCCTGGTCACTCACAAATGCCTAGAACTGACATGGTATACGGCATGTGAGAACACATTCACTTAGCACTTCACTTGTGGGGGGAGAAAGGGGTAAATCTGGCAATGAATGTGTTGCCAAGACTGTGGCCAATATCTGTTGTCTCAGGATATGTATTAGCATTGTGCAGTAACTTGCAGCGGTTGTGTTTAATGCTGTGGAGGTTGTTGATGTAAATGTCAAAGGCTGTTGTGACTTTTGTCAGTGTCTGCTGCATGTCTGCTGCCATAGATGCCTGTCGGGGCTTCCATGAGGGTTCCAAAGTTGTGTTTGAGGATAATAAGGGAATTCAACTGTCATGGGACACCACCTTTCTCTGCAACAGTGTCCTCCTTCTGATGAACACTTTAGTAATGGCAGGGGACCATCACATTGTCTCCCAGTGTTTGGAGGACAGTGTCTCAGTTCTGTTGGCTCTGGCTAGTACCATGCATTCTTGTACCTGTTTGAACAGTGCCTATGTGTATGATTCCACAGTCATGCAGCTATATCCCATTACCATGGGTGTAGTGAAGACATTCACCCCTGTTTTCATGGCTGTAAAGTCAGCTTTGGAGAGGATATGCCAGGTGGTTATCTTTGTTGGGGGGGGGGGGTTGGCTGACATGTTGAGTTCCACGTTGATTACAGCATGTGAATCTCACCATGCAGGGACTGACATCTGTGGATGAGCAACAGTCCCATATTTAAGTGGTCAACACAGGTCAAGATTGTTGCATCCTCTACCAGGGATCAATATAAGCAGGTCTAGGGCAATGGAAATGATGAATCGCAGAAGTGTTGGGCCACTGTACTGGCGCTTGCTACATTCCCCAGGTGATGGAGCGGTAGATGAAGACTCATACTATGTCAGTATGGCGTTGGACCATCATATATGGCAGGGTGTTAAGGAATATGCATTGACATCCTAGGGACATAGATGTGGACCCATAGCAGGATATGGTCTGGATTGCACTATTACCCCAAGGCAGTTGTACTGGAAGTATTTCCAATGCATTATGACAGGATACTAGTCTGGAGGTGTTCCTATCCCTAATGAATATGGAGAGAACACCACTTGTGGAGGTTTGGTGTGGTCCATGTTTAGGGGCTGACAGCTGTAGAATGCATCATTGCCTGATACTAGAGGTCCACTGTCTGCTGCTTTGAACCACCTCTCCATTACAGCAGACATGTGTCCTCCACTCTGACTGCTATGAGTGACTGCATCCTGACAGTTAGATGTCTACTGTTGAGCAGTATGACCCTCAGATTGCATACATGTGCAGCTGTTATGGTGGTAATAACATTAGGAGCACTGCCTAATAAGGCACCATAGGAGTGGCAAGACACTTAGCCAGTACCTGGCAACCCAGCGGTGACAGATGTAGGACATCCATGGCAAGTCATTGGGTTCTGTCAATCACGTCATCCTAAGCAGAGAGGTTCTGAATCCCCTGAGAATGACATGTAAGCCAATGTTGCAGTCAATCATCTGTTGATAGTACTGCAGCATCATTCTGGGTGACAGCAGTACACTGCCCAGGGCTACTGTCACACCTGCCTGGACTGCATAATCAGAAAGTTCAACCATGTCTCCTGTCATGTTGTCCAGGGAGGTGCGTCCCAAGTCATTCACACCCACATGGATATGGAGTGATATTTGTAGTTGTTGAGTGACATGACTGGCTGTGTCATGTGTTAGATACTGGCATGTAATAGATATTTGGCTGTTACCTGCTCCATATTCAACTTCGTGAGTAGGATGTGTGTGCCTCAGTATTGCGTTACCTATGATCACTGTATTGTGCAAGGTGGTTAGCCTTAGCAGCTTAGGTAGGGGCACACTGTGTAGGTTAAATATGTAACCCTTGGCATGTACCATGTTGCGGTGTCTGAGTGGGTGTCTGCCTTGCTGGTCTGTGCTGTTTGGGTAAATGTCCATTGAATGCTTCTGGGAAGGTGGGTGTGTGGCTTTCACTGTATGTCATGGCTGTCAAAGTGGGTGTCATGGTGAGCTATGTATTCCACATGGTGTGGTGCAGGTGTTGATATTATCATCTTGACCTGCTAGTCCAGTCTTTCCTAGAGAGTGCATATGTCCACATTGGGTGATATATGGGTAACCCTCACAGGTCTGAGTGTTTGGAGTTTAGGGGGAGGGTTGTCTGTGTACATGAGACAGTTGCAACAGTGCCCCAGAATGGACAAGTGCACCAGGTTAATGGGTGAAAGCACAGATATCTCCAGCAAGAACTAGCTTCACTATTGAGCATCCTATTCAATCACAGCCTAACTACAGTCTTCATTCTAGCAGGGTGGAGAATTGCCATTGTCATCCCCTTGCACAAAGGTGGTGCTACTACTGACCCTGGAAACCATCACCCAATTAGATTAATAAGTCTGATCTGTAAAGCCATGGAGCATATTATTATGGATCTTATAAACAAGAACATATGCAATCTCCAAGCATTTGACCCCACCCAGTTCGGATTTGTCAAGGACAGAGCTTCCCTGTTGTACCTGGCTGACTTCTTTGAGACTGTCACCAAGGCCCTGGATGAGGGAAGGTCAGTACATACAGCTTACCTTGACTTGGCCAAAGCCTTTGACACAATCTCCCACTTGGCATCATTGAAAGGCTAACACAACTTGGTATAAATCCCACTCTCATCAGGTGGGTGGCCAACTGGCTCACCAATAGGACCCACAAGGTCAAAATAGATGTCTCCATCTCTGACAGCAGACTTGTCATTGGTGGTGTTCCTCAGGGATCTGCCCTGGGACCCCTACTGTTTAGCATCTACTTCTCAGAGGTCCAGGAAAAGACAAAAGGCTGACCAAGTATGGGGATGACTGTAAGTTGGTTGCTATCATTGAAACCCCAAATGATGTTAACATACTACAACAGGGTCTCACAGCAACAAATGACTGGTGTCAAAGGTTGGCCTTAAGTTAAATGCAAAAAAAATGTATTATCATACCATTTGACAAAAAACATGGCCCCTACTGATTACCACATCAACGGTAACCCCCTATGCACACAACCTGTGATGAGAGAACTAGGTACACAGGTTTACAACAATCTCACATTTGACCATCATGTAGTGGCAGTGGTCAGAAAAACATTTACTTGGTTCATCTCATAAGTCAAAGGATTGCATCCAGAAAAAAGCAGATTATTACTTCTGCACTCTTCTGTCATTAGGCCAATAATTGAGTACAATGGCCCATTTTGTATGTATCTCTCCAAATACCTTCAACAACTGGAAAGGCCACAGAAATACCTCACAAAGAAAATCCATGACCTCCAACACCTGTCCTATGTGGACAGACTCAAATCACTATCACTCTATTTGATATGGTACAGATTGCTCAGAGGTGATCTGTGTCTTGCCTACAAGGGAATCTCAGACCCTGCCCTACTAGAGATGCTCCATATCCATAAGTCTAACTCATCATGAATTTCCCACTCAAAAGGCCTAAATCTAATATATGATATTAACAAAACCTGCTGGAGAGACAGGTTTGTCTCCCAGAGGCTGCCCCATCTCTGGAATAGACTTCCCATACATGTCAAACAGAGTACCTCACTGACTGTCTTCAAGCGCAACCTTGATGAGTGGATGGGAAACCACAAATTTGTGCCAGAGGTTCCACCTGTGTCCCTCACTGACAGGGATGACAGGTGCTGAGTGAGGTTTAATTTTTGGGGATAAACTCTTGGCTAGGCTTGTAAGGGCCCTGGGCCATAGCCTAGTAACCACATATGATCCTATGAATATCTCACAGACAGCTATGAATCATAGCTGTTAGGTGTTCAGTATAATCCGGCTGCCTGAAGAGCAATTGCTTAAAAATATAAACATAAAATGCCATTGTGTAAAATAACAGTGCTGCAACTACTTTGGAATAAACTGAAAATACGAACTCTATGATAAAAATAAGATGTTGTTCAACCTCCTCAGAACCTAATGTTAGCTTTAAAACGGCTGAAAGCTAGGCCTAACAAAACAAACCACTAATGTCAGTGTTTAAACTATAAATATTTCTTACCAAGAATTTTACAGGCAGAATACCCTGACAAAAAGATAAAACTCAAAATCTATATAGAAAAATTGAAGCCAAAGTAATACATAATATAAAGTCAACTGACTCTGCAAGCTTAAAGTACAGATTGGGAAAGTTTCCATAGTTTAAAATACATTTAAACAAGTTCCTATGTTAAAAAATATATAATGTTGTTCATAGAATGGTGAGTCACTTATGTCCTTAAAATACCTCAGACAGAAACTGACAGGACAAAGAAAAAAATTGAAGAACATTTGTCCAGCACATAATGCTAATGCAATTATTGCTAAAAGAGAAAATGTATTCACTTAAAATAAACAGAAATGTTCACCGTACCATAAATCAAGAAAAAGTGGATTTTGCTGTAGTCAGAAGCAGTGGCAGCTGGTGACTTCAAATCAAAGGGGGCTGCAGGAGACATCTGAATGGGTGGGGTCAAGGGGAAGGGGTGTGGCCAACTAGAAAGGGGGGAGCTATGGTCAAAACCACAAAAAATGGAACTTTAAATATGCTGCCCTGGGTGACAAACCATCATTATGAGAGTCCAATCAAGACAAAATGAAGTGCAGATGAAAACAAATACTGCAGTTCTAATTATAATTTATATTCAGCTTTATAAAAGTACCAAGTAGCACGTTGACAGTGGCAATCTCTGTGATACCCCTACTTGTAAAAATGTTTATTATCCAAAAAAGACCTGCTGCCTGACAACAACTATCTACTTGTTTCAAGGGGAAAACACAATCAAAGTAAAAAATGAAACGAAAACAAGAAACAAGTTCAAGAGACATTGCTTAAAGGATTACTGCACAGGTTATGGACCACACATGATAGACTGGCATTCTGTTCAGTTTACAGGTAAAGCCTGCAAATATGACTGCAAGTCTTCAACAAATGTAATGAGCTTCTTAAAATAATGCAATCCTGTCCTTTATTACAAATACTGTCATATGCATTTCAATACCCAAGACTTATACGTTATCTAGTTATGTAAGTATTCTCTGCATGGCAGCAACAGAAAGGCTTTCAATATTGACAATTCTTTAACAGTATGCTTATTAAAGCTTACTTGCATCTTACACTCTCAGACTAGCTTACCTGATGGTCATTAAAGCATTGCTACTTAAACACAGAGCAACAGGCACTTTATGAATAATAATAAGCATAAATCAACAGTATAAAAATATGACAGAAACCAGAACATTCTGAAAAATCAAAGACAGATGAAAAGCCACTGTAGTACTTGTGTCTACCTTGGATGGGGGATACCCTGCACACTTACACTGCATAACTGCTCCTTGCCTTGCTTGGACACATCCAGCGTCACTACATGGGGGAGTGGGGTGCAACAAGTATCTCACAATTTGAAATGTCTCTGGCTGACTGTGATGGTCCTGACACATTTTTCATACCTCTCAACCTCAGAGCAAGAAATCTGGACAAAGCCATACACAGAAGTGGGACAAAGGCCCAAAAATAAGGACAATGTTTAAGTATTGCTCTTATAAACTTAGAAAGATAATAGAATAGTAGGTCTTGCATTAGTATGAATTTTCTGAAGGGTATGAAATCTGAAACTTAAATATCTGTCATTATTTTCTAACTTCAGTCTTTAATGATTTGCCACTAATTTGCCAGAAAACCACAATTTTATGAAAAATGGACCAAAAATGTGATGCAAAAATATAAAATAGCCACACAATATAGCTGGGAACCTGTCAAAGAAGGGAGACTTTTTAATATTAGTACTGCTAACTTGAGCAGCTGACAAAATAAAATAATCTACATGCATTACTGAAATGAAAGTAATCTATAACTCTGATTATTACAGTTATTTATTAATTGTAAACCCTCCACATTTTCTTTCAAAATTGCCATTTTGCAGAGGGATTATTAGGGGAAGAGCAACATTTTGAGCAAAAATGGGGACAGTTGAGAGGTTTGGATATGCCTAATTCTATAAAGCAATTTATTTGCACATACCTCTCAACCTGTCAATGCAGGAAATCTAGACTAGGCCAAATATATTGGGGGAACATAAAACAGTACTAAAAATTGATCTTGTATAAACTGAGACAGTTGATAGAACAACAGGTCTTGCTTTAGCATGCATTTTTCTCAAGGTTATGAAGTCTGAAACTCAATGTCTGTAATTATTTAGTGACTTAATTCTTAAATGATTTGCCAGAAACTCACAAATTTTATGAGGAACAAACCAAAAATAAGCAATCCATTCTGTGAAAATCTGGACAGTTCAGCCAGGGCTGTCTTTGAGTTTGCCACTCTTCCCCCTCACAGAATCATGGTCGAATGGAGCCTCCCCCCTGCAGCCATTCCAATGTCCCATTACTTGGCTATTTCGCCCCATTTGCCATAAACACTAATGTGCATACTGCTTTACTTCTACGATGATTTGGACTTCATTTGAAAGTTTTATTTTGCATTTTACAGCACAAACACTAAGACATCTGCTAAACAAAGCAATGCAGTCTCACAATGAAAACAGATTCAGCATTAAAAATTCTCTGCCCTTGAAACTCACATTCATTGGAACAGCACTGAAACCCACATTCAAAGAAAATACATTTGGCTAGGGGCAGATAAAGATTAACTTTGGGCTATTTTCAAATGATAGGCCCCTTGCACACAAAACATACATGTGTTCTGTGATGCACCTTCCTGATTGTATTAAATTATATTCCTTGTATAATACAGTACAGTTGTTAGAGGGTGTTTTAAATTTTTTGTTTTGAACATTTTTCCAGTAAACAATGAAACAAAATGCCTGTGCCAATAATGACAAAGCTGCCCATTTGAGAACATTTCCATCATAAAAGTCTACTCAAACTTCTACAATCCACCAGTATCAGTAAATATGCACAATCTCTGAAGAAGTAAAAATCATCTAAATAATTCCACATTAAAAATATCTGTAACTAATGAAGAGGTTGCTGCTAGCAAGCAACTTTATATTTCATTGTTTCATCTACAAATAAAGTGCCTGTTGCCCTTGAGGAATCAATTGCCTATATTACATTAAAAATGATAAGCTAGTAATATTGCAATAGGGAATGGATGGCAAACTGATAACAGACAGGTTCATAGTTGCTAGGTATCTTCGCCAAAGAGGACATTCTCAAGACGGCAGCATCCACCCCGTTTACAATACAGTACGATATCAGCAATGCGTCTACATACTGTTGGAGTAGAATCCACAGCCTTCTGCATCAAAAGCAAGTACACTACCTGTTGTGCTAGTAACAATGTAAGCTGACTCAGCATAAGCAGCACTAAACTTTTCTTCCCCTGCAGCTCTCAGCTCCTTGTAAAATCTAATCGACACTCAGCTGTATCTCTCAACTTTGCAGCACAAGAAATCTGGATAAAGCCAAAATGTATTGATGGGGGGACAAAAGCCCAAAAATCAGGGACACATTTTAAACATTGCTTGTATAATCTTGGAAAGTTGCTAGAATAAAATGCTGTGTTACCACCATACATTTCATTCCCAAGTCTTGAACCCAGGACTCTGTGCAAAGCAGTCAGAGCAACATACCACTATGCTAAATCAGCTGTTTTGTGAAAGAGATGTAGACTGAAACTTAAATGGCTACCATTTAGTGAATTCAGTTCTCACCATAGCTGTCAAGCTCTTAGAACAAAACATCGAGACAAAGCCAGTAATAGGAATACAGCCCTCAAACATATTCAGTGAATTCAGTTCTCACCATAGCTCTCAACCTTAGCACAAAACACCTGGGCAAAGCCAGTAATGGGGGAATACAGTCCCAAAACTATGGACAGTTTTCAAATATTCATCTTATAAACTTAGAAAATTGCTAGAATAAAAGGTTTTGTGTTACCATGTACTTTTTGAAGAATATGAAGCCTGAAAATCAAATACCTGTCAATTGTATTTATTTAACATTTGTTAACCAGGAAAGTCTGACTTGGAACAAAAGCAAATTTTCAGCAGAGGCCCAGGGATAAATACTGCAGACACATGTCTTTGTAACATGGGAGGACACCACAGCAAACCCACACAAAGAGGACATGCAGACTCCACACAGAAGGCACCCCAGCCAATAATCAAACCAGTGAACCTCTAGCTGTAAGGCAACAATGCTACCACTGCACCATCAACTATTTAAGGAATTAAGAATTCAGAAACCACAGATTTTATGAGGAATAGAACAGGACAAAAATATAAGGCAAAAATCTGCAAGACTTCCACAAATGGTGGTGGGTAGGGAATTCAGGTTGTTGCTATCTACACCCAAAGTACAGGGTTCAAGCCTGAGGTATTCTCTAACCACCACCAGCATGTATCCTGAATTCTGTCTAGCCAGCAGTATAAATCAACTGAGGCATTTCTCTCACACACACATAAAATCTTCCCTGTTTTGTCTGGTATGCTGTTTCTAAATAATAGCCCCTTACCTAAGTAAATCCTCCCCATTTCTAAATAATCCAAAATGCAAAATCCTCCCCATTTAATCCGGAATGCACAGGTTGTCTTGTCTGCTCCTCTGCATGTGCCAGAATGCAGCGTTCCATTTTTCTGGTCCCGGTCTCATTCTGAGACTGACTGCAGACCTTACAGTCTGTTCCCCTCGCAGTCTATGCAGTTAGCACTGCATAGACTTCTGGGACATCTGCAGACTGCTGCTTTCTTCCTGAATCAGGACTGGTAAGACAGCAGTCTGGATTCAACTTTGTAAGCATATTTGTGTGCATTTCAGGAGTTGTGCTTCACAGCTGGGGGGGCTGCAGTCCTGTAGTCCGATATCACAAGCCGCCACTGGTCAGAAGGATTAATACAATGATATTTTTAATGATAAAGTTATACTAGAAAACTGTAACTCTTCAGGAAACACACCTCAAAAGGTACATCTGCACATCTCTGACTCTATAAATAGTTAGTTATTGTAATTCACAAAGCCAGCCATCAGAATCTAGAACCAGCCCTTAGATATTGTCATAACAAAGAATCTGTACTGAACCTGCACGTAGGAATCTAACTCTTATATATTTCAGACAGAAAAGTGCAGATCTTTATTATATTATTGATAAAAGAAATCACCATCAGTGCTATTTTGGGCAGTGCTTCACAAATAGTGTGACAGCAAAATAATGCAATTCAAAGACAAGATAAAGCCACATGTTGCAACATCTTACTAACCGCCCATTATCATGTCTCCAAATCAAACACTCGCAGTTAGCAGATAACGGCACTAGCGTTTTCCCTACTAACCCACACATTGCAGTTGCACAGGCACCTACAAACAAGAAAACAGACAGACATACACACACACACACACACACACACACACACACACACACACACACACACACACACACACACACACACTCACACACACACACACACACACACACACACCACACACAAAATCTATCCTTATTTATTTATAAGTTGGTAATCAATGACTAAAAGCACTATCATAAGCTAAAAATACTGAATTGATGGGTCCTGACAAAGTCCACGGATGCTTTTTAAATAGCATAAAGCATGATTTAGCTATACTCAAACAACACTGTTTAATCTCAGCCAACATACAGGTTTTGTAACAGATGAATGGAAAACAGCTACAGTCACTCACCTGCACAAGGGAGGACCTTCCACAGACATAGATGGTCACAGACCCAAGGAATTACAGACCTATAAGTCTGACCAGTCTCATATGCAAAGCCATGGAAAGACTTATCATGGAACTAATAAGTAAAGACATAGAACACCTTCAAACTATGGAACTGACTTAGTTTAGATTTATCTAGGATAAGGCATGCTTACTCAGGTGATTTAGTCATGTTGACTAATGTTGCCAAAATGGGCATGGGGTAGATACCAGTGATAAGTAGGTTGGGGACCCAGCCTACTCTGATCAATGGCAGAGACCAATGCTAATGGTAGGAGGAGTATATGTGCCCCTATTGGTTAGTGTGTGCCTGCCTTAAAGCCCAGTAGCCCTGGGTCAGTAAGCTAGTGGCTGGCTGGTGTCCATTTGTCCAACTTGGATTACCTGGGATAGGTCTGTTGAGTGAAAGCTGGATGTAAAACCAACGAACCTGCCAAACATGAACTAAGAATTTCTGCACTAAATCTAGGTTCACTGACAGGATGCAGCTTGTAAGTAGATGACATGATAGTAAGGAGAAGGCTGGACATTCTATGTATCCAGGAGACAAGATGGAAGGGTAGTGCAGCAAAGCCACTTGGCTTGGGATACTCAGGAGGATGGTAGACTAGAAATAAGGGTGGGATTTGTGGTAAGAAAGAGGTTTCAAAAGACAGTGAAGAATGTCATCAGTAATAGTGACTCATGGCAATCAGAGTCCAATGTAAGATCAGGGCGCTATTCATATCTCAGCATATGCCCACCTGTAGGGTAGTGACAGTGAGGATGAGAGTGCATTCAGACACCAGTTGCAGGACCCTCTAGATAAATTAAAGGAACCTGAATTGGTGTTGATAATGGGTGACCTGAATACTCAAATTGAGACAAACAAAACAGGATATGAGGACTGCCTGGGTACACATGGATGGAGAAACAGGAATAAAGAAGGAGGGGCCATTCTAGACTTCTGTCTGGCAAATGGCTTAATGGTAGCCAATGCATGGTTCAGCAAGAGTGACAGTCATTAGGGCACATACAAAAGTGGTCAACATGTAAAAAGGGTAGATTTTCTCCTAGAAAAAATAGGGCAATGGGGTAGAATCAGTGACTGCAAAATCAACCCCAGTGAAACAGTCAGTTCACAGCATAAAACAATGGCTGCCACAATCAGTTGCAAGCAGTGGTCAGAGAAGGCTCTATCATCAACAGAGACAAAAATTGAATACCTGTAAGTTTACTGGAGAGAAAGCACAGGAGGTCAATGAGTTACTTAGGGCTCTAGCACCTCAGAAAGATAAAGAAGAAATAGATGAAGTTGAAAAAGAAGAGTGGTAACACCTCAAAATAGGATTTGTGAGGACTACAGAAGAGACATGCAACCAAGCCAAGTGTGGAAATATGGTACATAAAGGAAAGCTAGTGGTGTAATGTAGAAGTCCATGAAGTCATCAAAAGAAAGAAAAAAGGAGTGCAGTAAAAATTGGGAGGTGGAAAAGATGGACCATATTGGGAAGGAATATTGGTTAGCCAATAAAGAGGCCAAGACAGGAGTTGCAATAGCAAAAAGCTGGGCATCAGATTAACTCTACCAAAGTCTGGAAAGTTACTCAGTGAATGGCACAAAAAAACTCTATCAGGTTGCAAGGCAAAGACAGAAAGATAAAGACGATAGACATACACCCTTCATAAGGTATGCCAGCAACAACCTGCTCAACAGACCATAGGACATCAAAGACAGATGGAAAAAGTACTTCAAGCAGCTTCCAAATGAAGAAAAGCCCTCAGAAGCTTTACTGTCACAGACACAGCCTTGAGAAAGAAGAGGAAGCGTGCACCTTAGCAGAAGTAAGAATAGCACTGAGAAAAATGAAGTCCGGGAAAGCAGTAGGCTCAGATGAGTCAGAGCAGATATACTAAAGATGCTGGGTGACAGAGAGGAGAAATGGCTCCTGAGGATACTAATAACAGTATGGAGACAAAGCTGTATCCCAAATGACTGGAGAGCAAGCATGCTGGATCTACTTCACGTTGTCGTAAGCTGACAATATTGAGTCTGATATTGTTGGCACAACAATATCGAAAGTGAAGAACATCGTGCAACTAAACGGAAATCTCCATAAGGGGAGATTTCCATTTACCTTAATGTAGTGCGGTCTTGGAGTTAGTATATTTAAGAAGGGGTGGTGTAGGGGGTGCAGGGGGGCTTGCCCTCTGCCTACACCATTTAGTTTTTTTTTTGTTTTTTTTTTTACGTTATTCGATGTTTTACTTAATCGATCAATAAAGTTCAACCTTTATTGATTCAATTAACTAAACTTTCGATAACGTGATATAGACGCAGCATACTAGTGCCACAAAAGAGCAAAGGGGACATCCACAGATGTAGGCAGTACAAAAGTATCAAACTACTGTCACAGTTTATGAAAGCCCTTTAGAGGGTGACTGATAAATGAATAAAAAGAGTAGTAGAAAATAAGATGAGAGATGAGCAGTTTGGATTCACTTCAGGATGCAGCACAACTGACTCAATGTTTGCAGTGAGGCAGCTAAAGATGAAGAAAGAGTCCTCCTGGGCATTCCTAGACTTGGAAAAAGCATATGACAAGGTCCCAAGAAAGCTTATTTTGGCAGTCTTGCGGTGGTTCAAAGTCCAAAAAACATTGCCTGAATTGGGGCAGACTATGTATAAAGACACAATGACTCAAGTATGGACAATGTTTGGACTCACAGAGGGGTGTGCATCAGAGCTAAAGTATGAACAGTGTTTGGACTCACAGAGGGGTGTGCATCAGGGTTCAGCTCTGAGCTCACTGCTGTTCATACTGGTGATGGACTACACTAGTGAAAAGGTCACAGGGGATGGGTCAACAAAGCTGCTGTATGCAGATGATGTGGCATTACAGACAGGCTCAGAGCAAGAACTTCAGGGAAGGATAGTGGAATGGAATGCAAAACTGAAGGCACATGGGTTGAAACTGAATACAGATAAGACAATTGCAATAGCAAATGGAGGAACTAAAAAGAAGATGAGAATTGAGATAGAAAAGAAAGTAGTGGAACAAGTTAACAGCTTCACGTATATGGGAGTGGTAGTTGGGGAGAAGGAAATTTTGAATGAGGAGGTCAGAGCTAGAATCAGAGGGGCTAAATCCAACTGGCACAGAGTGTCAGGGTAGTGTATGACAGAAGAATGCCAAAGAAGCTGAAAAGTAAGGTGTAAAATAGTGGTGTGACCAGTAGCACTGTATGGTACAGAAACCTGGGAAGTAAATGTAGACCAGTTGAGAAAGCTAGAGATGATGCAGATAAGGTGCCTGACTTGGGTGATAGGATGCACACTGTGGGACAGACAAAGAAATGAGGACATCACAGCAGAAGCCAAAGTAGTTCCAATTGTAGAAAAGGTCAAAGAGAACAGATTGCTGTGTTTTGGGTACATGCGCAGAAAAGCAGAAGATAATCTGGTGAAAATGATTTGAGACAGGCCAGAAGAAGGTAAGATGAAATCAGGACATCTAGCAAAAAGTTGAATGGATTGTGTGAGAGGAGATCTGCTGCAGTAAGAGATGAGTGGTGAAAAAGGTAAGGGAGTGGCACTAAATCAAGAGAGATGGCAACTGTTGACATGACACCTTGACCCATGGAAAAAATGGAAAACGGGAGGGGGGTGATGAGGTCATGCTTACTCATCCTGGTACACTTTATGAAAAGGACACCAAAACAACAGATGAAAGTAAAATGGTGAACACCACATACATGTACTTGTCCAAGTCTTTTGACACATTTGAGAGGTTGATGGAGAACTTGGCTTAGAACACTTGGCTGAGGACTCAACCCTACTGCTGTGCCAGTGAGAAGTCTTATTTGGGACCTGGAGAGAGTGAGGGAAACCCAACTCCAGGATGGAGTGTATTCCCTGTGTGCTCTTAAGGGAAATTGTGCTTGGTGCAGAGAGCTGCATCTGGAAATCTGTATGTATGTATCTTTGTTCCAAGTGACTGTCCCTCACCGGTGGCAGTGGTAAGGATTGATGCTCCTTGATTACGAGCCCAGAGGAGGGATGCCACAGCAATCTCTTACTTAGACATAGTAGAAAGGTTGAACAAACACAAATACCAACCCTTTCTGGTAAAGAAGTCCCAGTAAATAAACCAAAAAATTAATCCGGCAAGACAGAGGGACTCCAAAATTACCAGTTTCGATAAGAAACTTTTATTGTCGACACCACAAGTGCTTTCACAGAC
The DNA here is from genome assembly GCF_019279795.1 of Protopterus annectens. Lineage (NCBI taxonomy): Eukaryota > Metazoa > Chordata > Ceratodontiformes > Protopteridae > Protopterus > Protopterus annectens. The sequence goes on from NC_056746.1 coordinate 376,423,123, forward strand.
TAAGCTGCTTCTTCAGGTAATGTCTATCAAATTAAAAAACTCAGTTTAAATACGATATACTACTTCCCTTGATTAATCATGTGATATCAAGGCACTCAAATTATTTAAACAAACAGTCTCATAAAAGCGTATACATAGCACCTAAGTACAAAAATCATAATATATTCATAGAAATGCATATATATATATATATATATATATATATATATATATATATATATATATATATATATATATATGGGTTCCATACACTAGATCGAATTTTCACTAATTCGAAATAGTGCATGGAATGCTCACTGCAGCGAAAGTGCACTTAATCAAAAGTGCACTTACGCGAAGTTCAGTACAACGAATGGGTGTTGTACTGAACTTCCGTGCAGTACTCACGGACCTTAGGGTTAAGGCACGGGTCATAGTAAGAGGATAGACCTACACCATGACCCGTGCCCTAACCGTAAGGTTCATGATGACTGCAGCGCAGTGAAGGACATAGTAATGTCCTCCACTATGGTGCGATAGTCACAAACCTTAGGATTAGGGCATGGGTTAGGGTAAGGGGATAACTTTACTAACTATCCTCTTACCCTAACCCATGCCTTAACCCTAAGGTCCATGACTATCACACCATAGTGGAGGACATAGATTGTTTTTTATGTCCTTTACAGTGCTGCGGTGTTTTTGGTGAAGTGCACTTATGCAAAAGTTCACTTTCGTTAATGTGAACTTTCACAGGAGTGAGGCTTCCTATTACAAGTTCAAAGTAGTGAACTTTCGTTCTTGTAATAGGAATCCATATAAATATATATATATATATATATATATATATATATATATATATATATATATATATGTGTGTGTATATATACACACACACATGAAAATACAATAATACAAGGGCAAAAAACATTCCACGTTTTAAGTTCCTAGATTTTAGCTTAGGTTTTATAGCGACCACATCATTGAGTCCATGCCCACTATCACCTCTCAGTCTAATGATCCACTTAGACTCAAGTTGCTCAGTACGATTCCTGATGTCACCTCCTCTTAATGTCTCGTGCACCCTCCCTATAACCAAAAACTTAAAAGTATGCTCAGTACCACTGGCAATGACATGTTTTGCAAGGGCATTAGTTTTATTCCCTTTGCTAATATGATACAGATTTTCCTTTATTCTTTCTCTAAGTGTTCAATCCATCTTGCCTATGTAATATTTTGAATACAATAAACAGCGAGCCAAGTAAACAACATGGGAGGTGCTACAAGTGGCAAAAACTTTGAATCTATATATTCTATCCTGGTCAGGGTGTGTGAAAGTAGAACTGCTGTCAATGTAAGTACATATACTACAAGTGCCACATGCTAAAGTGGCATTACTGCTATATTCATGTTTATTCTTTGAATAACATAAGGGAGGGTGCACAAGACATTAAGAGGAGGTGACATCAGGAATCGTACTGAGCAACTTGAGTCTAAGTGGATCATTAGACTGAGAGGTGATAGTGGGCATGGACTCAATGATGTGGTCCCTATAAAACCTCAGCTGAAATCTAAGAATGTAAGATGTTGAATGTTTTTTGTCTTTGTATTATTGTATTTTTATGTTTACACACACACACACACACACACACATATGTATATATATATATATATATATATATATATATATATATATATATATATATATATATATGTGTGTTATATATGCATTTTTATGAGTGTATTATGATTTTTGTACTTAGATGCTATGCATATGCTTTTATGAGACTGTTTAAATAATTTGAGTAGCTTAACGTCACATGATTACTCAATGGAGGTAGTATATGGTATTTAAACTGAGTTTTTTAGTTTTATAGACATTACCTGAAGAAGCAGCTTAGTCTGTGTTGACAATAAAAGTTTTTTTTATCGAAGCTTTCCATTTTGGAGTCCCTCTGTCTTGCTGGATTAATTTTTTGGTTTCTTTACTGGGGCTTCTTTACCAGAAAGGGTTGGTATTTGTATTTGTTCTGCTTATTATTATTTTTTTTTATATACCATACCTATTGGTTTAATGGCCATAGGCTATGATGATATCGTAGAACTGGACTATACACCTGAATAGATGCTGAAAGAGGCGAATGCCAAGGAGAGATTTTTGAATTCTGTGCTGCATAAAGTCAACCCATTAATGGACTATGTAAGTAATATACATGAGACTGAGTCTTCTGCTATAGACATTGCCTTACTTAAAAACAAATTACATAACCTTGAGAGACTTTTGTTTAAACTTAAGCAGAAACAGTATGAGAAATTCCATCTGGAGGTATGTGTTAAGGAAGAAGTAATCCCTAGGGGCCTTCATATTTTAAAGATGCCTGCACAAACTGAGCCAGATGATGAACTGTTAACCGAATGGCAAAAAAATTAATCTAAACTGTAGTTTGTCTTACTTGAGGTTACTAATTAAGCAGGCAGACAAGGAGATTGAGCAGATATCGCTGTCCCTGATGCAAGCTTATGAGGAATTGATAAACTTATTTTATGCTTAAGTGCTAGACAAATGTGTTATTGAATGTTTAGATTCTGTTTCTGCATATGAGAGAAGACTCTTGCAAATAAAACAAAAGAAGTTATCTAGAGACAGAGATGACTTTATGAAAGGTAATGTTTTTCTGTGGCCAAGAATATGAAACAGACAAACTTCTACTTTGGGAGGCTTTTACAGCTTAACTGTGATTCTGACACACCCTCTGATCTTCCATCTCTAGTTTCTGTGGTTACCAATAATCCAGCCAGTCAGAGGCTGGAACACATGTTCACATAAGCATTGACTTCACCTACCACAAATGTAGCTGTTACCACTACTGAAGGCAATGAGCTGGGAGCATGCAGAAAAACTTTTCAAGTAACAGAGCACAAATACATTCAAATGGGAAGTTAGATTCCCCACTGCAAGAAGGATTAATACAAAGCTCTAGTACCTCAAATGTCAATGGCACACAATGTCCTTTGGTCCAGCAGAAGCTTCCATTCCCTTTACCTTGCAAGGAATGGAAGCTGGAATAGCAGTATAATACAAGAAGAGACCCACTAGAGTGCTCCCAGTACAAAGAAACCAGTAAGTTGACTGATGTTATTTTCAATTATTTAATTTTAAATCTTTCTACATATCATCTTAGAGTGTAAAAAGTGCAACTTTCCTTTGAGTGCTGTAGTAATTTGTAACTTATTTAGTGCTTACAACGAGTTCTGAACAAGTGCTGAGCTCAAAGAGACAGACTTGAGTGCTGAAACTAAAATGCATCCTGGCAGATAGGTTCAGTGCTAACTTTACCACCCTCTTATCCCCTAAAGGGCCCAACTCTATACCGGAAGAATGCAAAGTTCCTGTAATTATGGCTGAACAGGTAAAAAACACACTCTCCAAAGCCAAGAACACAGCATTCATGGGACCTGACAACATACCAGGCTGCATTCTACATGGACTACAGAACGAACTAGCACCCCACCTAAGTACCATGTTCAATCATAGCCTCACCTCAGGCTATGTGCCCAATGAATGGTGCACAGCAGTGGTTATCCCACTCCACAAAGGGGGAGCCAGCACGGACCCCAGAAACTACCATCCCATTAGCCTGATGAGCCTGATCTGCAAGGTTATGGAACATATCATCATGGAACTTATAAACAATGACATTGGTAATCTCCAAATTCTGGACCCCACCCAGTTCAGGATTTGTAAAAGGCAGAGCATGTCTCCTAAACCTGATAGACTTCTTTGAAGCGGTCACCAAAGCTGTAGATGAGGGTAAGGTGTTTCACACAGCCTATCTAGATCTCACCAAGGCTTTCAACACCATCCCCCACTCTGGAATTATAGATAAACTCACTAAACTAGGTATAAATCCCTATGTCACAAGATGGGTTGCCAACTGGCTCACTGACAGAACCCACATTGTGAAAGTAGCAGACTCCAAATACAACTTCAGACAAGTGACAAGTGGAGTACCACAGAGTTCATTCCTGGGTCCTCTTCTGTTTGGTATCTACTTCTCTGAAGTACAGGCTAATACAGAAGGTCTTTGGCTAATGAAGTTCACAGATGACTGCAAACTAGCAGCCATAATCAAAACTCCAAAAGATGTGGACATTCTACAAAAGGGCCTTGCTGAGACAGATGCCTGGTGTCAAAGCCATGGCCTCAAGTTCAATGGCAAAAAGTGCACTGTCATCTCTTTTGGTAAAAACTCTGTGCCCATGAGCTATCACATAGGTGGTAGTCTACTTAACACCGAAAGTGTGATAAGAGACCTTGGGACACAGGTGGACAGTAGTCTCTCCTTTGATAATCACATCACCACAGTAGTCAGGAAGTCCTTCTACATGGCACACCTCATCACAAAAGGTTTCTCATCCAGGAAAAAAGAGGTCATTGTTCCCCTCTACTTGTCACTCGTTAGACCCATTATAGAGTACATCGCCCCTTTTGGTATGTACCTCACAAGACATCTACAACAACTGCAAAGGCCGCAGAAATACCTCACAAAGAGGATTACTGGCCTCAAACAGATACCCTATGCAATCCGTCTAAAAAAACTGCAGCTTTACTTTGTCACATATCGCCTACTCAGAGGCGATGTCTGCCTAACACACAAAGCTATGTCAAACCCAGAGCTTTTGGACATGCTCCACTTAAAGGAATCTCAATCCCTTTGAGCTACACACTCTAGGGACCTAAACCTTGTCACCACAATAAACAGAACATGCTGGAGGGATAGATTCCTGTCCCAGAGACTTCCCATACTCTGGAACAAACTACCTATCTATATCAAACAAAGCTCTTCATTAGCACTCTTCAAGAAAAATCTTGATGATTGGATGGGAGATAGGAAATTCACCCCGGGGATCACTTCTGTGGCTCTGCTTGACAGTGGCACAGGAAAATAATTTTCTTGGGTGGCGTAAGCCAGGGTACCTTTTGGCTAGGCTTATATAGGCCTTAGGGCTAATAGCCTAGTACCGACCTATGAACCTATTTTTGTACCTGTGTTAAATCCTTTGGTTAGTGCATTTGAGAAACTAGGTGTTAATGAAATGTATAGTATTTACAATCCGGCCAAGAAATGTAAAATGCATTACAATTTAAGCAAGGATGAGTACCAGTGCTTTGAAAAAGTTAGAAGAAAATGTTAAGATTGTAATTAAACCTGCAGACTAGGGGTGACCAATTGTTATAATGGACATTATTTGAAATAATGAAGTTATGAACAATATGCTAGTAGATAGAAAGTTTTATTTGACTATTAACTAACTTCATGGACTCTCTTTTTTGATTATCACACATTCATTGAACAAGTTATATCTAGGGAAAATGATAGATAAGAACTTGTTCGATCATTTTATGGTTATAGACCTACTACTGCTTATAACACAAGATCTTCCAAAAGTTCACAAAAATGCACAAAATCCCCTATGCACCCTACTGTGGCAAGACACAATTGGCTGACAGAGCCCCTCTCTATTTATTTGGAAAAATCTTTGAGACCATTGTTAAATAAGAATATGGTTATTTTAAAGGACACTGAGCATTTTCTGAACAATGTTTGCTTTTTTAGATGTTAACACTGGTAACATTTTTATGCATGAATTTATTTTTGTCACTATGGATGTCACCTCCTTATTCACTGTTATACCTAATGATGGAGGGGTCTTGAAGGTTGAACAGTTTTTGCACACTTTTTCTCTAACTTGGGAGAGATGGAAATCTCTGTACTATATTGAGAATAGTGTTGGAAAATAATGTTTTTGTATTTAATAATTCCATCTATTGGCGGCATCATGGCATAGCTATGGGCACTCCATATGCCAATAGCTACGCCAACACTGTGAGAGCTATGTGGGAAATGAAGCATATACTTGAGGGACCCTACTCCAGATTTATACCTTTTTACAGAAGGTTTGACTATTTGTTTTTTTCTGTGGGTAGGTACTAAACATCAGTTAAGAGAGTTTAAGGTGTATGTAAATATTACAACTAATTATTTACATTTTTCTATGAATGCATCAACACGCAGTATGAATTTTCTTGATGTTACTGTTGAAGTGGACAAAAATGGCTCCATTTTTACTAAATTGTATAAGAAACCATGCCATGTTAATCATCTCTTGTATAGGCATAGTATGCACCCCACCCACATTTTTTAGTAATGTGATTAAGAACCAAGTCTTTAGAGCCTCCAGGTTAAATGTAAGTGAAAAGGAGTTTCAAGAGCAGGTAGAATCTATACAGTATTGTTTAAGGATGAGAGGTTATAGTGACTGAGAAATAGTTGAAAATGTAGAGAAGGTTAAAAGCTTGAGGGGGACCATAGCTAAACCTAAACTGAGGTTACCACTACATTATTCTAGTAATGTTTCCATGTACATGAATGTTATTAGAAAACACTGCAAAGTCCTTATGACACATTTCTACCAATAATGCCACTTTAGCATGAGGCACTTGCAGTGCATGCACTTACATTGACAGCAGTTCTACTTTCACACACCCTGACCAGGAAAGAATATATGGATGCAAAGTTTTTGCCACTTGTAGCACCTCCCACGTTGCTTACTTGGCCCACTGTTTATTGTGTTCAAAATTGTATGCAGGCAAGATGGATAGAATGCTTAGAAAAAGAATAAAAGAACATCTGTGTGCTATTAGCAAAGGGAATAAAACTAATGCCCTTGCAAAAACATTTCATTGACAGTGATACTGAACATACTTTAAGTTTTTGGTTATAGGGAGGGTGCACGAGACATTGAGAGGAGGTGACATCAGGAATCGTAGTGAGCAACTTGAGTCTAAGTGGATCATTAGACTGAGAGGTGATAGTGGGCATGGACTCAATGATGTGGCCCTTATAAAACCTAAGCTAAAATCTAGAAACCCAAGACGTTGAATGTTTTTTGCCTTTCTATTGTATTTTTATATTAAAATATATATTTGTACTTGCGTGCTATGCATATGCTTTAATGAGACTATTTGTTTAAATATTGTGAGTGCCTTGATGTCACATGATCACTCAATGGAGGTAGTATATGGTATTTAAACTGAGTTTTTTAGTTTGATAGACATTACCTGAAGAAGCAGCTTAGTCTGTGAAAGCGCTTGTAGTGTCAACAATAAAAGTTTTTTTATCAAAACTGGCCATTTTGGAGTCCCTCTGTCTTGCTGGATAGTAGAAAGGCTAATAGGCTAAATAAACTGGAAATTATCCTGCATCACCCATTGAATTGCCAGCTGTCTCACAGATAGGACTCAGTAGATCAAAATAGGGGAAGCTACCTCCACAAAGATCAGTCAACAGTGGAGTTCCCAGCATTCAGTCCTAGGACCTCTCCTGCTTGGCATCTACTTGTCTGAAGTAAAAGTCAATATGAAAGGGCTTTGGCTGACAAAATATGTAGATGACTGCAAGCTGGGAGCAATCCTTGATTCCTCAAATGACTTGACCGTCCTTCATTAAAGTTTATCCCAAACAAATAACTGGTACCAGAATCAGACTGAAACTAGATGCCAAAAAATTAATTATTGTATCCTTTGGGGAGTTGTCTACACCAGGGAACTACCAAACTGGCATTATATCCTTAAGAGTTGACCCATTTGTTTGGGATTTTGGAAATTATGAATACAGTGACCTAACTTTTGATCAATGTGTGTCCATAGTCATAAGAAAGTCCTTCAATAGTGTGCATCTTATAAGCAAATAGATTGATTTTAGATATAGAGATACTATTGCTCCCTTTACTCAGCCCTAATTAGGCCAGTGATTAGTATAATGCTCCTTTTGGCATGTATCTGTCTTGATTTATGCAACAACTGAATACCCATAGTGATACTTTGAAACACAATCACGACCAAAAACAATTCCCAAAAAGTTCCACAAATTTCTTCTTTATTAAAACACAAAAGAATTGTTGAGCGCTTTCATCTACACAACGTAGATTTCATCAGAACACTTGTTAATACAATTCCTTCACCTTATATACTTTAAAATATCCGCCTTACAAACCACCTGATCAATTATACCATCAATTAACTTTTAAAAGCATATAAACTTTACTACATTCTCATATTTGTAGTACCAAGAATTCACATTTTATAATAATAAAAGCAATATAAATACATAAAAATATTCATAAACAATACATATATAATCCTCACAATACTACTAACAAAACTACCTCAAAACTATAATAAAATTCAATGTAAACTGAAACTAAAGATGTGCATCAATCTAAAGTCAATAATAGTATATGTTGATAGTGTATAAAATATATAAAATATTTCAATAGAAGTATATGATTTTATTATAATACACTAGAATGATATTTCATTGAATGTTGATAAAAAATGTTATTTAATAAAAAAAAAATCATAGTCCTATAGTCACATATATACCATTATTAGTTTCTTATAAGGGGCTTAGTGGGGATGTATTCATTAATACCTGGTGGGCTGGCAGCATTCAGTTTGATTTGCCATTTGTTCTCTTTTTCCCCCATAACAGCTTTAATATCACCCTCCCTAGGATTACTCTTGACCACTTCTAAAATAGCAAATCTAAATGAATCACAACCTACACTGTCAGCCAAATGTCTGTACAGTGCATTGTTCTTGTCTTTCTTCTTAATACAATATAGGTGGTCATAAATTTTATTACGTACCTTCTGTCCGTTTTTCCAACATAAAAACTTGGACAAGAAGTACACTTCCCCAAATATACTACATGTTGGGTCTGACAATTTCCTTTATTAAAAATATTCTACTTCTAATATTATTTTCTAAACATATACTCTCCGCCTGTAAAATAAACGAACACTGATTACAGTGTCCACATTGTTTGGTGCCTGTCGTACCCTTATTCCCAACATGGTCTCTATAGTTAGTGCTAACTTCAATCATTCTTTTGAAATTCATCCCAGTTTTATATACATAAGTAGGCCTCTCACCTAATTTCTCACAAATTTCTTCATCACTAGTGAGTATATTCCAGTTACTGTCTATGATCTTTCTAACTTCCCCCACATGTTGTCCAAATTGTAATATACATGCCCTTTGGTACCCATCACCTGATGGGTTAGATTTACCCTCATTACGAAGTATACATTCTCTCCCCAAGAGTGGTGGATACTTGTTTCCCCATTCATTTATAACATATTCAGTGACGTCCTTGACCATAGGATCTGGGTAACCTCTTTGACTAAATAAGTTACCAATAAATTTAATTTCTTCAATCATATCTTCCCTTCTAGATGTCATTCTGGCCGCCCTTATACACTGCCCTTTCAAGATACTTCTTTTCTGTGTATAGGGGTGGTTACTTGAAAATTCCAAATATGCATTACAGAATGTATCTTTCCTAAAAATCTTGGACTGAAAAGTTATTCCATCACTGAAAATGTATGTATCAAGATAGTTAATTCCTGTCCTACTGATATTATATGTAAATTGCAGATAAGGGGTACTTCCATTGATATATTCCATAAATTGTTCCAAATTCTCCTAATTTCCTTTCCACAAAATAAACAAATCATCCAGATATCTCACATAACAAACTATATACTCCATCCAAGGGGAGTCCAAAACAAATTGTTCCTCCCAATCCAATAGTACCAAATTAGCATATATGGGGGCACATGCCACCCCCATAGCTACACCTGCTATATGTTTGTAGTACTCTCCTTCAAAAAAAAATGAAGTTACTGTCAAGTACTATATTAATAAATTCAGATAGGAGGTCAATCTTGTCCCATTCTAGTTGACTATGTTTGTTTAAGCTATTAATAAATCTAGTCACACCATCAACTCTTGGTATACAAGAAAACAATTCCTTTATATCAATAGTTACAAACAACAAATTCGAATGCCATAATTCCTGTTTGAACTTCCCAAGAAATTTCCAGGAGTCCTTAATTATATGCGCTATCTTGGAATAAATATGTTTTAACCATTGGTCTATAACTTTACCAAATGGAAAAACCTTACTACGACTTCCAGAGATAATAGGTCTAAATGGGGGATCCTTGATATTTTTATGTATTTTGGGAATCCCTACAATGGTTGCTAAGATGGGATACTCCACTTTCAAAAAATTATACAAATCTTGGGTAATACGATCATCCAATAGGAATTCCTCCAAATATAGATCAATCCCTCTATGTGCAATGTTAATTTGGTTTAAAGAAAATACCTTGTATTGTTCAGAACTATTTAAGATGTCAAATATTTTTAATATGTAATTGTCCATGTCATACAAAACTACTCCACCCCCCTTATCAGGGGTCATAATTCTAATATTGTGTATATCACACAGTGAATTTAAAAGTTTTTCAACTGCAATGCTCCAGTTACTATAATTTCTTTGTTTCTGTAATTGATTATATATTTCATATATTTTCCTACTAACCACCTTCTCAAATGTAATTAAAGTGTTATGCATGGGTGGAGTAAAGTTACTTTTCTTCCTCAAACAACCTACATTGGCATTTACTGTTGTAGAGTTCTGAAAAAATATCCCCAAATTAAGCTTTCTCAAATATAATTTCAACTCTACCACGGTGTCAACTAAATCAAATTTCCTCCTTGGAATATATTTCATTCCTTTCGAGAATAAGACAAATAGTTCAACATCTACAGGGTATTGTGTATAGTTATAAATTTTGAAATCTCCTACACTATACACTACCCCATCAGTAACCGTAATTTCTGTGTTGTCACTATCATGCATTATTGACCCCTGTAGGAATTCCGTTTTCCTCTTTCCCCTTGTCTCCATCGATTCACTTCCCATCTGCAATTCCCCCTCCCATTTTGTTCTTGTACTAAAAAAATCTTCCCCATGTGAAACCTCTCTATATTGTTCACTGTGTAGATCCCCCACATCTCTATCCCTGTCTGTCCTATCAAATCTCTCATGTCCTTTTTTGTTCCAATTATACACTGTTTGATTCTGATATTGCCTCGTATCCTTAAAAACTTCTTACATTTTCTATCAAACATCTTTTTACAACTACTTTCAGCATATTGAAACTGTTTGGCATGTAATTTTTCCCACTGTGGGAACAATAGATCATTAGTTATAGAAGTATTCAGTTCTTCCACTTCTTTCAAAAACAAACTCAACTTATTATCATTGCATGATATAATAAATTCCATAAATTGCATACCAAAACTATCAAACATTTTATTACATGTCCGTATATTAGTTTCATTACGTTCCACACCAATGGGCAGTTTGAAAAAACATAAACCCATTGGTATGATACCACTATCAACACATTTCCGTAAGTACATATTGTCCATCTGTAAAGCTTTGATCTGGTTAAGCTTTTTTCCAAAACAGTATATCATGTCTTTCAAAGAATTATTGTAATTATTGACTTTACAGTGTTCCTTACTATTCTCAATGGAACAAAATCATAAGGCATTTTCAAAAAATTGTCCAAATTGGATGCAAAATTGTTAGACAATACCATTACCAGAATCCGATAACTGGCATCTATTATTTGTGTCTGTTTCTTTGGGTATCGCCAAATTCAAACCCACTTGTGTGGAGTAAGTCCTTGTAGGTTGAATACGCTTAGGTTTGGCTCCCGAAAGGATATAAACATCCTCCGAAATGTCACCAGAAACTGTAGAAAAGTTGAACTGTCCCACTTTGTTGCTACCTGTTCCATTCCCATAAGAAGTACCGTTAAACTGTGAAGATTATTAAATAACATTTTTTATCAACATTCAATGAAATATCATTCTAGTGTATTATAATAAAATCATATACATCTATTGAAATATTTTATATATTTTATACACTATCAACATGTACTATTATTGACTTTAGATTGATGCACATCTTTAGTTTCAGTTTACATTGAATTTTATTATAGTTTTGAGGTAGTTTTGTTAGTAGTATTGTGAGGATTATATATGTATTGTTTATGAATATTTTTATGTATTTATATTGTTTTTATTATTATAAAATGTGAATTCTTGGTACTACAAATATGAGAATGTAGTAAAGTTTATATGCTTTTAAAAGTTAATTGATGGTATAATTGATCAGGTGGTTTGTAAGGCAGGTATTTTAAAGTATATAAGGTGAAGGAATTGTATTAACAAGTGTTCTGATGAAATCTACGTTGTGTAGATGAAAGTGCTCAACAATTCTTTTGTGTTTTAATAAAGAAGAAATTTGTGGAACTTTTTGGATCGTGGTCTTGTCCTGGGAATTGTTTTTGGTCGTGATTGTGTTTCACTGTGTTGGGTTCCCTGGACATTTGCTGTTTGTCATAGTGATACCTTGCTAAAAGGATACAAGACATAAACCATATATCCTACATGGACCAACTCAAAGCCCAGTCACTATACTCAGTATCCTACAAACCACTTAGATGTGACTTGCGACTAGCATTCAAGACATCCTCCAGCTCAATACTGATCAAATGTCATCAGAAATACTTGGTCCAGGGATCTAAATCTCTTCTGCAACATCAACAGAATGGTTTGGAGGGACAGGTATATCTCAGAGAGGCACCACTGTTCTGGAACAGACTCCCCATCTCTGTAAAACAAAGCTTATCCCTGTCATTCTTCAAGCTCAACTTAGCAAATACACTCCAGAACTGCTCCATGTGCTACTAATGGACAAAAATTACTCCTAAATGCTTTATCCAATGATTGTGTCCCCTCAAATTATCTATAGTATGATCTCTCCATTGATAATAAGTATCATTATGACTCTGTCATAGTTCATGCCAATGTCAATGGTTTGAGGTGTACCTCCCAGGACTATATGACAACAGAAATGATAAAGAGTTCTCAGATTATGTGTCAAAGGCAGGTATGAGCCTAGCATTCTACCTCATTTGTCCAGTCATTGAATATAATGCTTCCCTTTGGTTCATAGGTTCATAGGTTCTTACTAGGCTATCTGCCCTGGGGCAATTATAAGCCTAGCCCGATTCTGTATGGCTTACGCCACCCCTTGATTTGAGTATACTGTGCCCTTTTTAAGGTTTAGTTTACTGTGCCTCTGTCTAATAGTGACACGGGAGTAATCCCTACGATCCCCCATCCACCTATCGAGATTCTTCTTGAAGAGATTCAGTGAGGTGCTCTGCCTCACATGAACTGGAATTCTATTCCAGAGCGAAGGGAGCCTCTGGGTTATGAACCTGTCCCTCTGGCAAGTTCTATTTATTTCTGTGCTGAAGTTCAAGTCCCTCGAGCGTGTGGCTCTAAGGGATTTAGATTTACTGAGGTGGAGCATGTCCATTAATTCTGGATTTGACGTAGCTTTGTATGTCAGGCATAGATCGCCTCGAAGTAGGCGGTATGCAACTGAGTAGAGCTGGAGTTTTTTTAACCGAGCAGCATATGGCATCTGTTTGAGACCCTTGATCCTCTTGGTGAGATACTTTTGGGGTCTTTCTAATTGCTGCAGGTGTCGGGTAAGGTACATCCCAAAAGGGGCATTGTATTCTATGATGGGCCTGATGAGGGATAAATAAAGGGGCACGATTACCTCTCTTGATCTAGATGTGAAACCCTTTGTGATGAGGTGGGCTGTGTAGAAGGTCTTTCTAACCACTTTGGCAATGTGGTTTTCAAAGGAGAGATTGCTATCAATTGGTCATGGGATGGCATGTATCTGTCCAGACATATGCATCAACTGGGACACCCTCAGAGATACAGTACTAAAAAGGATACAAGACCTAAACAAATTGTCCTACATGGACTGACTCAAATCCCTGTCACTATAACCAGTGTCCTACAGATTGCTTACAGGTGACCTGTGTCTGTCAAACAAGATGCCCGCCAACCCAGTACTGATGGATTTACTCCACATCAGCAAGTCAAAGGCATTAGAAATACTCAGTCTAGGGATCTAAATCTCTTCTGCAACATCAACAGGATGGCTTGGAGGGAATCTGTATATCTCACAGAGGATGTCACTACTCTGGAACAGTTTCCCTGTTCATATAAAATAAAGTACATTACTGTCTATATTCAAGTGTAGCTTAAATTGATGGATGGAAAACAGAAAATTTAAACCAGGCCTGACCCCTGTACTACTAATGGATAGCGGTGGTTCCTAAATGCTTTATTCCAGGTATGGATCCCCTTAAATCATCTATGATATGATCAAAGTTATTCTCATCAGAGGTAATGTCAATTGGTCATGTAATGGCTAAAGCCGATCTTTAGCCAAATGGGATAGGTTCATTTGAACACAAAAAAAGGTAAACTGGCTAGATTTAAAATGGCCCACAATTACAGCTAGCCTAGTACTCTGCTTTAAACCTTAGTGAATGTGGGTAATTTGACTAGGGACTTGTGAAAAACAGTTTTCTCACTGTTCTTTTGTTGTCAAGTATATGTAGTTTGGGATTTGTTGCCAAATGCTAGGACAGTTTAAGCATCTTTTCTGGGAAATTTACACTGGCTACTTTCTTTGTTCATGTGAATGACTGCAATTTCTTCAGAGTGGACACTGAAATAAAACCGGCAAACAGGAAAGCAATACAGGGGGTGTGTCACAGCTTCTGTGACACACCTCCTGTATTGCTAAAGTGCTGTACGGCACATCGGCATCCTGCAGAAACAGGAAATGTGTGCAAATGCACACTGTACCTGTCAACCAGACAGATATTTGCAGAATGTCCAAATGTGCATACATCTCAACCTCTTAATGCCAGGAATCTGAACAAAGCTCAACAAAATAGGGGGCCAAATAGGGACATATCTTAAATATTGCCCTCATAAACTAAGTTGCTAGAGCGTAACAGGGTTCATCTTAACAGAATGAAGGATGTGAAGTCTGAAACTCAAATGTTATGTCATTATTTAGTGACTTCAGTCCTGAGATCATCCCAGTGACTTGCCAGGAAAAAAAGAGGAACAAGCCAAAATGATAGTGGTGCAGAAAGCAATGTGCAAATCCCCACAGTAAATAAAAATAAAACACATATGTCATTTTTTTCTGTCCGTAATAAAGTTTAAGCGTAGCTGAGCAGGACTGTGCATTGCGCAGCTATGCTCAGCTTAGCCTACACATCCCAATGAGCTAAATGGAAATATATGGTTAAAGCTGTGTAAAGTGAAATAGCGTAGTGGTTAGAGCTTTCATTCAGTGAGCAGGCATTCATGGTTCAAGTCCCCATTCAGCACAAAAATATATTTTATCAGTAAGTAGTGAATAATATATATATATATATATATTTGTTAAACAGGGTAGTGTAGCAGGTCTAAATGTGAGGTGTCAGTGTAGTACAAATGTGAAACCCCCATATAAACACAAGTGTCCCATACAGCATAGCCACAAAAGAATATATTGTAATGAAAGCACATAAGGGATGTAATGGAAGGTAAACATACATATCATAATGTAATAGTTTCATAGGTTCATAGGTAGGTACTAGGCTATTGGGCCTAGGGCCTATATTAGCCTAGCCAAATGGTACCCTGCCTTTTGCCACCCAAGAAAATTATTTTCCTGTGCCCCTGTCAAGCAGAGCCACAGAAATGATCCCCGGGGTGAATGTCATATCTTCCATCCAATCATCAAGATTTTTCTTGAAGTGTGCTAATGAGGAGCTTTGTTTGATATAAATAGGCAGTTTGTTCCAGAGTATGGGAAGTTTCTGGGATAGGAATCTATCCCTCCAGCATGTTCTTTTTATTGTGGTGACAAGGTTTTGGTCCCTAGAGAATGTAGCTCGGAGGGATTGGGATTTCTTTAAGTGGAGCATGTCCAACAGCTCTGGGTTTGACATAGCTTTGTATGTTAGGCAGAGAATGTCTCTAAGTAGGCGATATGCGACAGAGTAAAGCTGGAGTTTTTTGAGATGGTCTGCATAGGGCATCTGTTTGAGGCCAGTAATCCTCTTTGTGAGGTATTTCTGTGGCCTTTCCAGTTGTTGTAGATGTCTTATAAGGTACATACCAAAAGGGGGATTGTACTCTATAATGAGTCTAATGAGTGATGAGTAGAATGGAACAATGACCTCTTTCTTTCTGGATGAGAAACCTTTTGTGATGAGGTGTGCCATGTAGAAGGATTTCCTAACTACTGTGGTGATGTCATTATCAAAAGAGAGACTACTTTCCACCTGTGTCCCAAAGTCTCTTATCACACTTTCGGTGTTAAGTAGACTACCATCTATGTGGTAGTTCATGGGTACAGAGTTTTTACCAAAAGGGATGACAATGCACTTTTTGGCATTGAGCTTGAGGCCATGGCTTTGACACCAGGCATCTGTCTCAGCAAGGCCCTTTTGTAGGATGTCCACATCATTAGGAGTTTTGATTATAGCTCCAAGTTTGCAGTCATCTGTGAACTTTGTTAGCCAAAGACCTTCTGTGTTAGCCTGCACTTCAGAGAAGCAGATACCAAACAGGAAAGGACCTAGGACTGAATCCTGTGGTACTCCACTTGTCACTGGTCTGAAGTTGGATTTAGAGCCTGCTACTTTCACAGTGTGGGTTCTGTCAGTGAGCCAGTTGGCAATCCATCTTGTGACATATGGATTTATACCTAGTTAAGTGAGTTTATCTATAATTCCAGAGTGGGGGATGGTGTCAAAAGCCTTGGTGACTTCTAGATAGGCTGTGTGAACCACCTTACCCTCATCTACGGCTTTGATGACCACTTCAAAGAAGTCTATCAAGTTTAGGAGACATGATCTGCCTTTTACGAGCCTGAACTGGGTAGGGTCCAGAGTTTGGAGATGACCAATGTCATTGTTTATAAGTTCCATGATGATACATTCCATAGCCTTGCAGACCAGGCTCGTCAAGCTAATGGGGCAGTAGTTCCTGGGGTCCAGTCTGGCTTCCCCTTTGTGGAGTGGGATAACTGTTACTGTGGGCCATTCAGTGGGCACAAAGCCAGAGGTGAGGCTATGATTGAACATGGTACTTAGGTGGGGTGCCAGTTCATTCTGTAGTTCATGTAGAACGCAGCCTGGGATGTTGTCAGGTCCCATGGATGCTGTGTTCTTGACTTTGGAGAGTGTGTTTTTTACCTGTGCAGCTGTGATTACAGGAACTTTGCATTCTTACTTCTAATGGAAGGTAAACATACATATCATAATATGTCATTTATGAGGAATCAACCCCACAATGGTGATAGTCTGCAAAAGGAAAGCTGAATAATGCTAACTTGTGTTCAACTATGCTTTGCCAGAATAAGCATTGCTTATATGTAAATTCTAAGAAAGAACTAGCATAGCTAAGCAGATGTGCGCTCTGGTAAGCAGTGCTTAGCATCTACACCTCTAAGCAGTGCTCAAACCAGCTAAGTGGGTTTGCCCAGCACTTAGCTTAGCATATTCAAAACCATCCAGTCATGGCAAAGGGTGGGAAATTGGCCAAATTTAAACCTTGCAGGTGAGACTACAGCCCATAACCAATTGTAGCTCCCCACTGTAGACAGTATAGCTGGTGTTGGAGAGGGTATGCGATTTCAGGTGCAACACTGGGGCATACAGAAGTCCAAGGTCATGGTAGGACTCCTTGTTAAAAACCATGATATGAGACTGCTGCAGGACCAGTACCAGAGCTCCCAATACAAAGTGAAGGCCTGGGAAAATCTTGCCCATGCTCTCACCAGTGCCACTGGCATCCCTCGGACTGGTGAGCAGGTCTAGCACCAGTATGCTGACTTGAAGCGGAGGAAGAGGGAGTTCTTGGACCAGTGGGTCCAAGAAGCATGGCAGAGGGGTGATGTCTTAGGCATGTGTAAGTATTCATATCAGTAATTGTTTAACAACGTCCAGCCTGTGTATGTGATGGATAGGTATGCATAAGTGTATGTGATGGATAGGTATGCATAAATATTTCTCTATCTTCTTTACAGCTCCAGCTGCGTGGGCTGTAAACCAGGAAGCCCATGCAAGCAGGTTTAAAGGAAGCAAGTTGCAAAGGCTGCATCGCGAGGCTGGTGAGTAACAATCTAGCTTGTAGTATTCCCGACAAATATAAAAGAGTAAAATGTCACCTGGTAGTATTAAAAATGGGTATGGGTTGTACTGAATAAACCAGACAATATTACAATAATAGTCTCATATAGGTTATATATATAAAACTGCCTGTCAATAAAATTTAAAACTCTGGACTGGTTGTGCTTAGTCTGGTATTATATGAATTGAAATGTGTACAGGTTATGCACAGCAACTATAGCTCTGAAAGCATTAAACAATCAAGTCGCATCTAACAAAGTTAGTGGCTCTGTAAGACACGAGATTAACTGATATGAAATCTTTCATGCATCAAGATCTGATATCTGAATAGTAATGTTGTGTTAACCACTGTTTTCCACACTGTGCTATGTCTAAAAGTATGTATAGGAATGTATGTATAAGAATGTTGTAATTACAAGCTCAGATTGTACAACCAAAAGAGAATTAGACAGAAAACATTCAAGGAAGAGACATCAGCTCTCAATAGCTTGTTCTGATGAAACACAAACTTGTATTTTTAGCAGAAATGGCCACAATTCGAATCCCAGCAGTGATAGTAAGCTGTATGCATAATTTTAACTAGGATTTCATGAATATGTGTAGAAACAGTCGGGTAGTCTTAACAGAAATTCCCTCCACAGGTCTTCCAGGTAAGAGAAGGTATAAAGTAGCTATAAGAAGGCAGTAGTTATGCACTGTATACAAACACACCACTGCCCAACCCAAGGTCATAGGTTGTTGTAATAATACCTGTAGAGTAACGATTAGAGCAATGATCATTAAAGCTGTGATCACTGCACAAATCTACATTTGTTAAGTGACATCACTCTCTCTTTCCCACATTATCTTCACCAATAATCTAAACACGATTTCCACCAAACCTATCGTTGGGACATGTGTCCTATTCTACAAATGTTGAAATGGATTCCAATTAATGTTCCCTGTTCAAATACTATCATTGGTGACCTGTTGCTATCAATGTAACCTGCATGCCGGTGTAATGCCCACTGTGGTTTCATATATGCATGTGTTCTGTTTGCTATGCATATGTTCCAAATCTGTTGTTTTGGGTTAATGAGAATATTCATGCACCCTGTTATAACTAATCCTGGAATGTGTTTACTATTACTAACCAACACATGTTCTAAAACTGCACCACCATAGCATGTCTGGGAAGGCTGATCCCAGTGGATCCGCCTCTCCCACCTCATCTGGCCATGGTACTGGGCCCAAGCAAATCTGGTACCCACCCTAGGACCTCCTCGTCCGCTGGTCCTGCAGCACCTTTGGATGGAACCACCTCAGGGGATGAGGCTGAACCCTCCCCAGGCACGCACAGGATCTTGTCACCCAAAGCCAGGTCCGGGGTCTGGGGAGTAGCAAGCTCTGCAGAGAATTGGGAGGTCTGCTATGCAGATTGAGGGCTGTGTGGTGCATTTAGAGGGTCAGCCTGCCCCTCCTGCTCAGCCCCTAGCACAGCTACCTTCAGGGCAGTGAAGGTGCAGTGGTGACTGCCCATGGGTGGGGACCTCAGTCCCACTGTATCTATTTGGGGGCTCATGGGCTTCCTGATTACCAAACACCCCTCCCTGTCCAAGGTGTTTACCCCCCACATGTGTCATATACAGCCCCTGTATGCTGTCTTGTCTGTCTTCCTACCAATCTTGTACAAGAATGAAAGAGATGTTGGACAGCGTTCACTATGAAAGGATCTCATTGAATGAACTAAATGGTTCATACAGGAAAATCAGGAATGAATTGAATGATCTGTTTATTGAGGGTTCATTAACCATTGATGAATTATCTCTCTGTACCCCACTCAAAAATTCCTACTATTTCTAGGTTGCCTAAAATTAGTAAAAGTTTATCTAACCCCCCCCCCCAATGCAACCAGTTGTTGATGGCCAGGGATCAATAACATACCCGATAGCTATATTTTTTGATACTAAATAAAACCATTATTGTAAAACCATTATTGTAAAACCAATCTTATTTGACAGTGTGAGTTTTTTCTTCAGATTGATGGGGTTGCCATGGGTTCGCCGTGTGGTGGTATTTTTGCAAACATGGTTATGATTCAGTGGGAGAAGTTTCTCTATGACTCAGTTTTTCTCTTACTGTAAAATTTATGGCTGAAATTTATAGAAGGGAAACATATTTGAATAGTTTACTGCATTTTAGTAGTTCTCACCCATTTAAAAAGAAAAAGGCTGTCATTAAGGGACAATTTGTGAGGGCAGCGTGAATGGTATCCCTTTTTGAAAATGTTCTTAATGAATGTGATGTATTGTAGACCATGCTCTTAAAAGAGGTCATCCTCCCTTATTGACTAAGGAGGTGATGTTGAAGATTATATATAAAAGGGAAAAGGGCCATTTTAAGGCCATATAATCCTGGATCAATGATAGTTTGGAGATGGGTGCTGAGGTTTTGTATGCACCTGCTGCTGAATCTAACGCTATTGGGAGGTGCCAACCAGAAATAGGGGTCCGCAGTAATTTTCAGTCAGCTTTTGTTACCACTTTTAATGCTAATATTAGACAGATTTTAGAAATTTTGCATAAAAATTGGGTCATTCTGTCATCATGTGATGAATTAAGAAAATGTATCAGTAATGGCCTATTAATATTAATTGTTTACAAGAAGGGCAGTTGTTTGAAAAAACTTATGATAAATCTCTAAGGAAGGTCTAAGGAATGGCTCCATGAAAAAATGTGGGGCGTGAAACTATTGCAGTTACATTGTTGAAGGCTCCTCATTTATTATTAATGGGAAATCAATCCAACTATTGAATAATTGTACATGCCAGACTGATAGGTTTGTTTATTGTGCATTATGTATGAAATGTCCCTGTTTTTATATAGGAAAAACTGAGGGAAAACTCAGGAGTTGAATTTGAACATATGAGGGATATTCAACTAAAACATGGCACTAATGCACTAAGTTTGTGATTATTGATTTGTTAAAAATGGATCTGGGAGGGGGTCCCTGCCCCTTACGACTTGAAAGGTTGGAGGCATTATAGCAACTTAGGATGAATACAATGCAATGACCCGGGTTGAATGATATGTTCTCTATAGCCTGCTTTTTCAAACTTAGGGCACTTGAAATATAAAGAATTCTGTTGCTGTTTTTTAGGAGATATATATTTATTTATTTCACATATAATTTATATATGTATATAATTTTTAATATATATACAAATATAGTTTTTAATGAATGGTAGGCATTTTACCATTTCTATATTAATTCATGGGGCGTTGTCATTTATGGTTCCAATATTAGGATTTGGTTTAGTTGTTTACAATATATACACACATATATAATATATATATATATATATATATATATATATATATATATATATATATATATATATATATATATATATATATATATATATATATATATATATATATATATATATATATATATGTGTGTGTGTGTGTGTGTGTGTGTGTGTGTAGGCATTCTGAAAGTCTATTTTTAATGTATGTTATGTATTTTATATATATATATATATTATAAGGTTGTTGCAGTTAATTGAATTATTATATAATCTGATTGTATATTGATGGTAGGGGAGGGGTGGGTTTGTATTTATAGTGTGCTTCCTGTATTACTCACATCTTGAAAAAGTCTCTGAATGGTCAGAGATGAAAACGCTTGTTTGGTGATTCTGTGGCAGAATTGAGATTTTATTTACTTTAATATACTGGAATAATTCATTTTCTGCATACTGTATTTCCTGGAGACTACTTGGGTTCGGGGCTTTATTGTTGTGAATTCCAGTTTGTCTTATACTGGTTGACTTCAACTACCCCATTATTAACTGGGAAAGCTACTCATGTACCAATGCGCTTGCCCATCACATCGATGCTGTACACCAATAGTCAACTCCTCCCTTGTTATATCTGACCACAAAGTAATCACCTTTGGAAATCCACAGCCCTCCCACCACCCTGCACAGATAACCACCATGAAAAGCCTTTACAAAGCTAACTATGGCCTCCTAAAAACAGAGGTGGCTAACCTCATGGCAACCATGCAAATGGAGACTGGTTGCATGACTGCTGAATCAAACAACAATGCACTATGAACACGTACACAAATGCATGGATACTGCCATACCCAATAGACCCAAGACCCTCACCTCCAAAAAAAAGGAAGCCAATCTGGTGGTCACTGCCCATAAAGAAACTGTACAACAGAAGGGGAGAACTGATACAGAATGAGGTGATTCTTAAGACTGGAAAATACCCTTATCAGCCTCAATTAAAGGTTGAGGTTCCTCATCAAATACTACAAAGTTAGCTGTAAAAACTGAATTGGAGCACATAGTAAAGACAACCACAGGGCCTCATACAGTTATGTAAAGAATCTCCATGGCAATACCAAGATTTGCTCTGAGCTGCTAGACAATGGTACCGCCTAGACTGAGCCATCAAATATTGCCAATATACTGGCTGACATATTGAGTGCAAACTTTACCCCCCTCCCCAAAGGACCAATCACAATACCAGGATACTGCCAGGCACCCAGTATTACTGCTGCACAGGTTAAAACACCACTGTCCAAGGCCAAGAATACAGCTTCTATGGGACTTGACAATATCCCTGGCTGTGTTTTACATAAACTACAGAGTGACCTGGCACCTCACCTGTGTGCCCTGTTCAAGCACAGCCTCACCTCAGGCTTTGTCCCTACTGAATTGTGCACTGCTATAGGTCACCCTCTCCACAAACGAGGTGTGACTACAGACCCTGGGAACTAGTGCCTCACCTGCCTGACAAGTCTGTTATGCAAAGCTATGGAATGCATCATCATGCAGTTAATAAACAGGGATATGCAAATTTGCCGACTCAGGATCCCACACAGTTTACTTTTGTGAACGGTGGGTCATACCTGCTCAATCAACCTGGTCAACTTCTTGGAGTCAGTCACCTGAGCTGTGGATGAAGGCAAGGTGGCACATACAGCCTACCTTGATCTGGCCAAAGCCTTTGACAACATTCCCCACTCAGGCATCATGAAAAAACTCACTAAGCTAGGCATCAACCCCTATATATCTAGGTGGGTTGCAAAATGGGTCACATATAGGATTCACAGTGTGGAAACAGCTGAGTCAGATTGCTGAGCAGTCATAAGGGGAGTCCCACAGGGTTCTGTCCTGGGTCCTCTCATGTTTGGCATCAACTTCTCTGAAGTCCATGCCAACATGAAGGGACTCTGGCTGACAATGTTTGCAGACAATTGCAAGTTGGGAGCTATTATTAACTACCCAAGTGATGTTGGCATCCTACTGAAAGGCCTCACTGAGACCAATGACTGGTGTCAGACCCATGGCCTTAAGCTCAATGTCAGAAAATGTGTTGTCCTCCCCTTTGGGGAAAACCCTGTTCCCATGAAGTACCACATCAATGGTAGTCCCCTGAACAAAGAAGGCGATATAAGAGATCTGGATACACAGGTTGACAGCAATGTCTCTTTTTAAAACCACATTGCCACTGTGGTCAGAAAGTCCTTCTATGTGGCACATCTCAGTACTAATGTATTAGCATCCATGAAAGAAGAGGTAATTGTCCTCCTGTACCCTTCTTGACATAGTGACACAGTTGTTTCAGCATACACAATCTGATGAATGTGAGGTAGGTAAATGAAATGTATGTCCTCATTTTCTGACAACAATCATATCATCACAGTGATTGAGAAATGAGAATAATCTATAAATCAGACCAGAAATATAAGCAATAAACCTGGACATCCCGAAACAATCCAGCCAGTTGACAAGTATGCTCAGAACCCCTTATTGCAATAAATATGGGCCAAGGCTGACAAAGTGATCGGTGGAAGCCATGAAAATGGGGATGTATTTGAAGTACTGGCATAGATAAGCTAACACAGTTGCTTTAGTAACACCCTTCTGTGTGCTCTAACATATATTATCACAAGTAATCAAATTAGGGAATCTGCTATAGGCAATTACACATGTATTTGCAAATATATCAGGCACTACAGGGCTGTAACAGCACTGACAGACACCAGTGTGAAAGTGCATATACACAACCAGTATCATCCCAGTCAGTCACATACAGGTAAGTCAAGTGAACAGAGTATATGGACTGTGTGAACAAATACATCATTGTTTGCCACTCACACACTAGCCCTACATATACAGTCCCAGTTCTCAGTGTAGTCTGGATCCTGACTTTGGTACAGGGCAAGTCTCAGTCTGCCCCTACAGCAGAAACTGCAGTAGCATGCACAGTCAGATAAAGAAGGAGCCATAACACTTACATCCACCCCCCTCCATACACAGCCCAAATAACATGTACACAAGACGTGTACACAATCATGACAGTCTGTTAACAATGGCCAGACATACATAGGCCTCTCACATGTATAGTTCACCTCAGAATGTACAGGCTCAGGGCTCATATCTAAGGCCTCTTCCCTGACATGTCTGTGGGTCTACTGCATCACTGGGAAGGTAACAGAAATGAAGTCAAGAAATAATGACAATAAATACTTCTGAGCCTCATTGACATCATTTGGGGACAGAGCCACAAACACAGGGGTAGATTGGACATACTGCTGTCATGCATTGAGAGAGTTACAGATGTTACTGGGCTTGTTGTAACCTATCCTTTATGAAGAATATGACACTGGTAATACTAATAGATGTGAATATTTACTGACTGCATTCCCCAGAGTCTATGACTGATTCACCAGCGACACCAACTGTCTGGGGAACAGACAAAACATAACAAGCAAATATGTGGCCAGTCAGTGGGCAGCGTGCCAGTGGAGAGGTATGTCAGAGACATATTACTGTCAGTCATGAAATCACTCACTAAATGCATGTCCACATAAACCCTATCAATCTATCAATCCACCATGTGTATAACAGCACTGATGACATAGAATCTGTTCACAAATCTGGGGATATGTCCCCCATGTTGTTTGGCTGTTTCCACATGTCCTGTCCTGTGACATATTGCCACCTACAGTATGTGAATCTGTAGCCCACCACCTCTGCAATGTCTCTCACACTGGCAAGGAAAAGGTTCAAGGCCCACATTAAGGAATGTCCCATATGTCAGAACTAGCAGCAGTGTCCAGGCTCAAACCACAATACTATGTGGGCACCTACTATGTGTAGTGCACAAGCAACACCTCACCTCACCACAGGGCCACCATCCCCAACTTAAAACTTGCTGGTGCCAGTGTACACCCTTAGGGTTGCTGTTCATTAGCTAGAACTAGGCCTGTAGACATGGTGGAGGGGATAGTGAACACTGCAAAATAACACTCACATGTGGCCCACAGTTGTCAACCATCTGCAATAAGGCTGAGGGTGGGGAGGGGTTTCAGCTTCAATCACAACAGTGAACTGAAGCATACATCCAAAGCTAGCTAAGAATGGCTGTATCTGAACACATTCAAGGTTATGAATTGGCCCAGACATAACCCAGACTCAACAGCAATAGTAAAGCCCCTGTGTGACCTCCAAGGTCTATGCACATGAGCTGGACTTGCAATCTGGCAGAATTGGGTGACCTTTGTAGGGAAGACAGATCAAATAATGCCAAGTCAAGATGTGCCATGCTAGTATACCCCTTACCAGTAATAGTGACTGCTGTAGTTCACTTAACAGGTGCTTCAACAAACCATTGTTTTGAGGGTGTTCACACTTAGGCAACCTCCATATTTAGCATCTCATTCAGTGTCCTCACAACTAACAGATTTGTTTGATTCTTGATTGGATTGCACAGGTCATATGTCACATATCAGCTGTATGTAATGTTTTTAAATGCAGTACTATGGCCCCATTTCATATTGCAGAAGATGCTGGCATGTCAACAGGTGTGTGTACTCTCCTCATATCCACATTAAGCTTTAAAGGTCATTGTTGTAACCAGATTTTATTGCACATACATGCACTGCTGATGATGAGATCTGCAAATCAAATGTCAGTCATTATCAGTCCTCATATCATCCCAGTTATGTGTCAGACAAACACATAGGGGTTGTGAAGAACAGAGCAAGCCTAACTGCCAGACATCTACACATTCAGCAATGATTTGTGCAGTTGTGAGGTATGGTCAACAGTAGATGCCTGTGTGCTATACAGGTGCACAGCATTAATGTGTACATGGGTGTGGTGTGTTCAGGGGAAGGGACATCACCTCCTAACATGACTCATGCATCCTAGAGATGTATATTGTTAGTAACAGGGATTATGACTGACTGCAATGCATGATGTTGAATGCCATGCCACCTTGCCTGTAAGTGTGTGTGTGTGTGTGTGTGTGTGTGTGTGTGTGTGTGTGTGTGTGTGTGTGTGTGTGTGTGTGTGTGTGTAAGTAAACCATAATGTACAGGTATTAATTTACATATATTGTCTTCCCCTCACAGGTGGCAATGTGGGTTGGGGTCCCTCCCATGGAGAAGCTGATGTCAGTGTCTCTGCAGACTCTGACAATGATGATAGGCATAGTGAGGCACAGGCAGGATTGTCAGAGGCTGAGTCTGTGCCATTGGTTGGCATCCTACTTTTTTATACCCCCATCCCTGCACACAGTCACAATGCCCACACATACCCCATCACCAGTGGCCATAGATGAGGGAGAGTTGGAGGGTGGTGGCATGGGATGGAAAAGTGTGGTGACTATGGCAAGTGTGTCTGTAGACACCAGTCATAGCTGGATAACAGGTGAGGTCCCACACAGGCGGATGGACAGGGGAGCTCATTAGAGGACTGCTGCCCATCATCCCCCTGCCACAAGTGCCACAGCAGGTGTCAACAGATGCATGTTTATGACTGTCATGGAGGCACAGGCACATATGGAATGTTACACCAGAGATGGTCTGAGGATGCAGAGGGCTACTCCACCTGCTGTACGTGACAACATCCATGATCTTGCAGATGCCTACTGTTATTATGTGGAGGTCATGGATAGATGGTTGGGTGAGATGGTGGCAATCCTCGACCATGGGGTGTCTGTGCTAGAACATGTGGTGGGAATAGGGTATTGGCCACATGGATGTGGGACTGCACCATGAACAGCTGAGGGTCTATGTGTCTGTGCAACATGTCACTCCCGCTCCCGTAGTGGCAGTACCAGCAGCTCCACTGCAGGGGGGGCGTTCCACACCATGACGCAGCAGGCCATGGCCATGTGGTCCTGGCTGGTCCCAACAGTGATGCAAATCCAGCAGACAATTGTCATTGTCAGGGGAGAGTACTGTATCTGGCCTTCTGCCTGGTGTTGCCCATGCAACCCCTGGCAGGCCCAGTTCCCATGTCTGTGGCTGAACACAGTGAACTGTACACCCTGCCATGTATGGTCCACAGCTGTCTGACATACCCCTGTATAGGGCAGCCACATGGCAGAACTGTGTGCATCCACACACACACACACACACACACACACACACACACACACACACACACACACACACACACACATCACCATCACAGCTAGGACACCTCCCTACATACACATACCACCTTTGCATTACCCATTTAACAAAAAAAACCCTAATCCACACACATGATATCAATGAAATGGCTCAGCCTAGGCCTCTGGCAAACCCACACCACACCCTGTGCATAATGATGATACCTGTGCCACATCCCTGTCATCCATACCATTGATTCAGGGACATGCTAATATGGTTCTAATGCACAGGGTGAATGTACTACAGTTTAGCAATGTAATGCTTTAGTCTGCTAGCATGTATAATGCTTATACATCAGGGTGTGTAGCTGTCCAGCCATGATGCATTATTGTTGTTATTAACACTGACCGAATGTGGTCTCCATAATATATTCTGTTTTTGTTCTAGGTGTCTGTGTGTCAGGAGGATGTTGGCCTGCTGTCCTTTCCTATAAGTGGTGTGGCAGTGTGGTAACACATTGACTATGTCATATCCAGGGTAAAGCTGAACACAAGTAACAGATCTTTATAACAGTTATTGCATGTGCCACATGGCTGATAGGTCTGAGGGTTGTATACAGGTAAGTGCATGGTGGCAGATGTAAGTGGCTCTTGTACAGTATACAATGGTAAGTTTGTGAAATACAGCTGTACAGTGGGGAAAAGGGCATTGACACTGCCACTACCAGTTTTAGTGAAATGAGATTCCGCAAGATGATTCATTTGCAATTTTAGCTTTTGCCAATTTGGTCTTGGTCAAATGAACACCTGGGAAATGGTTTTACTGCAAACTGAAGTAGATTCCTTCACACACACACACACACACACACACACACACACACACACGCACACGCACACGCACACGCACACACACACACACACACACACACACACACACACACACACACACACACACACACACACACACACACACACACACACACACACACACACACACCACATACACTTGCCAACACTGAGATTAGAACCCCCTACCTATGTAGTTATTGCTACTGTGTTCTGCCTTAATTGCCACACCACAGAGCTTGTAAGGTGAGGTGTTTTGAGGTTCCTGTGAAGTAGACTACATCACCAGGCCTTGTACAGTATGGCAATGGGGGATGTACTGGGTGTGAATGGACACAGCATACTATAACATACTGACATATACACATTGACACACATGCAGTCATACACACATTTGGCACACCCAGGTTTAACAACCCTGACTATCCTGTCAGTCAGGGCATACTGCTACGTAGTTCAGCTACACAGCACAGGCCTTATTGGACTGAAGATTGTTGTCAGATAATTGTGAGGTTGATGGAGACAGCAGACCACATACAGTAGACCTTGGGATATGTAGTGGGAGTGCCACTGTATAAAATGTGAGGTCCACCCTCCAAGTGGACATAGTACTCACTCAAACACAGGATACTGTACTGACACACAAATGTTCACAGATTTGGGCTTCCTCAGATTAGAACCCCTGGCTATGTAGTTGTTTCTATGACAGTGACACACCTTTGCTAAATGCAATGCAGACTGTAAGGTGATAACTGTTCCATGTCTCCTGTACTGTAGAGTATGACAATGTGCAGTGTGTGTGGAGACTATGACTTCATAAAACAGCCTTAATCACTCTGTATCCATCAGTCCTTGTTCTGCCTAGCAACAAAATAAACAGCCCTTGCAGGTCATGAACACAGGATCCTGAACACCATAGTAAAAGCAATTTACCAGTAAGCCATCTCAGATGTATGGTTTTAGGATGTTTTCTCAATACTTCACCAGATATGTGGTAAATTGACATTGCCACCCAGTGTCTGTCTTAATACTTACTTGAAATCCACCTCACGATCACCCTTTTTCAATTCACACTATGTGATCCTTGTTGCTGAACACACACTCCCCCTCTTGTTGATCACCAACATCATCCTGCAGACCAACATTATATGTTGCCTAAATACACTTTCCCTTTCACCACTTTACAGTCTCCAATCTCCTTCAAACTGTCCCTCCTACATTGAATATAGTCTACCTGTGTGCAACTTACTACAGTCTTGTAACTCACCCTACGCTCCTCCCTTGTGTTATAGTACATATTCACCATGGTCTTGTCCATCTGTTTTGCAAACCTCACTACCATCTTACCATCTGCATTCCTTTAATACCATGCATACCCATCACTTCCACAGACCTTCTGTTCCCTTCACCAACATGCCCATTGACATTTGCTGCAATGACCACTCTGTCACCCTTGGGTACAGGCATTACCACATCATACAAATGACTTCACAGTTTTCTTTGTCATCCATCACACAACCAAGTTGTGTAGCATATGAGCCCCTGCCAACCTTGGGGCACACCCCAGTACAACACCAGGGTACAGAGGTCAACATGCTGGAGGTGGGTGGCACCCACACAGTGGACAGGGAGCATGCAGATAAGGGGCCAGTGGGGATTAGTACACTAATATATCAGACATACATGCATCTGTATTGTATCTACATCCATGCGTCAGGTCCAATTGCAGTTGTGGATAGGGTTTTCTAAGGCACAGACATGCACATCTATGGTGAGGACAGAACATTGTGTATTATTGGGTTAGTACTGTAAATGTGCAGGCATGCTGCATCCATCCTGTGCCATGGCCACATGTGAGTCTGCTGACAATACCTCCCTCTCACAACTACCCTCAAGTCTGCATATGGGACAGCAGCCTGAAGCTGGTGAGTATGACATTGTCCTGTTGTTGCCTGGCAATACCTCAGCCATGTGAAGGACATTCAATTTACCATGCACACAACTATCAGTAATAGCTATATTGCTTTATGTAATAGCTATATTGCTTTATGTGCATGTTCACTTGTGGTGGGGTTAACTGCATTGCATCACAGTGGTCACCACTGGGACCTATCTGACATGAATTCAACATTCCTGTAACATACCTCACTACCTGTCAGTGTGAAGATGTCTGTCCAGAGGCCAGCAAAATGGGCTGGACAAACGGCCTAAGGTAGGGACATGTGTGGCACATTAATGGTATACAGTGTATATAAATTGTGTACACACCCCTGTTAAGATGCAAGGTGTTCCTGATACATACAAATTAGGACCACAATATGTCAGTCCATACCTCTTCCAGCCTTTAATGTGACCCATAACATGAACGGTTCACTTGTAAAACCAAGCATCTGGACACATGTATTGCACCTACAAGGCTGACCACCTGTGAGGGTGGCAGACATCATATCAGCATGATAGGTATGATATCTCATGCTGGCATATGTGTCAGTACACTCACTGTGGCCTATTTGGCTACAATATCACATACATGGGCATTTTTAAGGGACACAGACCACTTCCAACCAAGTATAGGTTGCAAACATCTGCATATTCTGGACACATCTGTACAGAGGACTGTACAATGGTTTAACTTGCTGCATACAAGGCAGATGCTGTTACCACACTATATAAAGTAATGGCAGCGGGAGGTGACCACCAGTCGTGTATGGCACACTCATCAAAATGGTATAAGCCACACAATATATGATCCACACACACACACACACACACACACACACACACACACACACACACACACACACAGTTGCCAGCATTGGGATTAGAACCCCTGCCTGTCTAGTTATTTCTACTATAGTGCTACACAGTTATCAGATGTGCCACAGAGCTTATACATTTCCACCTAGTGCAAAGGTACTTCTAATGTGGACAAAGTGTTCTTTTTCAGGAGCAAAACAGGAGTTGTGCATACATGGATTGTTCAGAGTAATGCAGTAGGGAAATAAAAACCAAAGGACTCAAACTCAGGACTGCTGATTGAAATTCATTAGTAGCTCATAGCCTTAGTCTTCTGTACTAAAGAGGCAAACATTTGTAGCAATGCTAATTGATATATTATAGTTTTCAAATACATTGGCTGCATAATGGACCTTATGAAGGCTGATCTTTGTGTCAAGCATAAGCCATCTAGATATCTCTAAGAATATTCACCTTTAATGGTGTTATTTTATTATCATTCAGTGAAACCTTCTATTGGTATTTTCTAACTAGCTCTCTGATATGGTTCTATACTATACTTGTGTCTCTAACTCCTTTTGTAAGCAGTAACCGTAACCTTTTTCAATTATTAAAAAGTTTTTAAAACAATATCCGGCATACCTGGTGAAGCTCTTATTGTATCATTTTGTTTCAATCATTGCCTTGTCTGGGATAAAAACAGTGAATGACTACAAATAATAAATGGACCAGGCATGCTGGATTTCAGTTCCAAGCAGTGGGCGTGTGCATTGTATTTATTAGTTATTATTATTATTATCATTAGTACTATTACTATTGTTGTTATTACTATTACTTACAGCCCAAAATGTATACTATCATGTATGGCCTTGAAGTACAAATAAAACCTACTGACACCTGAACAACACAGCCCACAATATTATAGGTAAATAAATAAGTGAACAATATCACTAGCACTTAGAGCAACTGTACTTTTTATGAAAGAAAACATTTTTTTTCATTCTAAATAGACATTCGCTATGTCATAAAACAGTAAGACATGTTTATTTTACTAATGACATATTGGATACTAAACTTCAAAAACAGAGAGAGAGAGTGTACATTTGAAAACATTTAATATTTCTTTAGATAACCAGAAAAGGATACATGCAACCATCTCTGTACAAGTGAGAAGGCTGACTGTAATAGTCTTGATATTAACATGTTATTATCATTCTATGATTTTTTTTTTCAAGAAAGATAAACCAGTAGGGAAATTTGCACTTAAGAGAACATACCAATTAATTATCAGAATTTTTTTATCAGAATTTACTAAGATAGGCATCTAGATGCTATAGTTAGTTTCACTACTTAAACTATCTGTTCCAATAGTATGGTCCACAGATGGAGAAACAGCCATGCATCTGACTAGTCAACACACCTCTAAAATGCTTATAAAGTATAGCTTTTACAGATAAAATCACTGCTCATGTACTAAATTATACATAGAACAGGGCTACTTTAAAACACTGTATTATGCATTGCACAGGTAGTTTGCTAAAGTGAAGGAGAATAAAGCTGTCAAGGGCTATGACTATAGTCAGCAGAAACAGAACTAATACTAGGCAAAGGTCTGACAAGTACCACAGTTAGCAGTGGATTAACTGACCAGTAGTCAATTTGCTGATACATTTAAGTTATTTCAAAATGCATACTACCTAGATCTTAATGTAAATCATGACTTTGAGGGTGTAGCCAGCATAGTCAATGGACTCAAAAGATTAAATTTTTACAGCAATTATCAGAACTGAGTCATTATGGTTCATAGAGGCAAGAACCCAGAACATCTAGAAATGTTTAAAGTGGTATCAACAACATAGTTCTATATATAATCCAACTCATTTTGAAATAGGAATACTCCTTTTAACATTGTCTTGGTACAACGTGAAATGGGCAGCAACTATGAGTATAGATTTTTGAAGTCTATAAGGGAAACATTCATAGAGAGGTGGACCTTTTTAATTAATGGGGACTACAGCAGGAGTTCTGAGTACCAAAGAGACATTCCTGACTGCACCATTGCCCGAATTGCCCACTTAGGATATGAGTGCAAATATAACACACCCCTAAAGTCAGCTTTAGCAAACTGGAAATATACACTAAGCTGTTTTAATTTGGATATAAAGGCAACATCCTCCACAATTAGCCATCACCTGAAGCTTAGGTAAAGTTGAACTAAGATAAAGATGGGAAAGCTAAATAGTTAAGTTCTAAACCTCAAGTAAATTGAAAGTAATAATTTAGAAAGCCTCATATATAGTATAAGGGAAGACTTCACTTCATGAAGCAAATAAGCTAGGAAACTCAAAACAAAACTAAATAAGGCATTATCTTGTCACAGAACCCTTAAAAAAGCATAGTGATGCACACCTTGATATGAACAAGGAATACCCAGAGGAGCATCAGAAAATCCACTTAATAAACAGCTGTATTTCAACAAGCTACATAATAATAGTTTTTCTGGCATAGCATGTCACACACACACACACACACACACACACACACACACACACACACACACACACACACACACACACACACACACAATTTTCACCACTTCACTGGAAACAGTCAAATTTTTAACAAGTCTACTTTCATGAAGTTACTGTTAGTTTTTTTTTCAGTACTTGCATGCATGGTGAACTTGTCTGCTACTTGATTTTCAATGTCACAGTATGGAAGTGTCTATACTACTGTTACATAAAAAACGTATTAAATAATATGCAAGAGGAAGTATTTTTTTTTATTTTGGATTTATATTGTTAGTGATATTTTTTGAGTATGATATTTCAAGATTCACTCAGTTGTCTCTTCATTGATTTAATAATATGCAATAATGCAAATAGAAACTTTGTTTTTATACTTTATATGTTTCTACATGAATTAATGCATCATCTAAACTCTGGCAAAAAATAAAAAAACTCATATGATCTACTCTTTCCAAAATTATGTGTTTTGAGTTTAACTATTTAATCTGTTTGAAAGCAATTACTTTTAAGCAGAACCTATGATAATGGTTTATTTGCATTTTCTTTTCAATCAGCCGTGTCTTGTATGGCTCCTGATCAAAATACATCAGTTTGTATTAAAATTTATGCAAGTTTTGTTGTCCATTCCTACCTACTCATTTATTAAGTTCCTATGAAAATATAACTTTCAGATGGGCACATTTTTATTTTCTTTGTGTTGTGAACTCAGAACTGTACTACCTCCAAGATTAACTCTGTTTTTAATTATACTATTTATTTATTCTCAAAATATATGGCTGTACTACTTTATACCCTTCCCAGCTGCATAGCAGAATGAGACAATAAGATCAAATACATAATCAAAGTAATTAGAAAAACAAATACACCTTATGATATCTACCATTACAAATAATGCGGTGTAAAACAAATCCCACCCAGAAGACCAAAGCATTTAAGAAAAAAAGTGAAAGAAGTGCCAGAGAAAGCAAATCTACACAACAAAATGTTAATTCTGAGGGATTCAAAGGGCCTTCAGAGCACTTCACAATTACCTAATTTATTTAGATAACCTCTTCTGTCCCTTGTTAACTGTCTACTGTGTAATACCTCTTTCTGATTTTCATCCATGTATCTTTGACTCTTCTGTTTAGCTGGGCTGCCAGCACACTCCTTTACACTGAGATTATAATCCTTCTTTTACCATGACCCCAATTTAGATCACCTTTCAATCTTTTTTCAGTTATTTACACTCTTTACCCATCACCCATCCTCCTCACCAGACTATGAAAAGCTTTTATTTCTCTTTGCATGCCGGAAGCCTTCTCACAAGTCCAAAAGTACAACATTTTCTTCTCTAGGTATGTTTGCTGGAAATAGCTTCCTATTTACATTTACAACCATATATTGCCTATTAATTGTAAATACATTTAAAACATGAAATATACCTACATTTTTCTTTTCTTTTCTCCAGACCTGTAATCCTTTCTTGTGCCCACCTTCCATGATCTACTTAGCTACTCTATCTATGTATAATCTGCATAAATTGATCCCAAACTACAGAAACCACTTTTGTCTTACACAGTCTTTGTAATAACACCTTCCAGTCCTGAAACATGATATTTAGCCTATTATTCATGTTCCATCTGACCATAATTTTTGCATTGCCTTAGCTTATCTCTGTTAATTCATCCTCATATATGTTCTGCCATTCCTTAATTCTATCTCAACCTCCTCAAGAGTTTCATCCTTTCATATTAGTTTTGCATCTTACACATAACACAGTAAATTCTCCCATAGCAAATAACCCTTAACCAGCAATCTTTAACTGCTAAAAAGCAAACCATTCTGATTGTATACTATCTATTAAGTTCTTCCCATGCCATAATAGATACATTACCTTCTACATCAGCCCTGCTTGATATTGGGCTCTGGATTATGAGAATCCCTTTTGCCATCCTACATCTTACCCCATATCCCAACTTCAGGGCTAGCCACTCCCCTCAAACAAATTTCTCACAATATATTTGAAATTTGAGAACTTATTTACTATTAAATTTCAAGATTAAATGCCTGGACAGGGTAATGCCTTTACTATTATCACCATCAGTGCCGCATTTATAAGTCATGCTGAAGTGTAGCTATCCTGCTCCATTTCCCTAATAGTAGACTTATTTGCCCAGTAGGTTCTGATTCCTCCTAGTTTCAGTCCCAAGTATTCATCCTGTGAGTTCTATTTATGAGATCCTCTCCAATAATCTTTTCTACCATACCTACTTTGAGTCTTCTTCCAATTCACTCCAATTCTAAGATGTCATTAAACCTTTCAATAGCCCATATCTTTAGTAATGTTTGATCTGCTCTGCTAGGGATAAGTGTTCAATTTTCTGTACATAAATGAAATAACTTATAGTAATTTGGGACAGTGTCCAGAGTGAAATTCACCATTTGATCAAAAATCACCACTGTCAGAATGAACAAGTTAGATGACAAGAGGCTGTATAGATGAGTAATCCTTCCATCTTCCATCTCATTCCATGACTTGACACCAACAAATTGTGGGGGATTTCTAGACACCCTAGATCAATTTATAAAACTAGTATTAATAACAATCTTTTCTAGTACCCTAAATAAAAAGGTCCACTTAACTATACTGGAAGCCTTACTTTTGTCTAAGACCATACCTACTTCGAGTCTTGCTTTTGGGCATCCTTAAATTTTTCCAGCACCACCAACTATCATACTCTGTCCTACAAAATCTTATTTTCCCTCTCCTATCAGATTAAAAAAATTCTCTATTTTTCTGCACCAAAACTGTAGCCAAGAGTTAATCTTTGACATTGATGAGTGAGATGGAATGAAAGCTCCCATAATCAGTGATATCCTGCCTTGCCTCGGGAATTAAAACTATCCCTCAGATTTGTAAAAGATACTGATAACATCCCAGTCTTTTTACTCCCATTGTAAACACTGCAAATTGTTTGGGGAACAACATGACTTACACTGTTACACAATTCTGCTGTCAACACAACTCTCCAAGTGCTTTCTCCCTATTATTTTTTTTCTATGTCCAAGTAACTTCTCCTAGCCTAATATCCCTTCCTAAATCATCCTTAGCATCTTTCTCTTGCCTTTTTCTTGGCTATAGCCTTCCTTCTTCATCTCTGCCCATGCCAAACAACTAAACTTCATCTTCGATTTATAAATGCTTGGGTTGGTCAAAAGTTTCACTTTACCCCTCCCCTCCATCATGTGCCATGTCTCCTCATGTCCTTTAAAGCCCCAGTATATTGTTCCTTGTGTTATTCTCTGCTTCCATGCCAATAGCCCATGAGAAATTATGTCAGCTAGTCTTCCCTTCCCACACCTGGTAATTCCATTTCTGCTGTATTTGTTTGCAAATGTTGAATCTGTCAGACCCTGACTTCCCAAATCTCCCCTTCTTCCCCTTTTACTGTTGTAGTCCCATCAAACCATGTTCATCCATTTTAGAATAGCTCATTCCTTCCTTTCCCAGTGTCCTTTCTGTGTTGTAATTCATTTCTTTGTAATAGACTTGTTTTTCCTCCTACCAAATATTCACTTCTGCAGTTTAAACCTTAGGATTATTAGCCAGTCTCTTCCACAACCTTCAGTTTCTCATTGTTCCCTATTTCCCCCACCAAATCTCCAATGCTTCCTCCCCCACCTCTTTTCCATCTCTTTACCTGCATATATTTGTAATACAGGTGTGATTCAAAATACACATGTCTCCCATTCCTGTATATTTCATATCCTTCAACATGTGAATCCTCCACAGAAACCTATCCAATCAACTACCAAGTCTACCTTCATCTCTGGAAAAAGTAAACTTTTTCCAAACAGGATTTAGTCTTCTCCAAATGTCCAACCATCCTTCTTCTATGTCCATACCCACCAGAACCCACTTGGATCTCCTCAGAACTGTTGACCACTTAATACAAGAAATCTGAACAAAGCCAAAAGTAATGGCGGGAGTCAGATACCTAAAACCAGGGATTTTGTTTGTTTCTCTTATAAACTTAAAACATTGTTAGAAAAATATTTTTTGTGCTAGAATGAATTTTTGAAGGCTATGAAGTCTGAAATTCAAATGTCTGTCATTGTTTAGTGGCTTCAGTCCTCAATGAGTTGCCAGAAAAAAACTGAGATTGCATGACATACACCACAAATATGGGACAAAAACTGGACAGTCTGTTGAAATCTGTACAATAAAGAGATATGGTCCTTTAGTATAGTTTTGAACTACCATGCATATAATTAATGATCTCCCATTTTCACGTCTCTATCCTCCATGAAGAGTACTTCATTCCCAGTTAACATAAAAATTCATAAAGTTGTCATGATCACCATTATTAATATTCCTCATTTCTTTCACTCTTAGCTACTAAATGTCTGCCCCCCCCCCCATTTTGGTCATACCTAGCTGTTGTAAATTAGCCTATTCCAAAAAAAAAGGTGAAATTCCCACACACCTTATTTAGTTTCATTATTATTCCAACTCCTGCTTGATATCCCCTTCATATTCCATGACAGAAAGAATTTTTCCTTCCCGTATTACACAATTCACTCATCAGGTTCAACGATGTGCCTCTTTCTCTGTTTGGATCTATATTTAGAGATGTCTATATATACTTTTACATATGCATGCGCATGGACTGGTTTTTAAACAATTTACTATAGTATATGTATGTATATTCTAATACATATTGTGTATATAGGTTTATATATATATATATATATATATATACTTAGAGATGTTTATTTATACTTTTACATATGCATTTGTATGGACTGCCTTTTTAAAATTTTAGATGTAATTCGCTATAGCATTCTCTGACTAGAACATTAGCTTGCTTTACTTGTATAATTGGAACATTTGATTCCTATCAGCTGATAGCTAATGTGATCCAAACTGGTCGGAGAGTTGTTCAGTTTGTCTGATGAAGCAATAAGAGCAGTCGTGAAAGCGCTAACATTATCCTATTTTTATTTTTTATTTTTTGCTAATAAACGTGGTGGTTGTATAAGTTTGGTGCAGCTTTCTTTTTTCACTCCTGCCTGATATCCCCTTCATATTCCATGACAGAAAGATTTTTTTCCTTCCCGTATTACACAATTCACTCATCAGGTTCAACAATGTGCCTCTTTCTCTGTTTGGATCTGGAGGGACCCTTAGACTGAAGAGTTTCTGTCCAATATTTG
The DNA here is from genome assembly GCF_019279795.1 of Protopterus annectens. Taxonomy (NCBI): domain Eukaryota; kingdom Metazoa; phylum Chordata; order Ceratodontiformes; family Protopteridae; genus Protopterus; species Protopterus annectens. The sequence goes on from NC_056746.1 coordinate 376,461,818, forward strand.
AAACCCTGAGCATCTTACAGGATGTACTAGCCCAAAGAAGATTAGAAAAGCTCTCCTGTCATACTCCTTCCATGTTGTGCCACCGAGAAGACAGCAATCTGTTTATTAGATTCCACTATATGTCTACCTGAATTGTACTTTATCATGACCAATTAATTTTCTCATCTTTCCTGCATATCTGGATCCAAGGGGTCTATGTCATTTAACTGAAAGCTCAGTTAAGCGAATCACTGTTTGTTGAACCCAGTTAAGTGAAATCTCAATTAAGCCAACAATCGTTTAAGCAAAAAGTAATTGCCTACCCACTGATCATTACCAAACAAAACAAAATTTAAAACTCTGCTAAGTAGGGGGCTTCACCCCCACATGGGGGGCTATACCCCACACCCCCCAACTAATTATACCAACTCCAAAACTGCACTACAGTGGGGAAAATAGCAAATTCCCGATGATGTCAACCACATCTTTTCCCTGGAAAAAATTCACTTAAACGATCATTCACGTAATTGAGCTTTCACTTAAGTCAGTTCAACAAATAGTGATTCGCTCAATTAAGCCTTTAATTAACTGATATAGACCCGGACCCAAGTTAGGCATAGTCAATATCCATTCTGTCATTCAAGATTCTAAAAGTCAGCCATGATAACACTCTACAGCACCTTTATTTGTGTACTATTAATATTCTCTTCTGTAACAATTCTAAATACTACTTCTCCTAACTCTGTCATCTAGCTGTCTTAATCTCCACTTCTAACTCCTTCTTAAGCTCACTACACTATCATTCCTGTGCTTTTCTGTGAGTCCTATGTTTTTTAAAGTTAGAGACCCACACCATGGAACGTAAATGAACCACACCTGCATAGATGGACATATCCAGGATTCCCTCATCTAATGACTCAAATGTAAAAATTGCCTACTAATTCCTGTCCAGCATTAGAAGGGATAATAATATCCTGAATCTTGTCCTTACTAATATTGTCTCCTCCTGTACAGCTCCACAGGTGTTATGGTCCACTGTCAAATCAGACCACAGTTTGATAATGTTGGCATGTAGGTCTGGAAGCTCTCCCAGATAAATACATTGGTATTCAGGGACTTCTCAAAAGCAAAACTCTTACAGCTACTTGGTGACCTAAATAATTTCTACTGCATTACTACCTACTCTAATCATATAAATAGACCCAGAGTCTTCATGTCCACATTACGATATCCCCTACATAATTATATAGAAAAAGCAGTATCGATTTGAGAAATAATCAGGACAATTTAAAAACAAACCCTTATGGTGGAACCCTCAAACAGATAAACTAAAAAAAAGGTTGAAGTGAGCTTTCATAGGCAGATAGTCTCCTCCTTAAGAAGGCACTCTAATATGCATGGAAAGAGTTTAAGGCAGCAGTCAAACAATGCACAACTGAGTATGAACTCAGAATGGCCACTAGTATAAGATTAGCAATAAAACATTCTTTAACTACATTACAAAGTTAAGAAACAACACCCATTATTGTTCAGAATTGATTCACAATGAGATCACACATTCTTATTTCAAATAAATAGCTAATTACTTACTTAACAAATTCTATGTATAGCTAGGGCAGGGCAAAGGAACAGCTGCTTTGGGCACAAAGTGTTAGGGGACATGATCTGCAGATGCCAGTATGGGGCTTTATTGTATTACCAGCATTCAAAAATGAATGTCAATATTGTAATTACAATCAGAACTGAAACACTGAAGTACCTTGTGGGTTTTAGGTAGCATAATAACTATATCAATCCACTTGTTACTTTTGTAGGAAGTGGTTTGATACAGTTCCAAGCAGAAGACCTTTCTTGGGTCCTGAACTTGGAAAGAAGACTTTCTTTTTTCTTTTTTGTCCTCAATTCAGAGCAAATTAAGTGTGAACTTCATCTCACCCACTATCATAACTTCCCCTTGATTCCTTATTCTATGACCTTCACATGATCACTATCTATATTAAAAGCCATTTCTGAAATGAATGACCACATCGAAACCCCCTTCCACTCCCCCTTCACAAACATTTTACCATAGCATGATCCAAAATGCTTCCTTCTATATAATCCACCTTGCTCTCTCCAAAGGTCTCCCTATCTGCCAATATCTTGTCTACTTTACCAGCCTGCTGCTTTGCACACCTAGAAAAAGTAAAACCCCTTATTGTTTGGTCTGTGATTCTCTCACACATCTAATAACTCCAGTCTATACATATCCTCCATGTGGCCTTGGATTGAGATCATAGCCTGACCAATATTCCTCTGTCCAACAGGGAGAAATACCTGCTATCCTCTACCATATGCTGCTCATGCCTCCTTGAGTCTGCAGGACATCTTTCAGACCCTCCACATCCTGTTCATCTTACCACCTTAACTCTGAGCCTCATAACAGTCTCTACCTCCCAGATACTCAGTCCTCCATCCATTAGTGAAATTTACAGTACTCCTTTACACCTATTATGGTCCATAGGTCATCACTCTCTAACAGGTGAATATGTATCTCTCTCTCTCTCTCTCTCTATATATATATATATATATATATATATATATATATATATACACACACACACACACACACACACACACACACACACACACACACACACACACACACACACACAATCACACAATCACACACACACACACACACACATACACACACACACACATCTACTCCAGTCCCTTAAAATTTATTGTCAAAATTGCCCTAGTACATTTACAAGTAAAATAAATAAAAGAGGCAAGAAAAACACTTTATCTGTCAGGGAAAAAAGAATGCCTACCTATTTAGCAGTTTGAACATTCATGTCAATTGCCTTCAAAATCCTAGCTCAGTTACACCCTTAAAAATAAATAAACTATGACTTTACCTAAGAAACCTTCAGAATTTACATTCTATCCTTCTCATAATCACTTGCTCGACTCTCCTCAGTAGGACTTGCACAATAATCCTTGTTGTAGTTCCTTAGTTACCTATCTAGAAGGCAACAAGCCAATAAATGGCAACATACCTACTCATTCTTTCAACCAGTTACTACAGGTATCCCTCAGGGCTCTGTCCTGGGTCTTCTCCTGTTTAATATATTTATTAATGACCTCCACACTTCCACTCATCATGCTAGCTTAGTTCAGTATACAGAAGACTCAGCATTAATATGTGTGACCTCAATAATAAATATGCTATAAGACATTACCCAAAAATCATTCTCCTCTGTAGAAACCTGGCTCAAAGAATCAAACCTCCCACTCAACCCCAAGAAAACTAAGTTAATGCTTTTCACCTCAAAAAGTTGCCAAAATCAAAAGCGATCTTTTACCACAAAGTCAGCAGATAATACTGTTACTGAAACTGTAACTCATTGTAAACTTCTATGTGTTACAATAGACGACAATCTCAAATATGACCACCATATACCACACACCATTAAATCTACACACCAGAAACTAGGCTCCCTTTACAGCATCAATGGATTCCTTACAGATATTGCAAGCAAAACTCTAGCCAACTCTCTTCTATGCTGTACCTATCCTAACCAACTTAAACAATACTAAAAGAAAGAAACTTGCCTCTTGCTGCAATCCAGTAACTAAATTTGCAACCAGTCCCCCTCATAGAACCCACCATTATCTTAGCTTAAAGCAATTACACTGGCTTAAACTGTACAACTGTCTAAGATATTCACAACTGACTGCAGCACACAAACTCACTTATCCAGAAAAATTCCCTGCACTGCAAAACTTATTACTGTCTAACAAGAGACCTCCTTTCTATTTACAAATCCTTATCACTTACAAATAAGTCAAATAATGTTTTAGGAAACTCGCTCTACTCCCAATGCATTGTTAAACTCTGAAATACTATCCCCATGCAAATAAAACTCTCTGACAAATTTAGTAGTTTTAAACCACGGCTTAAACAACATCTTAGTCAATCCTGGTCCTGTACATGCTCATCACAGGGTTAAATTTTTTTCACTATGCAATACTATCCAAACACTCTTCTTAAACATAATATTCCAATTTCTCAGCCTCTTACTGAAATGACAAAACAGTTTTTATACACAACTGCTGCCTGTACAATCCATTAAGTTGCACTTGTGCTTTCTCTTTAGTAAATTCCACATCTGTAAAATCTTTGAATTTATATGTATAAATGTAACTACTGTTTGTGTATAAATGTAAACTGAAATGCAATTATTGTTTGTGTATAAATGCAAACAGAAATGTAACTACTCTATGTTTGACTGGAACTTAGTATAATGCAATGTAAGCAAATGGAGCTTTTCTCCTTGGGTCTCCACTGAAAATGGCTATTATCCAGTCGGACTTTCCCGATAAAGACAAATAAATAAATAATCCCCCGGATTCTGCAAGCCCTGTGCGGCATGCAAGACTAGTGCAGGAGCTCAAGCAGGCAATATGTCTGCCGTGCGATCCTGGAATAACCTGTAGGGGCATGCACGAGCGCTCCTGCACTAGTCCTGCACGGACTTAGCCCTGTATGCAGATTACCCCATTTGCAGGAGAAATCCATGCAAATGAGGTGAATTTGCAATCCAGGAAGCTGGAAACCAGCCATGCAGGACTAGTGTAATCTGCAGAAATGTACTCTGCCAGTAATGGAGTACATTTCTGCAAATTACAAAATGGAGCCATGCCAGCTCCAAATAAAGGGTGGATATCATGTAGAAAGCATGCCAATGGCCAACTATAAGGCCATTGGCACGGAAAACATTTGCAAAAATAAAAAAAATCTACTTTTATTTTATTTAACCGATCTCAGCTGTTTAAGCTTAGGGCAGTGACGCGCAAACGGGATCAGGAGGAAAATAAGAAAAAAAACATAAAATAAGCATTCTAACCAAAATCACTATTTTGCCATTAAATTCAATGGCAGGCAGAAGACAACATGGCCAGTGGATAGTGGTTGCTAAGGGGGGAGGCTCAGTATGGGACATGTAACTATGCATCAGCAGGCAATCCTATGCAAATGAGGGGAATGATACTGAATCCCAGATTTCCCCTGCATGCTAGTAAGCACCCAACAGTGTAAGAGCAGGAATAGCTTGGTGCAAGCCTAGGAGTTAGCTGACATCATAGGGGCTGTGTCAGGCATACTGTAAGCGGATTGAATACCTGTGGCTCGGGTTTGCCCTTAGCTTAGCAGAGCTAAGCAAGGGGATGTGTCTGAGGCTGCCTAGTACTCTTTACATTGCCTAAGTGGGTGTGAGCGCTTCACACCAGGTTTTAATGGAAAAAAAGCAAAAGTAAACCAGGAAATAGCAGCTCTGTCCACATGTGAGCACTGTGTTTGCATTGCGTGCCCTCGGATTTAAACAGGAAGGCAATGGGAAGGGAAAACAGCAGTAGGAAGGTAATCTAGGAGAACTAGCATAGCTGTCAGGTGAAGTGTATCAGAATCAGCCAATTACACAGGCAGCAGACCAGCCCAGCCCAGAACACTGCTATATGCAAACACCTTTCCCTCTGGTTTTTCCCATACTCTACACCACCGGTGTATACAAGTGGGAAACTTTTAACAAACAAAACAACAAAATGGTAGGGGCTGCAGCCCTATATCATACAACAACATGTGGAAGAGGCTGAGGGTGGTGAGCATGTGAATGCTGTCAATCGATCCACAGTGAGGAGAAGGAAAAGAGTGTACAGACCCAGGGTAACCTACAAGGGGCTACATGAGCTGGAGATAGTGGAGCGCTATAAGGTGGACAGGGACCTCTTACAGCAAATTGTTGAGCTGTGCTGGCCACACCTGACACACAGAACTAACAGAGGGAAACCCATCCCAGTGGATACCAAGGTATGTGTAGGCCTAAGAATACTAGCTACAGGTACCTTCCAAAGGCCAACTAGGGATATGATGGGGATCTCACAGGCATCAGCATCCAGGGTATTCCACCAGTTCCTGGATGCCACGTCAGCACATGCTGGTGAGCACATATATTTCCCCAACACCCATGAGGCATTGGCCAGCAATATGCATCTGTTCCACCAAATAGCAGAATACCCTGAGGTAGTGGGTGCTATAGTCTACATGCACATATGCATCAAAGCACCACCCAGTGAGCAAGGTAGGGTCTACATCAACTGCAAGGGCTTCCCCTCCATCAAATGCCAGGATGTGTGCGATGCCCAGGGCATGGTAATGAATGTGTGTGCTAGCTGCCCTGGAAACTATCACGATTCTCACATCTGGCATCTGACACAGCTGTACCAGAGATTTGCCAATGGGGACACCCCTTACAGTCACTGCTATACTGCATTTGGAGTAATGTTGGTTTAACAGGCTGTGTGTGTGGATAAGGCTGTTCTACATGTTTTAATACCTGTCATGTCAGTGCTATAGTTATGAGGAAACCCCCATCTGTAGGGTCATCTGCAAACTGGGCAGTGTCTGATGCCTTTTGTTTCTTGTGTTACCCACAGAGCACCTATCTATGAACTGCAGAAGCATAGTGTGAGGATTGCAGTCAATACATGGTGACAGCCATGAGAGTTACTGACTTCGTATCCCTCATAGGATATATGTTGCAACAAACCCTGCTACAACAGTAAATGTATGAGGTTATCACAGCAACATGTCAATATTGGCCCTGTGTTTGTGTCTCCAGCCACAACTCTGTCAACCTTTGTACATATGTCATGCAGTAAGAGGTGCATATGTTCTGTACACCATAATTTATTGACATCATATCTGATAACAAGCCAGTGAGATATCAGACTGCTATACATGTTATGTATAGTAGAGGTTATATTTGAGGACATAACCTGGGCAGTCTGTGGTTGTGTGTACAGTACTGAGGTCTGTGTACTTATGGTGATTGTCGACAGTGTGTGTATGGTGAATATGTACCTTGGCCTGTGTAAAGACTGTGGTAGATGTCATTGTTCTTGGTCCTGTTCTATCTGATGTTACATGCTGCTCCACTGTATGTTACCCTATCAGCTTACATGTTTGTAGGGCCAAACACACACATGTCCCATACCACAGACAGGCATTGGACCACACTGTGTAGCTGCCCAGTATATGTAGGGTTAGTGTGTGAGTGACACATATGAGGATGGTGTTGATCAGATAGTCTATATACTGTAACAGCTTACCATATGCGGATGTGGCTGTGTTGACATTGGTTGTGGTCATGCACTTTCACACAGGTGTCTGTTACTCTGTGCTGTGACATGCCTGTAGAGCCTGCTATATATGCAGGTACATGTGTATTCCCACATAGGAAATGTAGGCCAGTGTTGTGGCAGACTGACTGTAGCCTGCACAGTGCTTTGTTACATGCCTAGCAGTTTAGTGTACTTACCAAGTGAGATGTTATGTCCAGATACTTGCCAGATATACTGCTGCCGGGCCACCATAACAGTCATAGGCTCATAGGTTCATAGGTAGGTACTAGGCTATCTGCCCGAAGGTATTTATAAGCCTAGCCAGAATGTGTTGGCTTTTGCCACTCCCTTAGATTAGTTCCCTGTGCCTCTGTCCAGCAGGGCCAATGAATTGATCTCCAAGATAAACTTTATTTCCCATCCACTCGTCAAGATTTCTTTTGAAGAGTGTTAGTGAGGGGCTCTGCCTAATGTAGATTGGGATCTTGTTCCACAGCATGGGAAGTCTCTGGGACAGGAATCTATCCCTCCAGCACATCCTATTTATTGTTGTGGTGAGGTTGAGATCCCTAGAGCATGTGGCTCATGGGGATAAGGTTTCCTTTAGGTGGAGCATGTCCATTAATTCTGGGTTGGACATGGCCTTGTATGTCAGGCAGAGATCACCTCTGAGTAGGCGGTATGCAACTGAGTACAGCTGTAATTTCTTCAGTCGAGCTGCATAGGGCATCTGTTTGAGGCCAGTGATCCTCTTGGTGAGGTACTTCTGAGGTCTTTCTAGCTGTTGCAGGTGTCTTGTAAGGTACATCCCAAATGGGGCGTTGTACTCTATGATGGGTCTGATGAGTGATGAGTAGAGGGGCACAATGACCTCTTTTGATCTGGATGTGAACCTTTTTGTCATTAGGTGGGCCACGTAGAAGTATTTTCTAACCACTTTGGCAATGTGATGATCAAAGGTGAGATTACTGTCTACTTGGATCCCCAGATCCCTTATCACGTCTTCCATATTTAGGGGACTACCACCTATGTAGTAGTTTGTGGGTATTTTGTTTTTTCCAAAGCGGATGACTATGCACTTTTTGGCATTTAGCTTGAGGCCGTGATTTTGATACCAGGTATCCGTCTCCATGAGACACTTTTGGAGGATGTCTGTGTCAGCCGGAGAGTCAATTATAGCCCCTAGTTTGCAGTCATCTGCAAACTTGGTCAGCCATAGTCCTCCTGTGCTTGCCTGTACCTCTGAGAAGTATATGCCGAACAGGAGTGGTCCTAGGACTGAGCCCTGGGGAACTCCACTTGTAACCGATTTAGAGTCGGACCTAGCTCCCGCAGCTCTCACCATGTGGGTTCTGTCCATGAGCCAGTTGGCAACCCATCTTGTGATGTAGGGATTTATGTTCAGGCTGGTGAGCTTGTCTATAATACCAGAATGGGGAATGGTGTTGAAGGCCTTTGCGAGGTCTAGGTAGGCTGTGTGTACCACTTTTCCCTCATCTATAGCCTTGGTAACTGTCTCAAAGAAGTCCACCAGGTTTAGGAGGCATGATCTGCCCTCAACAAAGCTGAACTGGGTAGGGTCCAGTGTTTGGAGGTTCCCAATGTTTCTGTTAATAAGTTCCATGATGATGCACTCCATAGCCTTGCAGACCAAGCTAGTCAGGCTTATAGGGTGATAGTTCCTGGGGTCTGTTGTGGCTCCACCTTTGTGAAGTGGAATAACCACTGACGTGCACCACTCTATGGGTATGTAGCCTGTGGAGAGGCTAAGTTTGAACAATGTGTTTAGGTGAGGGGTTAGTTCGTCTTTGAGTTCATGTAGGATGCAGCCTGGGCACCGTCCGGTCCTATTTATGCTGTGTTTTTGGCTTTGGAGAGGGCTGTTTTAACCTGAGTGTCTGTGATTTCAGGGACTCTGCATTCTTCTGGTATGGTTATGGGCCCTCTTGGGGGTGAGAGGGGGTGAAGTTTGTGCTGAACTTGTCTGCCAGGATATTGGATCATGTATGTCAGATAAAGCAGTGGGATGTTGCACAGATATATGTCACTAACTAGTGGGTGGTATGTGGCCATGGAACCTCTGTACCAGACATTATTATGTGTCAGGACAGACAGGGGTGTGTGAAAGCATAACCTACTGGGTCAAATGTATACCAGTATTTATGTGATATACCCATCTACATGGCTGTTAACATCCACATTGTCAGGCTTGGTCCACATGTCTTGCACTAAGGGGTTCTGTGTATACCTCTGGACTGATCAGAGTGTGTCAGACTGTCCACATTTATTGACCATATCTCTGCTGCAGTCCACAGGATCATTACTGAGCTAGCAGTGGTACTGTACTATGATGTCCTTAGGATGTCTGTCAGTAGCCAATGGTGCACATGTTAAAAGCAGATGTGACCTTCCACACACAACATGTCTGTAAAGACAATCCCTATTACAGTAGCAATAGTCTACATATATACCTGCAATACATACCTGACATCCCCTTGCAATACGAGGTTGGGACTGTTGGGCTAAGGTAGGCTGTTGCACTATACAGATGTGTATACAGACATATGTATGAGTATACATGTGTATGTACATGTAGACATATATCAACCTATTATATGTATATATCCATATTCCTGTCATGTGTAAACCTCACGGTTGTGTATACCCTCCCAGCTGTATCTCATCATATGTATCTGCTATGTGCACATTATGATAAAACAACATATGTGATGCAACAGTCATATTAATAACAAGTACTACACAATTGTGGAAGTAAAGGCAACTGTTCAATACTACTCAATTTGTGTATTGACAGATATATTGGAAAAACAACAGCTATCTTCACAGTGGTCATGGTGTAGTGGTTAAGTGTTGTGACTATAGTGTACAGGGTCCTGGGATTCAAGACCTGCAAGGCTGTTCATTTTGTTGCTGGGCAGAACAAGGGTTGTCGGATGCAGAGTGGTTAAGGCAGTGTTTTGCAGCTTTAAGTGAGTTTGCGCGGGTTTGTACAGGTTTGCACGAAGCTAAGCGGTATTAAGCTATAGGTAAACATACGGGCATTTACACAGTATAGGCTTCACTTACCAGTGCGCAAATCAGCTCAGCTGTTATATTGCAGCAATATTGATACTTGCTAAGCATGGCTTAGCCCTGGTAAGCAGTTCACACTGCCCAGTCTAATAACATAGCAGGGTAATGACATCTGTAATAAGTGTATGTAATGCCATGTACTATACATGCGCCTATGTGCTGTCATTACAGTAGCAGGGGGTGTGAGTGTCATGTGCGGGACACAGACTTATATGAGGCCTGTACAGCACTGTTATCTGTGTGAAAGTGTTACATACAGGGGTAGTAGCACAGGGTATGTGTTGTCACACTGGCATGTAGTGTATCATGGCGGTACTACTGTTGACAGTGCTTACTCAGGCAAGAGTAGAGTGCTAAATGTAGTACTGAAACAGGCACACATGTAGGCATAGCTGGACTCTGAGGCCTCCCTGTTGTATCCCTGTGTCACAGTATATAGCCCCTACTGGGTAATGATCCAACATGTGGAATGTAACTGTAGACTACCATCTGCACAGCACATTAGTGAGGGCTTCTGACATGTAGTTATGGCATACATATTGTTGTTAATCGTCTATCTGTCAACACATTCATCCTACTGCATAGCTACTTACCAAGCTGATGACTGTTAGTCCCTGTACAGATGTGCAGATGGCAGGTATCCAGTTGGGATATGTACAGGCAACCTAAGCTTGATTGACACTGACATGTCTGCCCAGCTGTGTAAGAACTGGCACATATAGGAGATAACACCCTGTATCCACCACATGCCATGGATACCTCCACTACACTACCACAGTCAACAGAACATGCTTGGGTACAGGTCTCCATCACAGACACTGACCATATGTTGTAATGCATGTTGCATACATGTCAATTTGATCACCTTAGTGGCCATGTGCAGAAAGCACCTGGAGGATTAGCTGATGCATGTCACTCTCACCCTGAGGGTCACCACAGTAGTGTCTGTTGATAGATTGCCTGGTGCCACATGGCAGGTGGCAGGATACCACTGTACACACAAACCCTACACAACCCAACTCTCCTTGGACAATAGCTAGGTACACAGCTATGACCACCTGCAGTGATGCACCCCACTACTGACATGTGTATATGTGCATGACTGAGTATAGCATTCCATGAGGGCCTTCATAACCATCGCAACACCCATTGCCATAGTCAGTTGTGGCTGCTGCTGTATGGGACATTATATGTACCCTGTTAAGCTCCTCTCCATACCAGCTAGATGAGCCTTGCAATACCAGCACAACAGTGTTGTACAAATGGGTTGATAGGCATGGGATACCCATTGTGTTCTGGCAAGTGCATATATGTGTGCATGTCCGTATATCTATAGGGTACAGCATTCCGAGGCCACATACTCCTATTACAATACCCATTGCCACACAGTAGTAATGATAGTGTTGTTGCTGCCTATAGGTGAGACATGACAATGCAACACTCTGCTATGAGTGTGGCATGTGCATTAGATGCATATCCCTGTGGTACCACTGTTGGGATATACTATGGGTTGTATTTCAGTTGTGGCCAATGTGTGATGGTGGGTATGTCAGAGTGTCATCATGGGTTTCAGGGAGTACAATATCCACTGGGGATGTGGGTGCTGTGTACACTGTCATTACACCAAGGTACACCTGGTATATGTCCCATGTACCATGTTATGGTTACTACTGTCACCATCAACCATACAGCTAACTGATACCACAATGCAGGCCAGTTATGCATGTGTTGTGTGCAGCCTACCTGTAACACATTGGACACACTGTCAAGTTAGTTAGCAGTGATAGGCCCTGGTCTCTCGGATGTGTGTCTGCCTGTTATGTCTCTGTCAATGTGTATATGAAGGTATGTCCCACTATGTATTGTCCATATATGCCCATTACTTCCCCCATTAGCATACTGTACATGTCTGGGGATGTTCTGCATGTAACCTGGGACCCACCTCACCCTAAACGCTGTGTGGTGTGTGCAATGTAAGCCACGCACTTCAGTATCACTACATACCTAGGTAGGGATCTAGTCCCAGTGTTGCCAAGTAACAGTGTGTGTGTATGTGGATGGGTCTACATCAGGTTGCAGGGTATATATGCCCCAGTGGATCACCTGTCCATGTGGCACAGGCAATAACCATTATACTAACCTGTGACATGTGTTCAACTGTACTCCAGATATGTCATAGCCATGGTGTCACCACAGTGCCATACCCCATTGTGGAATATGAGTGCAGGCAATCCTTGTGCTGACACATGTACACCTACAACACAAATAGATAACATTATAGAGACCACAATCAACCAGTGTTATTAACAGATATAATGCATCATTGCTGGATGGCTACACTACTTGACATATATATGTTACACTTCACTCCTTACAACATGTTACACTGCAGTATTGGGGTACACTGTAGTACAGTAACCGTGTGCATCAGAACCATATTAGCTTGTCCCTGCATTGATGATATGGATGACAGGGATGTGGCACAGGTATCATCATATGCACAGGTTGTGTTGTTGGTTTGCCAGAGGCTGAGGGTGGGCTATACATTTGACACCATGTGTGTGGGTGAGGGGTGTACTGCAGTGAGTTGGGCGTGGTGATGTGGAGTGTGTAGGTATGGGTTTGCCCTAGGTGTGTTTCTATAGTGTGTGACTATGCATGCACACAGTTCTGCCATGTGGCTGCTCTACACAGGTGTTTATGAACAGCTGCAGACCATACCTGGCAGGGTGTGCAGTTTACTGCCTCTGGCCATGGACACGAGGACTGTGCCTGCCAGGGGTTCCATGGGCATGTCCAGGTACAGACCTCGATGTGCTACTCTCACCTGATGATGACAAATGTCCACTGGTGCCAGGTCACTTCTGAGACTGGCCAGGACCACATGCACATGGCTTGCTGTGGTGTGGTGTGGACAGCACCCCCCCACACACTGCCGGGGCTGGTACTGCAACTACAGGAGCCCCTTGGTGTCCTAGCACATCCATGTTGACTGCCAGCTGTTGGTGTTGCTGGCCTACATCCACGTGGCCATTGCCACACCCCCATCACATGTACAGGCACGGACATACCATGGTCAATGATGGCCATCATCTCACCAGACTGTCTATCCATGAGCTTGGTATAAGCATGGATGGCACCAGACATTTCAGGGAAGTTGTTGCTTCCAGACATGAAAGCAGTCCTCTGCAGCCCCAGTCTGGTGTAACATTCCATATGTGCTTGCACTGCCATGACAGCCTGAAACATGCGCCTGCTGGTACCAGCTATGTCACCTCTGCCGGGGCAAGATGTCCAGTGGCCCTACCATGAGCACCCTGGGACATCTGCCTATGTGGTGCCCTGCCGGACATCCAGCTATGTCTGCTGTGACCAGACACAGTAGGCATGGTTACCACACTTTCCTGTGTAATGCCACCAAATGACAGCTGTCTCTCTGCTATGGCCACTGGTGATGGGGTATGTATAGGCACTGAAATGGTGTGCGGGGATGGGGTGGCTAAAAGGGGGATTCAAATGATGGCACAGTGTCAGCACCTGACAACCCCACCTGTGCCTCAACAGTACTATCATCATCTTTGGTGTCTGTATGGACACCAACATCAGATTGCATGCAGGAGGGACCCTGACCCACCTCACCACCTGAGGGGGGAAACAATAAACACACTTTAAAACCTGTACAGCATTTCCTAACAGTAGACACACATACACACACACACACACACACACACACACACACACACACACACACACACACACACACACACCACCATAATACCTACCTGCCTGTGACTTTACAGACAGTCCCACGTACATGTCCATGTGTACCCCATCCTGCATCATACTTGGTAATATACACACATCGATACCACTCATTAACATATCAGTCCTCTAAATGCCTACACAAGCAATCACAACACAGGACTTGTTACTACATTACCTGCCTGATCTGTGTGTAGTGGTTTTAGATGGCCTCACTACTGTCATTCTGTGTACACCCTGTGCATGTCTGGACATCATGAGCATGACACCTATATGTTTGGGCTACTATGTTCACTGCCTAATATCACGCACTGGTGTGTCATGTGTATGTAATGCTCAGTACATGCCAGATATGCTGCTCAATCAGCCTATCATGTGATAATTGTAATATATGGATACACTCCCTGGTGTTGACTAGTACTTCCCCAATGCATCTATAGTGCTGCATACATGGGTTATAGGTGACCTCTCTGCTGAATGCAATATTAAGGGTGCACCTGGTGTCTACCTTTCCTCTCAATGCTTGTTCCATGCTACAGACCATATTATCCTATCAGCTGTCCTGTGATTACATACATGACAAGTGTTCCTGGTGTATAATGTCACATTCCATATCTATGTACTGCATGATCCCAAAAGGAGGTACTGCTGTATGAACACTATACAATCACACATGTGCATACTTGGCCAGCTACACAAACACACACACATGCAGACATGCATCCTACATGCAACAACCTCCTTCCACTTCACCAGAGTGACCCTACAGACAAACTAACTACCCACCAGGATGCATACACACACATACAGGTGAGGTTGCACAATGATAGTACACACAGTCCTCCTATTACCCATCTGTCAACATGTATAACATATGGTACCCAACAGCATGCAGTGCAGCTATAGTCAATTCTTGCTAGCAACAATATACATGTGTGATGCATTTGCTGTGTCACTAGGTGATGCTCCTTCCCCTGGATACCACTGCACCTATGTACACAGTATTGCTTTGCACCTGTTCTGCACCCTGTCATGTTCTGTGCACCACACCTCACAGGTGTACAGCCCATTGCTGAATGTGTACTACTGTGCAGTTATGTCAGCTTTAATGCTCATAGCCCCTATGTTTTCCAGCAACACATACCTGGGATGATATGTGGACAGATGTCATCTGTGAATGCCGGATGTCTGATTCACAGCTCTCAACATCAGCGGACCATGTATGACCAATCCAATACTCTTACACTGACAACAATCAGAGCATACTGTGGTTATGGGAGGGTGTACACATCCTTATTGATATGATGCACCCATCCTTGATCTGCCATGGGACCACATCACCAAATATCTTAACAGTACATGAGCCCGATATGTGACATATGTCCTGTACTTTCACATGCAGTGTCTACGGAATGTGTTAGGTGTGAGGATGCTGACCACAATACATACACACTGTGTGGGCATATGTGTGCATACCCTTATCATGATGGTTTGTCGCACCTCTTGTTGTGTGCACCTCAGCACTCACTACTACTGGCAGAGGTATACCAGCATGGGCCATCTGCATTTGCCAGTGTATGTTCAGTCTGCCCTACACATGCCCCCCTAATCTGCATGATTGCAA
Source organism: Protopterus annectens (assembly GCF_019279795.1). Lineage (NCBI taxonomy): Eukaryota > Metazoa > Chordata > Ceratodontiformes > Protopteridae > Protopterus > Protopterus annectens. The sequence goes on from NC_056746.1 coordinate 376,477,443, forward strand.
GGTCTACTCATGTGCACATCCCTTGGTGTTCACATACTGCCTTCACTATTGCTGTGGGGGTAGGGCTACGGCTGCCACAGGTCTTGAACCTGACCATGTGCAGATACAGCCATTCTTAGCATCCTTAGGATCTCTACTGCAGTGCACTGGTATGTCATGATGACATCCCCCTCCTTCAGCCTTTTTGCAGCTGCATGACAAGTAAGCCCTACACATGTGTGTCACTTTGCAGTGTTTGATGCACTGAACACCACATGTGACAGCCTAGTCCCAGTTGATAATGTGGACCACTGTAATGCCTTATACCATAGTGTATCTCTGCTGCAGTTGCCATTGTCCTACAGGTATATACACTGGTGTTGTACTGCATATGGGTGTTGTTCCATACATGTCCCTACTGTAGCCCATGTCTCCCACCATTATGTTACTTCCTGTGGACACATTCTGCAATGACAGGTTATTAACTATCATGCAAGTGTCTGATATACCCTTCCAATACCCCATCATGTTCACCCCTGTGATGCCATGCATTTCACAGCAACAAAACATGCACATGCACAGCATGAATTCTGGGTAGGTGTGTTAGATGTGTGCATGGAATATACCATTGCCATTACATGCCCGGTGTATTGGCAAGCGTCTACATAAACCATACTCACCAGCTACAGGCTGCTGCCTTGATGGCATCCTAGAGGGACCTACATAAGAGGGTGAGAGATGCAAAGTCAGTGGCCACACCTGTTGCATTGCTACAGGGTGGGTGCAGTATTAGAATACATCAGCAGTATATTTCCACAATACTACCACATATGAACATCTGTTTATCACTACTATGCAACAACAAAATATATCTATGAGATGTCAGATATGCATGATCTACCTATACTGATGTGGATGTATATGCAGCAGTGGTCTACTGATGTGCCCTGTGGCCTTACCTGCACTCTCCTTGGCCGTTGTGTGGGTGGCACTGACATCCACAAAGGTGTCTGGCGGTTGGTTGATGGCCGGATGGGAAGGTGCCACGAGGCTGGCCAGGAGCTCCTCCACATGTGTCAGGGGGGATGGATGGCATGGCCCACCCCTGTGGGAAGCTGATCCCCCCAGACTGTAGCAGCACTCCAATGGGCATTGCGAAGCAGGTCAGAACAATGATGCCAGACCTGCTCATAACTGCGGTTGTACAGTCTGACATCATTGACCCTGTGGACTAGGTCGTTCCACAGGGCAGTCCACTCCTACTGATCATGGGCAGACTGGTCAAACAAGATTGCATAGTGGTGTATTAGTTCATTCAGCAGGATTTCATTCTCAGCTGATGTGTAGGCTGGCAGCCTTCCATGGGACATCATGCCTGAAAGACATAAAGATGGACACAGGTGTTTACAAGTCATGCAGTAAGGTTACCACATTTCTTAATACACATCACCATTACCCCCGCACCATATCAGCAAAAACAAACTGTACACACAACTTAATAGGTATGGCTACAACATACCTACCAGTGGGGCAGATATTGTACTGTACCACATTTTGTGCAATGTGTTTGTAGCCATGTTCCCTGTGTGGACACTATCATTGCTGGCCTGTTACAGACTATTCACCTGCATGCCATTGTCAGGGCCACAATAGTTCCATATATGCCTGTGGTATGCTTGCTATGTGTTTGTTGCACATCTGACATTCTGTGTTATTGTGGTTATCTATGCATGCTGTTGGACATGTTCTGGGATTGTGTAGACTATTACTACCAACATATGTTCTGTAAGAGTGACACAATAGCATATATATGGACTATTGGTCAGCAGAACCACCTCTCCAAACTCATCTGCCATGTTACCAGGCCACATCACATGTGTGACCCACCCTGGAGCCTCCTAATGTACTGGTCCAGCAATACCGTCAGGTGGAACCAACCCCGGGGATGTTGTTCCCCCCCCGGGGGTACACACACACACACAGACATGTTCGTGTCCCCTGAGGACAGGTCTAGGGTCTGCTCCATAACGGGCTCTACAGACACATGTGGGATGTGCTACATCACCTTGAGCACCCGGTACACATTCACAGGGCCCACATGCTCCACCTGCTCAGTCTCCAGGAGAAGCACATTTGGGATGTGGACTGCTGTTGTGAGTAGTAGTGGGTGGGAGGCTTGTTCCAATTTTGTCCATATTGGTGCCCATGGGGCATCCACATCTTAGACCAGACAGACCATCCAGGGTGTTTACGCACTACATGTGTTACATACCATTCCTGTAGGCTGTCCTCTATATCTACCAAACCTGACAACCTCCACAGCTCTACCTGCCATACTTCCCCATATTCCCATTCCATACTTCACAGTTAAGGGCAATGTGGTCTCAAAAAGTGACATACCCGTCCATGTTGCACACATTGACAGCTGTCAATATCTGTGTGTATTGCTATGTGTGCTGTTTCCTCACACATAGCATGCAGCTCTGTGGTAGTAATATAGGGGACATGTATTTACATACATATATGTTTGTGTGTGTTTGTATATATGTAGACATGTGCATATAGGTATATATCTATATATGTGTAGATATATGTGATGTTGTATATATGTGCTCATATATATGTCTACACATGGGTATCTGTATATTTGTGGACATATCTTTAGATATATATATAGATATATATATATATATATATATGTGTGTGTGTGTGTGTGTGTGTGTGTGTGTGTGTGTATATACATATGCATACCTATATGTGGGGTACATTCAGACATCAGGTCCACAATCTCAAAACACCTTTCTGCACAGCTGCACTGTTCTGCCTTGCTACAACACAGACAGGTGCCACATATGGGCAGAACCTGACATTAGGGAGTATATGTAAGGCTGGATTGCAGGTAACCCTATTACACACCTATGGCATTCCTGCATGCTACAATACAGGTTAACCTGAGTATCCTGCAAGAGGTGGGATGTGGAACCCATGTGTCCATCAATATGGCATTACTTCCACCAGCTATTGGCCACATAATATACATACTTCCCATTAAACAGCACACACTATGATGGCTTACATTTTATCAGTCAGTGCTGCTCTGCACGGCTGATGGGTATGGCCTACTACCCACAGGGATGGAATCTATTGTCCTTAGCAGCTGTTCAGCTGAACATCATTACAACAGCAACACCTGAAGGCACATAAAAATCATTCCACATCATCTATCCCATTATTATGGACCAAATACTACGGCCAATTACATACATATATACTTCACATACCTGTTCTAGGAATGCAGACTCTTCTGGATGTTTTTTTTTCTGTGCCTTATACACACAGTCTCTGTCTCTCTCTCTGTCTGTCTCTCTCTCTCTCTCTCTCTCACTCTCAGTCTCTCTCCAGTAAATGGAATGAGCTGCTTTGCATAGATTGCAGCATGGAATTTGTAGGTGATGCACATGATCAGGTGATGGCCTCTGCAACAATCAGTGTCCTCCACTTGCTACCTGCATGCAGCATGCTGTGTAGTACTTCCAATTACCACTGTCATGGCAACCAACTACTATAAATCCCTACATCATGTGGGCGTGATCCCTTTACCTTTCCTGTAAAATGGACATCCTTCCTGTGTGTAGGCAGCAGTGTTACAGACAGCATGTAGCAATATGTCTTACAGGAGAACCTACACAATCGGGCCAGATATATATTTGTAGGAGGTTCCAGAACTACAGAGTATGAGTAGTGTTGTTGTCTGCATTGTATAGCACCGGTGTTACAGGGTTTGTGTGTACATACTAGTTTAACTTGGAGTGCTGTCTGCATAGCTCTCAACTGTGGGCCTGTCCTCTTGATGGCCAGTGGTGTGCCTGTTATGTTTTTTCTGTCCACCACACAAGTCTTGTGTCATATATCACTGGCAGTGTGTGTTGAGTGCTATCAGTACATGACTACATCCATTTCTGTTTCTAACTTTATATTCCTGACCAAGGGTATGTTGCAGACTATCCTGCAACACCAGTGACGTGCTTAGTGTATGACAACAGTTTTACACATATGGGCCTGTGTTCCAGCCTCTGTCCTCCACCTACATACCAGGCTTTGTACATATGATATGCTGTCAGGGGTTGTTATGTAGTGGACTGTGAGTATGTCATGCTGCCATTCCTGCCATCAGTCCACTGCTGTTGTGTCCCTCACACATTCTGTGGGGTTTAGTTCATATATGTGTGGACTTCACCTACATAATACATGTGTGCCCTTATGCACTCCAGAAGCCAGTGTATGGTACAGTGGTATATGGCCCTGTATTATTGAGTCGGGGGGGGGATGCACCATAACTAACCTAGGCTGTTACAACGTGGGGGTATCAGGGGTAAGCTGTCTTAAGGTATCTGGATGTACATTACCATAAATTCACCTTGGGTAAATGCAGGCCTACTCTCTCCTACCATACAGACTGTTCTGTTTGTCAGTATCATTGTGATGGTGTCAGTTATGCCTTGTTATGTGACAGATACATTCCATTGTGTCAACTGAGGTCTTTACCCCCTAGGGATTGTGTGCAGAGTGTAGATAGAGGCTGCTGGACTATACGTCTGCATTACTTACTGTTGGTTGATTGGTATCACGTGGCCCAGTCTGTCTTTACTACTGTACTACTTGAAGGCCTCGGCCTGGACAGCAACATATGTAAACCATTCCAGACTACTGTATTAATATAGCTGTTTCACAGTTGCATTACTCTGTTTACATGTATGCCAGTGTCTAAACAGCTATATGACATGGGATGTACAACTGTAATAGTACAAAAATAAAGCTTTCCCATGTATGCAAACCTGTGTGTGGTGTTATATCCTTTGACCTCTCTGTGGGTATATGTTGCAGGCAACAATTGTCATTTGTATGGGTGGCTCATACAGTGTCCAGTTGGTAAGGTGGTAACTGTAGGCATATTGGCTGTTCCATACTGTGTGCACCATCTACATATATATCTTCCTATACATATCTGTATTTGTATGTGTAGTTACATATATATCTATATATGTATGTATATCTGTATCTGCATATACGTGTCTGTGTATATGTATCCTAGGGATGTTGATTGCTTCCACATTGTACATTCCCTATGGTAGCCGGACTGTACTGCATAATATGTTACTGATACCAGCCTGACATCATACAGGTGGGATGGTGCACTGTTAACATCTTGTGCCCATGTTGTGTCAGGACCTGGTTATGGGATCTTCAGCAGTTAGCAGTGTATTGCAGGGCAGATGTGTTTGGCTGTGGGGAGGATACCTATATGTACAAGACATATGTTGTTTGGGCCACCTCAACCCCATTAACGGTGCAGGTGGACATATATGTTTTTATGTTCCCATTTTAATCTGCAGATGTATGTCTGTACATACCTATATATATATATATATATATATATATATATATATATATATATATATATATATATATATATATATATATATATATATATATATATATATATATATATATATATATATATATATATATATATATATATATATATATATATATATATATATATATATATTTCTTCTACAGCAACAGCTGTGCATATACAATGAATTTGTAGTTAGGTTTGGACACTCAAACCCCTGAAAGAGGGGTGAGGACAACAATAATATGTTGTGTTGTCAATTAGACCAGATTACATGTGTCCAGTTTACATGTATGTGAAATGGACAGCTATGTATGCAGTGATATTTGTTTTGGGAACAGAATGTCCTTTTTTTCAGGTGGGAATGGGATGTTGGGGAGGGATAGTAGGTATATTTGGGGAGGTAGGTTGGGTAGGCTAACAGGCAAGACAAACAAGATGCATACAGGGGTAACATATGACATGTGAGGGTAAACACCTTGATGGGGAAGGGTGGTGGGAAAATCAGAAGCCCATGAGCCCCCTAGTGGAAACAGTGGGACTGAGATCCCCACCCATAGGCAGCCACCACTGCACCTTCACAGTCCTGAGGGTGGCTGTGCTGGGGGCTGAGCCAGAGAGCCAGGCTGACCCTCTACTCATGAGATGTGGCTCTCGAGCTGGCATAGAAGATCTCCAAACTGCTGATCAAGGTCTCTACGCACCACAACCTGGACCTGGTGAAGGGTGACAGCTTCCTGTCCATGCCTGCTCCCAGGGGGGGTGAGCCCTATCCCCTGAGGCGATTCCACCCAAAGGTGGTCCAGGACCAATGGACGAGGAGGTGCCGGGTTGGACCCCAGATGTGCTGGTGCCTGGTGCCACGGCCAACTGAGGTGAGACAGGTGGGTCCACTGGGACCCGCATTCCCATATGTACTATGGTGTTTATGGTGTATCAACATATGTGGGTTAGTAATAGTCAACACATTCCAGGGTTAGGTATAACAGCATGCATAGATATTCCCATTAACCTAGACACCAGATACGAAACAGTTGCATAGCAAACGGAACACATGCATATATGGGACCACAGTGGTAATAACAGCAGCATGTAGGTACGTAGATGGCACCATGCCACCAATGTTGGAGTATTTCAACATAGCACATGCATAGAAACAGATTTAAATAATTATCAACCAATAGGACATATGTCCCAACATAACAGTGGATTCATCACATACCGGTTGAGGTGGGTATGTAGTGTATTGTTGGAGATATGGTGGGAGGATAAAAGATGTCAATTAACAACTAGTATATTCCTGTAGTCCACATTACTTTCCTAGTCATTGCTGTTATCTGTACCTTATAAGTATTACTACACTACCCTATTGCCTTAGTTTGTACAGTGATATGGCTGTCATCATCTTTATACATGAAGTGGTTTTACCTGCTGTATACACCTCTTACCTGATATACCCGTAGAGGAAATGTTAACACTAACTGTTTCTACACATACTCTCAGATTCCATTTGATGTTGTGCACATACCTATCCATCTCTTTTTGCCCAGACTTTGGCCATGTCTTGACCACATGCAGGTGAACCGGGACATATCTAGACTATTGCCCTCTTCAAACTTTACTGACATACAACACTCTTATACTGGATTTCCTACACAGTTATATTATGTAGCACAGTGTGGGTGACAGTGATCAGTGATACCTTATTATTCAGAGCAACTGCAACACTCACAATTCCATACAATACTAGAGTAAACAGTACCAGTACAGGGTATCAAGTTTTTATTTCCCAACACGTTCCTGTGAGAGCAATGTTTGTTAGCTCTACCTGAATGTTGTCACACAAAGTACCAGATTACACATTAGTATTATGCACATACATCTCACTCTGTTACTGTACACACTCTGGTCACAGCTTGACAACATGGGGGTGTAGATAGAACATACTTAGCTTATTACTCTCATAACAGTTTCGGGAGTTGCTAGAGTGACAGCTCTCATAGATGTGTGACAATCAGTTGTATTTCTTGTTTGATGCCTAAACATCTGGGAGCATCCCACTGACTTCCTGGAGGGACAGGGTGACAGGCAGCAGGTATGAGCTCATATACTGGACATTCTGGATGTATCTGCACAGTTGTGGGGTATGGTTCTGTATGCAGCCTACTTCCACTCCCAGGTTTCAGACCATGGCTGTGTCTGCTAAAACTAAAACACTGTCCATCGCAGTTGTGTGTGCCATATAGATATTGCTGTATATCTCCTATCTGCTTTCTGTCTTTAATTCTCCTCTGGTTTTACATTCTGACCTTGTATTACAACACACTTATACAGGATTTCCTACACAGTTATATTATGTAGCACAGTGTGGGTGACAGTGATGACTAATACCTTATTATTCAGTGCAACTGCATCAGTCACAATGCCATACAATACCAAAGTAAACAGTACCAGTACAGGGTATCATTCTTTTATTTCTGGGCATGGTGTTCATATCTGACAGACCTGTGGGTGCAATGTTTGTTAGCACTACCTGAATGTTGCCACACACAGTACCAGATTCCACATTACTATTATGCACATACATCTCACCCTGTTACTGTGCACACTCTGGTCGCAGCTTAACAACATGGGGTTGTAAATGGGAAATACATGGCTTATTACTCTCATAAGGTTTTGGGGAGTTGCTAGTGTGCCACCTTTGTTCTCATAAATGTGTGACAATCAGTTGTATTTCCTGTTTGCTGCCTATACGTCTGGGATCATCCCACTGATTTCCCAGGGGGACAGAGTGACAGGCAGCAGATATGGGCCAATTTACTGGACATTCTGGACATATCTGTACACTTGTGGGGTATGATTCTGTATGCAGACTACTACCACTCCCAGGATTTGAACCATGGCTGTATGTGTTAAAAATATGCCAGTTCACATCTCAGTTGCGTGTGCTATTTGGATTTTGTTGTCTGCCTTTTCACTGTTTTCTGTCTATGTGTCTCTCAGTTGTACTAAGTGACCTCTGGGGATTACACCAGTCATATACAGACATTCCTACACATTCTATTTATGTTTTACAGTGTGGGTAACAGTGCTTAATACAACAGTACTATTAAGTGATTGCAAATCTACATTACTATATGATACCAGAGTATACACATGCAGTCCAGCAGTTAGACCTTTGTCAGGCTATTATGCATTTATTTGCATACAAAGTATATGAGACTCTTCCTGCCATATTCTCCGGTGTATGCAGTACTTGCCTTAAACAATACAGGTTTTATACTGGCAATTAATTTACTAATACTTTTAAATTTATTTCCTATGACAGTACATGCACGAGTATTACTAACCTGCCTCGCATCACAACCTCTCCAGGTGACAGCCACGGGCCTCCTGTTTCATGGCCCGCTCACTTGCAGCTGTGAAGGACATAAGAGGAATATTTAGCCATACCTATCCATAATATACATGAGGTGGCAATTATTAAACTGGTAGTGGAGTGATACTTACACACAGCTGGGACCTCCCCTGTCATCCTAGCCTCTTGGATCCACTGATCCAAGAGATCCCCCTTTCACCACTTCAGGTTGGCATAGTGATGCCTGACCTGCTCACCAGTTTGGGGTATGCCAGTGGCACTGGTGAGGTCATGTGCAAGATGGTCCCAGGCTTCCACCTTATATTGGAAACCCTGGTACTGGCCCTGCAGCAGTCTCTGCTCATGGTCTTTGACAAGGAGTCCTGTCATGACTCTAGACTCCTGGATGACCCCGCGCTGCACTCGGAAGTGCACTCCCTCTCCCCTTTCTGCCATGGTGCCTGCAAGGGGAAGCTACAACCAGTTATGAGATGTATTCCCACCTGTTGGGTTTAAGTGGGGCTGACTTCCCACACTTTGCCATGATTGGCCAGCTTTGCAAAGGCTAAGTTATGAGCAAACCTGCTTACCTAAAGTTGGCATTGTTTAAAGGGGTATACCACTGGGCTCATTGAGTTAGCTGGCCTACACATTGCTTACACCTCCTAAGCTGGCCTGTGCAATGCTTATCATTGCTTAAAATTGACTTTGCAGTATATTTGCTTTTTGGCATTGATTTATTATTCATTAAAACTTATATATATATATATATATATATATATATATATATATATATATATATATATATATATGTCTGGTATCTATGATTCATGTGTATGTACACTGTATGGGGTCCTTGTGTTTAGTAGGGGACTTCAACACTCAATTAGATTTACACCTCACATCTGGCCTTACTTCAGTACTCCAGTTCACATACTTATGTTATGTAGTAGGTTATGAAACATATGACTCTATACTGATTCCTTTCACATGTTCAGTTTGATTTTACTATAGTGTGGGTTTGTTTGGTGATATCTCAGTCTTATGTACTGCTGTGATGGTTTGGTGGTTAACTACTGTGACTATAGTATATAGGGTCCTGGGTTCAAGTCCTGCAAGGTTGTTCATTTTGTCACTGGGCAGAACAGCGGCTGTTGGATACAGAGTGATTAAGGCACTTTTAAGCCCTTGTAAGTGGGTTTGCATGGGTTTGAACGAGGGTAAGCAATGCTAACCTCCAGTTAAAGATGATTACAGAGAGTTAGCTTCCATATTGCTTAACCTGTGTGCACAGTGCTTACCCCCACGCAAATGGGCTTAAACCTGCTTACTAGTGCTTACATATGCTTATTCCCGCTTACTACTGCTTAATACTGCTTACACTTGCTTACTATTGCATACTCCTGCTTACAACTGCACTAATTTAGACAGTAATGTCTAATGGTTCTTAGGAAGGTGGGGAATTTGGAAGCTGTATGGAGTTATCATTCATTACACATTTTACCTTCCATTTGTATCCACAATTCCTGTGTACATATACTGTATGGGGCACATGTGATTATCTGTGGACTTTGCAAATTTATGGCATTGACAGTTCACACCTGCATTTAATGCAGTACTCCAGTTCACAAATATATATTATTTAGTAGGTTATGCAACTAAAATATTGGTCATAATGTGATTTGATATGGAAAATGGAATGTGCTGCAGTGGGACTTGAACTGGGAATGCCTGCCCATAAGGCGAATGCACTGCCCACTACACTATTGCTATACTGCTTCATTTGCATACATCTTCCTTGTTATCCTCTTCAGCCATTTAAGCTGCATTAACCATAGCTAAGTGATAGGCAAACTCATGCACCTACAGTTAGATTTAATCGGTTTCATAAAAAAAATTGGCATATTTATATTGCGTATTTACTATTGCTGTTGTACACGTGGGGGGTGTTGCTGGGGGTTTGCGGACACCTATGAGTGGTCTTGCTCATTCTTTTGGGCTTTTTGCTCTTCTTCATTGCGTGGGCATGTATATTCTGAGATCTCTGCTCTCAGACACGCTCCCTGCACTCTTACATGCTCCGTGTAAGATTAGGAGCTCAGGCAGCACGCCTTCATTAATGTGCATGGCAAGCTGCCATCCTGCTCCTAAACAGCCGCTTCCATACAGGACTAAGCTAGTCCTGCATAGAAGATTAATAAATCTGGGGGAATGTTAAAATATAACACTGTTACTTTAGGATTCTGAAAATGTCCCTATTATGTGGGATCTGTAAAGGCTGATTTGAAAAAAAAACTCCCTGTATTCACTTTTAGTGCTTAAATGAGTTGGTGGCCATCTTTTAATATAAACCTGCACAGTAAATCTATAAAGGTTTTTATATCATAGTCATGAATGCAGAAATCTGACAATAGCTTTAGACTACATGAAGAACTCAGATTAAAAGTACAAAGTCTGATATTCATAATATTTAAAGTAACTGAATGATGCCAAAGAAACTCTGAAGTCCCTTCAGATTCATTTCATGCACACTAAATCCTCCTCTGTTGAGCTCCTTCAACTCATCCCCCATCAGTGCAAGCTTTCCTGACCTGCTCTAGGCTCCTTCTGCAAGATATTATTCAGCAGCATCATTCAAGCATTACACAGCAGTAAAGGCAAAGACTGACATGACAGCTACATGCTTAAATTTGTAGTACCCAGCAATAGCCTTAAAATTCTTACTGAACCCTTATGTGAAGACAACAGTAATTGTATAAAGAGATGTGATCAGAAAAGAAGAGTTCAAAATGTGGCAACTGATTCCAACACTGATCCCCTGCAAATGTACGTCCTGGTAATGCTGACTCAGCAAACAGCGCATCTTCTCCAAGAAAGAAGTGACAAATCAATTAAAATTTTACTTAGGCAGAAAAGGGAGATATCAAATGATTCAATATTAATACATCTCAGACCTTGTCCATCATGACAATAAAGACAACAGGTGAGGTCCCACACTCAAAGAAATAATTAAGATTGATAGGTAGCAATATATGAATTCAGCAACCAGTGTTTTGCAAGATATGTTGCTACATATAGAAACATCCACTAGCCACTGATTTATTCATTTATTTTCCTGATTCACTTGCAGCTGCTAACTAGGTTATATTATTGAGAAGTATAAGTTAATTCTTAATGGGATTTATTCATCCATCACTACATCATTGTAATGTGTTTCCTGTTACTCAATTTGTGAACACTGTTGTCCAAGTTATTATTAGCTGCATTTGTTAAAGCCTATAATGTGACTTCACATTTTTGCTGTACCACACAGGTGGTTTCTTCATTTCAACTTAAGCTGACAGTATTTGCCCATCTGCAAAGGTATCTTGTTATGGTACTCTGTCTTTTCACCTCTTCTCCTTCCATCAGAGAAAGTTGAGCAGGACTGTTATATTTGGTGTCAAGTAAGGCTCATTGTGTACATAGTTTACAGGTACCTGGCTGGTCCCTTCCAGACTGGAATTTTTGGCTGAGTCTTCATGGATCTTCTTTAGGTGCATTAGAGATTGACCACTACTATCTTCCTGTTCCCTTCATCGCCTCCTACTTACCATCTATTCCACTGAGCTCCTTTATCAGGTCTTGGCTCAACTTCTGTCTGTCCACAGGTGTACACTGAGAGGCACCTTTTGGAGATAATGGTAGGTACTTGAAGTCTGCAATAAATTATCGGACTTTCCCTGGTGAAGAGAACCTCCTCCTCCTCCAGTTGCCACCAACTACCATGCCTAGGGTTGCTGCAAAGGCTATCAAGGACATGAGGGTAATTCTTCTCAATGCCACCCACACTTTCACAACAGCTGCTCCTTAGTGAAACGTCTCTCTTGAAAAGTCTTGGTAAATATGCACAGTGAAGCCATCTACTTTAATTCCATTCAAAAGGTATACATTACTAAACAATTAGTCCTTAGAGAAATAGGAGTGAATTTTCCAGATTTCCTGCCTAGGATTAAGGAAATGCCCATGTTTCATGTCATGTATATCTATCTCCCAGTCCATTGCACTTGTAGCTCTAAATGCAGGTAACAGTTGTCAGTGGAGGAAGGCAGGTAGATGAAGTTCAGTAACTATCTGATGTTTGTTAACAAGAAAGCACAATGTATACTTTACAAATAGTAGGCATATTAGCAAAAATGTAAAGTGTATTGATCTGCTGGTAAAATGTTCTATCTGTTTATATTCCTCAAAGCATGATATCACTGGCATATGTATTATTTTATGCTTTGTTTTGCAGTAAGGCCTCTGGTTTTCCTCTCCCATTGTTAACTTACATTCCAAATACCTTTATTGTTATACATTTTGTAACTTTGTGACTGTCTTATCCATTACTAGTTCACATTTGCTGAACCCCTTGACCTACTCCCACACACAGACCTGAATTAAAATTTTTCTTTGTATCAGTAACGTATGGTGTCATTACTATTTATGAGAGTTCTAGGAACTGAAGTAAGCAATACAGTACAAACCATATTATTTTTTTCCTGGTTCAGTTATTTTCAACAGATGCTTCAATAAATAATTGAGAACTTTTTTCAATAAGTAATGAACACTTTAATGTTTTCAAACATTTTCACTTTGTTGTCTAAAGGCAATTATCAAAAACCTTGATGCAATACTTGCATAATGCAGTCTTGAAGGGTTATTTTGCATTAATTGTCGAAACCATGGATTGGAAAATATTTGAAAACTATGGTCATTTTAATTTATAAGAGAGTTTTAAACTGACCAGACTGAAATATGGATCAAAAATGTTGCTACTGATGATTTTGCAACTATATCTCTATGGATTTTTAAAGTTTGTTTGGCATTATAGTAATTTCTTTGGTTCATCTCATCAGTGCAATGTTGTTCTTTTCATACAAGTATTATACACTTTTTTTTAAATGTAAAGTAGGAGCACTTTTCTATGCACAATAAGAGAAATATGTATACTCTTATTACCTTATCAAGCAGACTAATAAAAACTGCATTTTGAAAAAAAAAAAGGGAAATAATGAGAACTCGCAAACATTGAGGACCTGCTTAATTTGTCATGTGTAACTCTATTACATACTGTATATTTTGGTTACTTACATCTTAGGAGTTTTACTTCAGACTGCTTCAAACACAGCAAATCAGTCTATGTTTGACAAATATCCTTTCTAAGAAAGTGCACATTTTCGAAAATAAACTGCCCAGAGTTTTGCAGAATGTCTAGATTTTTTGCCATATATTTTTGATACGTTCCCCATAAAATATGAGGTTTTCAGGTAAATCTGAAGTCACTAAACACTGTTATACATTTGAGTTCTGAGTTTCAGACTTCATATCATTCAGAAAGTGTATGCTTACACAAAACCTTTTATTCTAGCAACTTTCTAAGTTTAAAAGAACAATATTTAAAACCTGTCCCTATTTTGGGGCCTTTGTCCCTCCATTATTTCAGGCTTTGTCCAGATTTCTTGAGCTAAGAGGTTTAAAACAAGGCACACTTCCTGATTACACTGTTGCTGCTTTTCAAAGATGTGTACTTGATGTTTTGTTATTTTTGCTTTGTATTATTAAATATTGTTCACCAAACCTTTAAGAGGGAACTTAATGCCACATTATGCCAACCACAATGGCTTCAGTAAATCTCTATATGGACTACGATATGCTAACCCTGGCAAGGATACAGAGAATTTAGCTGTGGACATGTAACGTACCAACAGCAAGTAGGTCAAGTGTATGTGATCATGAAAAAAGTAATTCAGTGACAGCTTTAGCTGCAGTAAAGAAGACCTAATTATTGCTTAATCTGCATGTCTCTGAATCACTATTTTTAATGCCTAAGATAATACGCACTTTTCAGTGGTAATTTCCTCCTGTGGCCCATACATCACATTGGCACAGGCACCCCCCCACATACACACATTCAGACATGCAAACACACACATGCTCACTCCCTTGCAAGTATTTCCACACTTACATAAACATCTTCTCAATAAACCCCCTCACACTTGATCAGACTACAAGATACATTCACTCATTCTCCCACATGCATGTTCTGCCATACACACCCAGACCTACTACTGGGACTATCATGGCAGACAGACACACACACACACACACACACACACACACACACACACACACACACACACACACACACACACACACACACACACACACACACACACACACTTCATCTAAGTCCATTCATATCCCCTGCAGACGCACACAGACCCTGGCACACACCTTCAAACACACAACCTCATTTATTATACCAGCACTGAGCATTGTTCAACTTACTTGCAATGCAGTCTCTTCCATTGATATCAATAGATGACCAAAGTCGTTTGCCATGTTCGTTTTTATGGTTGGGCATTTTAATTTTTGCAGTTAAGAGATTCTGTAGATCACAAAACAGAGTAAATGGGTAGCCACAGGTTTATCCAGCGAAACCATATGGCTAACTAGCCTTAGCAGCTCCCCCAAATTGTCTCATTATCCTGTAACAATACTGGTGGGACTGCCCTCTACAGTCAGTTTTCTGCTTGTAGAAAGACACTATGGTAGGGTGGTCTCTGAATTGGAAAGGGTTACAACATGAACTTTCCTCTTGCAGTAGGGCTTGCCACTCACACTAAGCTTTTCTGAATCCCTGGATCTGCCTGGAACAGATTTTTTCAAGGTGCTTTTAATTTTGCTAAATGACCACATTTAAGAATAGTAATACATATTACTAAGACAATTTTAATACTGATAAAAAAGACATATAATTCTATATTCTTTGAAAAGGTGTTTTGGGGATTCATGCTTAAAACTACAGTACTTTAATGTGAACCAATTGCTATTGATCAAGAAAATGCAAAGAAAAAAGAAAATTAATCATAATACAAGTCTTGGGACTGCTGGGAAATTAAAAGCTTGAAAATAAAGCATTTGGACTGCATTTTGCATCAAGTGAAGAATATTTAAATTACATTTAAAATACTGCATTTATCTTATCATTTAAATCAGTTTTGTATGTTTCCCCTTGTGCCTGTTCTGTATCTGAAGTTAAAACTATTACCTGAAGGCATTTTTATAGTTGCAGTCTTTACTGTATGTATTTTCAAGTGGTTTCTGGGCTCTGCCCAGGTGTTTGAATCATTTCTGAGTGTGCTCTCATTTTATTGCATTTTTGCTATCTCTCTTTTTTAATTTTTCCCACCCACTCACCCTTTTCCTGTTGTGCTTTTAAACTTAGAAGCTTTTGAGCTGCCAGTCCCTGCTGTATACCTGGATCTAGAAACTCTTCCCAGTAATATCGTCTCAGCTCATCTTACTGTGTATCAACATATGAAAGTGGAAGGGTCCTAGAGTGTTGGTGTGCTTTGAAGGTGCCTTAAAGTGTGTGTTCCTCATCAATGGCTTGTTTGTCTTTGAGTCACCTTGCAATTACTTGCAGCTAGTTGTTAGATTTGTTTCTATACCTATTCGCTGTTGCCTAACTAAAGTGTGTTTTTACATTAAAAAGACTTGAACTGCAATTGTAGTGGCAGTAAACAGGTAGTCTGTCTGAGATGGGATACACACAGGTAGGATTAATTGAGAATTACTTGATCTAAGTAGTTGTATGATTAGTTTCAGATACCTTTTCGTTTTTTGGCAAACTAAAGTGTGTTTTTTTTTAATCTAAGAAGACTAGGACTGCAATTCTAGTGGAAGTAGAAATGCAGCCTGGTCTATCTGAGTTGGAAAGCACACATGGAGGCTTGGAGTGAGAATTACTTGCTGTAACTAGTTATTTGATTTGTATTTGTTTCTGATAACCTTTTCACTTTTGGCTAACTAAAATGTGTTTTTACATCAAGAAGAGTAGGCCTGCAATTCTAGTGGCAGTAGAAAGATAGTCTGGTCTGCCTGAACTGGGAAACACATAGAGAGGATAAAACTGAGATAGTTTCACCATCCAGTTGGCTTTTTAGGGACTCTGTTGAGAGCTACTTTTGCTCTGTTTTTACATTATGAAATTCCAGGATCATCCATCTTGGGGCAGAAGTTGTTTACTTGGTCTCGCTGAGAGTTCAAAGTGTAGTTGTTTATTGGTCAGAGAGCACAGGAGTTAGTTTCAGCTTTTTCTATCTACTATACATTAAGCATGTTTGTGTGGAGTTGCTCACTGCACAGCAGTGGTTAGCAATTCCCTGTATAGTAGCAAATGCTTAAATTGCAAAATTTACATATAAATGTAGTATTTAGGACTTTAACCTCTAACACAGAAAGGTTTTGTGAGATGCTAACCTTAGAACAGGAAGTTAGTATGTCAAACAGCACTATTACCAGATCATAGTACTATTTAATATTTAGCCTTAACTATAGACACCACTAAGGTGAACCCTGTAAAACCAAGTCCATAATACAAATCCTGACAACATGGATATGCAATTTCCTAATGTCTCTGTGGACAGCTTGGTCGATATGGGCATCCAAAGACAATGTATGTACTCAGACAAACTTTTAATCCTTAAAGAAACCAGCACAGTATGTGAGAGATAGAAATACATAACTTCCTTAGAGGGGAAATCTCGCTTACAAACAAGGTTGTCAAGAACACAGACTTATATCCTTCACACATACCATTCACCACATACATCAACCTTTGTATGCTGAGACACATTCTCAAACTTCAAAGACCTCCTAAGCCATCAAACGTCAACATCTATCCTCAGAAATCACTAAAGCATGCACCAAAAACAACACCTAACACCACACATAAGTCCACATCCAATGATTCCCAGGAGAGTGTCTCATACAAAGGTTTATGTATGTGGTGAATGGTATGTATGAAGGATATAATCCCATTAGGTGAGGAAATACTTTACCTAGTACTCTTGTCATAGGGCATTCTATTGTATGACACAAAGATGTCCCTCTCAACAGGGTGGATAAGGAGATGATAATGATTATTTGTTTATCTGGAGCTTGGATGTGCAATATCATGCATGCACTCAAGTCACAGCACTAGAGGTACCAATATGATTCTGTCATAGTCCATGTTGGTGTAAATGACCTGAGATGTACTTCATTGGACTATTTGAAAAGAGACATTATAGATTTCTCTGAATATGTGTCACAGACAGGTACATGCTTTGCACTGAGCAGCATTCTACCTTCATCAACGATGATGCCACAGTATGAACAGAAGATGACTGATTTTAATAATTGGCTTAGCTTCTGGTGTCACTCTAGGGTGGTCCAATATCTATCACCATGGGAAGACATGGTTAACAGACCATGTTGTTTTGCAAAAGATGGTCTGTACCTGCCAACCCCCCCCCCCCAGTCTTTTGGACATTGCCTAAAACTTAACACCACTTTACAGCCTTTTTAGGCAATGTCTAAATGACAAAACTACTAAATAGAAAAAAGTCAACCTTGAAGTATCAGTGCTCAATGCTAGGAGCCTAAACAACAAAAAAAACCTTCACATCCAAAACGTTCCCTCCCTCTGGAGAATGTGGAGCTGTCCTATTACTGATACTTGGTTTAAGGTCACAAAAGGTACTCCAGCAGTGCAAGTCTACAGTGCCTTCCAGATTCCGGTCGACAGAAGTATAAACAGGAGCTAAAGTTGGAGATGTTTTGATCTACACTAGCAACAAATACAACTCCATCTTGGTTAAACAGGATGACGTCCTGGAGTTCATCCATTTCCAAGTCTCCATAAACAAGGTTCATTACCATATCCTGGCTAGCTAGAGGTCACTCTCTGTGACCTATGAAGCTTACAACTCTTATTTAGACCTACTAGAGGTGCTCACCATCCAACAAAATACCCTATTCATGGGACACTAACTATTCCCTTATAGATTGTGAAATGTCCACTGCTTCTTCCTCATAGGCACAATGTTTCCTGTACTTTATCAGCACAACACCCTGATTCAGATACTGCATGCTCCACCCAGAAGATCAAACATACTGGATCTAGAACTCACCAACATGAGAGAGCATTGCACCCTCACCTGTGTCTCATCCTCATTGGTGAGGTCAGACTACAAAACGATTTCTCTTGAAATAAAAATCAACCCAGAAAACTCAACTAAGTATGTAACAGATAGGAACTACTCTAAAGCAAAATACATCCTGTTAAGTAATAGTTTGTCAAAATTCACAGCTCCCCCAGACTCCCAGAACACAGCTACCTATGCAGACTTATTCACAGAAACTCTGTACAAACACATAAATGGTTATATTGAGGCTGCAGTACCTTCCAGAAGTAAGCCCAAATCTAACACCAGAAACAACCCCCCTGACTGGTGGAATCCTTACCTTAACAGGGCATATATCAAAAGAAAAAAGTCATGGCCAAAAGGGCAACTCTCATAGAGACAAGAGCTCTCTGATTCAACTTAACAAGAAACTAAGACATCTATAAATTCAACAAGGCCAAACATGAGGTCAGGATAGCCTCATGTTAAGGACAATCACAAGGCCTTCTTCAGCTATATTAGGAACCTTAAAGGTAAAACTTAACAGAGTATGGAACTGGTCATAAATGAAAAAACCTTCACTGACCAGGATGACAGAAAATCTACTGGCTGATACATTTTGCTATAAATTCACCCCCACACCCCCAGTAGCCCCTGTGAAATCCCTTTTAGCATCTCCTCCAAATATAAACAGAGTCCAGGTCCTGGTGGTGCTCACTAAGACCAAAAACACTGCTTAAGTGGGCCCTGACAATATCGCTCATTATCTCCAAAATAGCCTAAAACATGACCTAGCAGGACCACTTGAAGCAATCTTCAACTACAGCCTCAAAATAGGTTGTGTGCCAGGTGCATGGAAGGCTGCAATGGTCCTCCCTCTTCATAATGGAGGGCAATTAACTGACCCTGGAAACTACAGACCCATCAGTCTGACAAGTCTAATATGCAGAGCCATGGAATGAATTATTATGGAAATGATCAACAAAGACATTGGCAACTTAGGGACACTGCACCACTCCCAGTTGGGATTTATTAAGGGAAGGCCTTGCCTACTTTATTAGGTAAAAGGCTATGGATGAGGGGAAAAGGTAAATACTGCCTTCTTGACCTGGTCAAGCTGTTCGATACACCGCTCGGATATTATTGACAAACTCTAAAAACTAGGCATAAATCCTTACATAACTCACTGGATTGCTGGTTGCCTCATGGATAGGACCCAAAAACTCAGGAGTAGTGAAACCACCTCCACCAGGAGACTATTCACCAGTGGAACACTCCAAGCCTCATGTTGAGCCAACTCTTGTTTGGTATTCATTTCTTGGAAGTCAAGAATAATGTCAAAGGCCTCTGACTCACCAGGTTTGCAGATAACTGTAAATTGGGAACTATTATAGATTCCCCCAAGACCCCAACATCCTATAAGAGGGTTCAACACAAATGAATAACTGGTGTCAAAGCCATGGATTAAAACTCAATGTGAAGAAATTCACTTACAGTGCCCTTTGCGAAATCATCCACCCAAAGTAATTACTACATTGATAAAGCACCCTTTAGAGTTGACCAAGTAGTTAGGGATCTGGGAACATATATAGACAGCAATCCGCCCTATGACCAACATGTATCCAAGATATAAGGAAATCATTTTATGTTACCCAGCTCATAAGCAAGGGTATGGCATCCATATCTAAGGCAGTTATAATATCACTCTACCTAGCCCTTATCAGTCCTATCATTGAGTGCAATGCCCCCTTTGATATGTACTTAACCAGACACTTAGAACAGCTGGAATCCCCTTAAAGGTTCCCCATCAGGAGAATTCAGGGTATAAATACTTTATTCCACACAGATCACCTTAAGGCCCTATCTTTGTACTCAGTCTCCCACAGGTTGTTCAAAGGCAATCTTTGTGTGGCATATAGGGTATCCCATGGATCCATCTCTAATGGACTTATTGCATATCCACAAAACAAACAGCACCAAAAACACTAGATCCAAGGTCCTGAACTTTGCCTGTGACATAGATAGAACATGTTGGAGAGATCAATATGTGTCTTAAGGAATCCCTGCACTATGGACTATATTCCCCATCCACGTGAGTTCATCCCTGACTCTATTCAAACAAAATCTTGATCATTAGATGGGAAATCACAAATTGACCTGTAGTCTAGCCCACGTGTCTCTGTTGGTAATTAAATTAATCCTCAAGTAACATGCTCGCCACATAACTTTTAGCTACCGCCTTACTAACATACCCCATGATATAGGTGTCCAAGGTACTCAGGGACAAAACTGAGTTGATAGGTTTATAGACACCCTCATGGTCATTAGCCTGGTATAAATCTATAAACCTATGAACACACAGAGTCATCTAATCCCATTCATACCCCGTGCCTGCACGCACAATCACACACACAAACACACACATGCACACACAGTAATCTAACTCCATCCATACCTCCTGCAGAGACACACACAGACCCAGCCGTACATAAACACTCCCACCATTACTATGCTAACAGTGAACTTCATTCAACTTACCTGCAATGCAGCCTCTCCCATTGATGACAATGGGTGACCACACTCTTTTGCCTTTTCATTTTCATGGCTGGGTATGTTAACATTTGCAGCTAAGTGATTCTGTAAATCACTCAACAGTGTAAATGGGTAACCATGGGTCTGTCCAAGGAGATGGTATGACTAACTAGCTTTAGCATCTCTCCAAAATTGCCTAGTTATCCTGTTTCACTGCTAGTGGGACTGCTCTCTACAGTACATTTTCAGTTTGGAAAAGAACACTGTGGCAGGGCAGTCTCTGAACTGGAAATTGTTACCACAAGAGCTGGCCACTTGCTGTAGAGCATGCCATTCACAATGACCCTTAATGAATTTTAAGGTCTGTATGGGACTAGTTTTTCTAGATGCTTTTAAATTTGCTAAATGAAAACATTTAGGAATAGTAACACATATTACTAAAACAATTTTAACGCTGATAAAAAAGACATTTTTCTGTATTCTTTAGGAAGGTATTTGTTGGGTTTCATGCACAAAACTACAGCACTTTAAGGTGAGCCAATTGCTACTGATCAAGAAAATTCACAAGAAAAAAGAAATCAGTCATAATAAGCTGAATTCTTTGCATTTTAAAAATTTATTCTAAAAAAGTCTGAGTAGCAAAAGTACGTTTTGATGCTATTTCCCCTTTTAAAAGATTGTCATAATGATTTATGTTTACCTTTGTTCAAGCCACACTATTATGTGAAGTCTTGCTAATAAAAGATTTCCTTATCTAGAAATTGAGGTATGCAGAAATCATAGGGGATAACTATTAAGGCATCTGCCTGTTAGACAAAAAGCCTGGCTGCTGTTTGTGACACATTCAGTAGCATAGCATGCGACTATAAAGCACACATTTCCAGATGAAAATGTGTTGTAAAGGTGTTCTGCATGACTGCATGTGCTGCGAATTATAATACTGCATTCCTAATGTAAGTCACGGGACTCTGAAGCTGCTCATAATGTAGCAGGCTGAAGAAGGAGAGACTAATAGGCTGTGATGAACCATATTTCAGCTTATTAAAGAAGACATTTTTCACAGTCATTAAGTACTACTAATAACTTTTTGTTTCGTACTCTCACTGACTGATTTTTAAGAAGGAAAGGAACATCCCAGCAAGGCCAAACTGTGATAGTTACATGAGCTACTGTATGATGAGATATGAACCCTGATAGCTGTCACTCAGAGTATAGCTACTTCAAAGCCAGTGGAAGATGCTATAGCTCGGCCTGAAATCTAGATACACTGGAATTATATATTGAAGGATTCATTATATTTGCACATGTACACAATGAACACCTGGTGTCAATAACTGACATCACTATACCAGCTGTTTAATAGGTTAGTTGTCTAACTTTATAGGATTGTATTATTTTCTGTATGATATATAACACATTTGAATGGATTCATGTCAATCAATTGATCAACAACTTTTTCATTAAGTGCTGATCAATCAAAAAAAAAAAAGATCAAAATAACTTTAGGTGGGCAATAGCCCTGCACCCCAAACTTACGTATACATTCTCTGAGGTCACACAAAAACAAGTTACTTAAATCATTTGGCACTTAAGAAAAGAATAATTTGGACACAGCACTGTTCTCTTCCTGAGGAACTGCTTGAACTAATTAATGTAATGCAATGTAAAAAAAATGAAGGAGATACTAGCCCCACGGTAAACTTAACTAGTTGTTACATGTTGTACTGCTAAATGCTGTTTTTTTATCAGTGGGAAACTGCAATTATCATCACTAAAAGATCCATTCAGTAGCTAGCTAAAGCATTCCCACTTGCTGCCTTTGTTAAATCAGTGGTAAGTTCATAAAAGTAATTTAACTCATTACAGCAGAGTGATGCCTGTAGGCGTTCCTGCAGTTACATCCTATTGACATCTTTAGGCATCAAACATACTTAGTTATATTTGCAGTAATAATTCCAAAACCCTTCTAACGTGCAAAGTATTAAAATATTTCATCTTAAAGCTTACACAATGGCAGACACAACTATATTGATATTTGACGTCTGTCTGGTACAGATAAAGAGATATTAATTGCTGCTCATATAATTATATTGTCATAAGGTTCATGCTTTTCTATCAACAACCAAGTAGCACAGACAGAGCTGCTTAGCCGCATATGGAAGATCTTAGCCTGAAGAACAAAATGGTGCTGACAGTATGTGTGTACCTTGAGTGGTTGCTGAGATATTGTAAATCATTTACAAAATATTACAGACTTAATAGTTACTATGTTTGCTGTGACTCTAACCCATAAGGTGCCGCAGTTTTAAATTTCAAAATATACATTATCCCTCCCTGGGACTAATTAGCAATTATATGGCCTTCATGCTAGGCCTACACTTTGTAAGCATGTTAGCATGATGATCAGAAGCATTAATTGAATACGCATGCTACTTATCATGCCTACGCATTTGCAAGCATCTTTTCATAGCTAGCAATAGTTTTCATGGCCAAGTAAAGGTGCTTGCATACATTACCAAAGAATGTAAACAAAACTGCTTACTTATAGGAAAGCTAAGATACAAGTATGCTGTGTAGCCCAGAAATATTAAGGGCAAGTACAGTGAAAGAATTCAAATGTAGGGGAAGTAAAATGTGGGAAGTGTACTCCTAGAATAATGGTTTGTACTGCATAATCATAAATAGGGATGAATTGGATAAAGTGTAGTCATATAACACAGGCAATTGTGCTGTAGTGTTGTATAAACATTCCTTAAATAAACCCTGCCATACTGAAGTAACAATAATTAAAATTTCAATAACAAAATGCTAACAAAGACTGTGATAGGGTTATAAAGCTGTACTGTAACAAAGGGGAGTTAAAATGTGCTAAACACATTAATAAAATGATGAGATAGCAAGGACAGAAGATACATTATGGGATGAATGCATAGACTGTAGTTACTGCATATGAGATCTGTATATACAGGGACTTTATGTTTGGAAGATGACATCACAGCTGCATTCTTTACCTCAGCATGTATACACAAGAACAAATGGAGCTTTCATCTGTAATGTCATGTACATCACAAATGAACATGTTTTTGTAAAGAAATAAGTGGCACACATAGGAAAGAGGTCCCTCATCTATAAACATGTAATAGACAAATAAGTCTTGTCTAGTCATGTAAATGTTAAAAAGTAATTAACGCACGACATGCATAAGTGACAAATGTCAACACAAATCGGTTGACAATTCATAATTACAAGTACTACATAGTTAAATTGCAAACATCTCAGACATTGTTATACTGGGTGTGCGCACATGGAATTACATGCAACATTAACATAACAGCAATTCAATATCACCAACACAGAAGTATTCTAACAGAGTACTAGTCATGGTTTCTGATGGTCTGGCTGCATGGATTATAGAATGAAATGTTTATGAAAGCCCTCATCCGCCATTAATCTGTAGAGTGTGATAAAAACAATAGCAATAAAGAAATGTCTGGATTAAGACATGCAATACAAAGCATAACTCTTTTAAGAATATGTAATGCCTCTGAGCAATGAATAACATAATAAATACCAGGGCATATATTAGAGGGATGCATATGAATCATGGATGCCATAGAACTACGCATATCAATTATGTCATTAAGAACACTCTTGAAAGTGCTCACAACACTTTTCTATCATATTGGGTATGGTTGAGGTACTTTATAGGACAAGGCCTTAAAAAGGTGGCCCTCTGACTGTGCCATAACCATTGTCTGTATGTAAACCACTTCTGCCTGACAGATGTTATCAGATTCAACCCCCTGACTGTTATACTAGCCTCTCTCCAGCCCCCTTTATTTACTGCATGTGCCACATCAGATAGCAATGGAGGCTGTCACAAATAGCTGAAATCAGTGCGTGTGTTAACACAAGAGGTATGGATATAATATGAACAATCAGATTTAGTCAGAATGCTGGAAAGGGGCTACGCTTGTTACTGTCCACACAACAGTGAGCAGTATAATATCAATGATTCTTTGCCAAGGAAGCTGCTTCCATCATGTAGTACACACACTGCTCCAGAACTGAACCACAGTTTATCTGTGTAGGTATGCTATACAAGCCAGTACACAATGCATGTACTACAGGAGCACTCTCAGCACAACATGCCCCAAAATAACCATTTCAATGCCACACATTCACAGCCTATAATGATATATTACTGTCCAACATAAAATGGATAAGAATAACTTGATACTGTGGTGTTTATGTAATATCAGTACATTCATATAATGTCACCCTTTCAGGAATTGAACAGCAAGCTATATGATGCTACTGACCAGTAACATGTGGATGAACCACAAGGGCCTTGGTGGAAGTCTTAACACAGCTGTGACACTCCACCTATCCTATTTTATTATATCAGATGCATGTGTTGTAAACAATCTCTTTGAGTTAAAAGGGATGGTGGAGGCCTCTTCCACTGAATATAGACACATTATAATTGTGGTACATGCCATTCATGGATTAAGGTATAAGACCCAACAATTCTAACAGGCACTGCATGTGGATGTTGAATACATGCGCATTTGATAACAGAAAATACATGATATTTTACAGGCTGATTACTCCACAATAGAAACATTGCAACAATGTTAGCATGTCAAAGCGTTACATCTTACAGGGTGTTGTATCATTTCTTTGTGCTAACACGTTCTACATAAGTTAGGAAAATATAATCTCATGCCATCATTACTCTGAGCAAAAGCATTGCTATGTGACAAATTATCATAGCTTTTTGTAATAGGAATCAACATCTTTATGTGCACACAGCAGATGTGTTGGACAAAAGCTTCAGTGACATGTACAGTCACAATAACACTGACACAATGTAATCTGAACAGTAATGGCTGGATTTGAACTAACTATCTAAGATCACAAGCTATGCCTGAATTGCAAATGACACATGACATGTTGAGGTACAACTGGGATAGTGCACAGTTGGATGGATGAAATCACCACTGTTTATTAACTGAATATTTGTGCTAAGACGTCTTCATAGTGCACAGTAACACTGTACAGATACACATCATATATGTATTTCAAAGAGTATAATACACAGTATGCAGGTGAAAGACACACTCCCTGCTAGCCTCAAAGTCCTACATATGTAGTTACATAATGTACAAAGCACGCTAACAAAGTCACACAACACAGTAGAAATTGCCCTCTGGCTGTGAGATACTGCAGTTATTGTAGCATTATGTACTCCTTGTGCAACCCAGAGGATTTCTTCCCTGGGGATGATAGGATTTGCTAGTGTAACACTGTGATACTGTAAGTCCATCTTGTAAGTAGAAGTGTATATAAAGGTGGTTGCAAGGTGGCCAATGGTAAAAAAACAATAATCGTGGTTGCACTACTTAAGAAGGGATGGACTTGAAACACCTGCCTGTTGAGTTACACCATCTGTTCAACACATAATCAGCAACTAGCACTAAAGGAAAATACTGAGTGCAAGTGAGACATGCAAAGGAGATGTGTCTGGTAAAATTATTTTTACAGCCATTGGGAGTTGTATTAATTGCCACTGCAAATGTGTATAAACCAATCTTGAATTCATTTATAGTCACATACATATGTGTAGAAGTTAATCACTGCTGTATTCAAACTTCTTACCTATTTGCATGTTCTAGAGAATAGTGTAAGAAATGCAAAAGCCACAGAAAAAGTCTGACTCTTAAGGGGAGAGAGAGAGAGAGAGAGAGAGAGAGAGAGTGTACCTCTCAGATGTGATAAGGGCACAAAGTATTCCACACACTCATTCTGAGACAGACAAGTTTCCATGCAGAGCATTCAACTTCATACCTATCTACTTTTACAATCTAGAATGAACTGTGTTAATCACAAGTGCTACAGGAGAACTCTTTAACACTTGAGGGGAGAGAGTGCACCTTTGTAAGGATGACCTCATCATTGTGTTGCAGACAGGGTGTGTCTAAAAAATGTAGGATAATGGATCTGTGTGCAAATTCAAATTCATTCTCCTCAGGGAACGTAGATACAATACAAAGCATTACACAGACACACAGAAATAAGTTTTGTATGTTGAGCATTGAACCACATACCTATTCACTTACATAATCTAAAGAGCACTACATTAGTTGCAAGCACCACAGGCAAAGTCTGACTCTTAAGGAGAGATAGTGCTCATTTGTCAGGATGACCTCATCATTGCATCACAGAGAAGTTTCTGAAAAGAAGTGGGATGAGCTAGCTCTGTAAAGAGTTAAATGCATGTTTAGAGGAAGGGATTACAACAGAAAGGGTTACACACACACTCAGAAGTTTACCATGCTAAGCATTAAATCTTCTACCTATCATCTTACACAGTCTGGAGCCCACTGTATTAATCACAAGCACCACTGGAGAAGACTGACTTGAGCAAGGTGGAATAGCACATGTGTACATCAAAACCTACTGTTTGGAACAAATGGTGCTGTGCTTCAGAGATTGTACAACAAATACATATGTGTAGACAGGACAGTGTAATATCATTATGATTGTCCCATGTAATTAAATACTTCTGCACTAGCATTTAAATACTGTCCTTCAAGTGCATTGTGTTACTGTAATGGACAATGTCATGTTTCAGATTATGAGATGCCATACACATTCACTTTTGTTAACTAATGGATTATCATTCAAACTTTTCTGAAACTTCATGGCAAAAAGAAAGCACACATGTACTGTTTCATACTTGCACTATGCGCACTGAAAAGACAAACATGCAAGTAATACAGAGAACAGTACATTGCTGAATAATAGTGATGGATTATGTGAGAAGAGGTTAACCAAACTTGTAACACAGTGGCAAGTGTAAACACTATACAACAGATATACATAAAATGAATGAATGAATTAATTGCAAAAACATCATTCTGAAATTGAAATAACCTGTTGACAAAATTAATACAGACATACAAATGTTGTGCAACTTAAAACAATAATTATTTGTTTACTTTTTATATTATTCTTTGAAGGCACTGCTGCCTAGATGAATTCCCCTGATGATGGCAAAATATTAATGGATGGACAATCGTATCTTGAAGTGCTGAACTTAGAATGGGAATTAGCAGTACTCTATGTTATTCTGTGCTAACTTTCACACAAAGTTCAGTACAAGATAAACTTCACAATAGAGAGCAAGAACATTAATACAGTAGAAGGATAGTGATGTGCTATGGAAAGATGCAGTCAACATTTACAACCACAGGAGTCAGACAAAGGATTCTGATATATTTTTTTCATCCATCTGGATTCAAACCTTTAGAGCATTCCAAGAAAACCATTTATACTTGAGTAGTATCTAAGCATACCACGTAGGATGTCATACTTTTGATAATTCACACTTGACATCAGATTTCAACAAACATGGATGCAAGTGCTCATCTTCATTGCCCTATTAACTACTGCAGTCTGTACATCCAACTCTTCTGCTTATTGAAAAGTACATTTAACTTAATATGCATAGCTAAGTACAGCCGTGTGAAGTTCAACAGAGTAATGCAGCCAAAGACAATAAGACCACAAACTATTTCCATAAGCTGTGCACTTGCATTTAGGCTTAGTTGCATTTGTTGTCCAGTGCCAAATATTGCACAAATATAAAGGTGAAAGATTACTGATACAGAAGGGAGAAGATACACCAACAGGGTGACATGGAAGCAGGAACAAAGTAGCTTATGACAGAAGAAGGATAATGATGGCCTATAACAACATGTAGCTAACAAGTACACATCAAATAGTGTGCAAGAAAACAATAACACTTAGAGAATGGTAGGGTTAGAACCCTTAAAAGTAGTAAAAAATTGATCTATTCATGGTAGCACTATCACATTGTGCCACAAAGAAATCACTACTTAATACCCTTTAAATAATACAACTAAAGCACAGTGACAACTTAATGAAGAGGGAGGGGTGAACTGAGAGGAAGATAGAGAGAGGAATAGCAACAATGTTTTGTGGGATATGTAGGAACATCTGTATGATGTATTACTCTGACTTATTAAATCATCAGTAAGCTGCCATGCCCTGTGCAATAAAATGCTTGCTATAGGGGAAATAAGGGATGGGAGAGTTGTAAGAACATGAAAACATATGCAGGATAAATGTGGCTTAATAGCTTTCCCTGTTGGTGCTGCAATGTTTTAGCAAATGATGTCTTGCTGCACTATTTAAATGGTATGTTAATGAAATGTATATTGAGAGAAATACAAACATTTGCAGTTAAATATATGAAATAATATGAAATGTCATAAATTAATGAATCCACCTACAGTTGTAAACAAAACCATGACATTGTGCAAAAATATCAGTCAACAAGAGGATACTTATCTCAGCAAACTACATAGGAAAGCCTATTTTTTTATTCAGCAGCCTAAGAACTATTTTATTAACTGTTTCACGGTATTATCTTTAGTCGGCTTTTACTCTGTATTCTCACATTGCAGCAGCTTTAAGGAAATTTGCACAAAAATAATTGGGCCACTGCAGATTAAAGTGAAATCATCAGCTTTTGCAATAAGAAGTTAAACAGTTTTCACTGTCACTCAGCATTGCTGTGCTAGGCGACCTCCATGAAAATGGGCCATTTCTGACCATGTGTATTGTGGGTGAATCTATTTTTGACCAGATTAAATGTGTGAAAAGGAGTGGATAGGACAGTGGTGAAAATGAGGTAGGCAAACAGAGGGTAGGGCACAGGGAAAAGAATTCAGGAATTTGCAAGAGAGTCATGGAAGAGCACCATAGCTATCCACTTCTTCATGACATAAATGTAGACTGCACACACAATTTCATGACTTTGGGGAGTTACCACACCAGTGATGGGTGATGACAACAAAATCATGCTGTATGGCCAATTGGACCAAATCAATTGTGTTAAGATGTCACACAGGCAAAGTGGAGAGCTATATGTGAGGCATATATAAATATATATATATATATATATATATATATATATATATATATATATATATATATTTTTTTTTTTTATTTTTTGTTGAACAGGTGCTGTCCAGGTGTGTTTGCAGCTGGATGTCTGCCGGGGCAATGTGAAGCACCTGCTGGCATGACCAGTGGAGTCACATGACCAGCTGACCCTTTCTATTGAGCTGACGGAGAGCCACTGGCCCATTATATTGGCCACATATGTAAGTAATGTCTGGATTTGTTGCCCCTGATGTTGCCCTGGTATCCAACCATTCAAAAACCCCATCCAATTCCCATACTATTGTTTCCCTCTTTTATGCCTCTTTCCCATTCCTTGCTCACTGTCCAACTCTCCCCATTACCATTTGTCAACCTTCTGTGCAATGTGTCCATCCACTATCCTCCCCACCTTTTTTGAATCTACCAACCCAGCCAGTGAGTCTACATTCTATATTTATGTCTGTTCCTACTACCTTCACTTCTGCATCTCATACCCAGCAATCCCTCACTGCCTCCCACACCTGTCCTTCTTTTTTATCTATTAAAGGTTCTTTCTCCCATAAAAATACCCTTCGCCTCCTTACCTTTCATAATTTATGGCTCCTTGTCTTTCTTTCCTTCTGCTTGTTGTTCTCCCATTAACAACTTTCTGCTATTTATATGATGAAGTAGGATGCCATTTTGCTGTGATCACCAATGTAGATGTATCTATTGACTACTACACTGCCATTCTTATTTCTTTATATATATATATATATATATATATATATATATATATATATATATATATATATATATATATAATGCATACATATATTTTTTTGGCAAGAGAGAAGAATATTGTAACTTGCAGTACATGCTTCCAGGGGTCCATTGGATAGAATGATTTAAGAAGTGCAAGCAGGACCTCCTAAGCTGATGGGAGGCTGAATTTAGGACTTTGAAATGAGAGGTAGGGCATGTTAGTGAGCAGCAACAGATATACAGGACATACAAGACAGGCAGGGATGGTGACAGAGACAAAAGATTGGGAGGCATCATCACTGGAGATAGGTAGTGGACATTAGAGGCACACCTATATCCAGTATGAGAACAGTTGTAATCTAGCCCTCACTCTCAAAACTGTTATCACTGTCTCCTGTAGCAACTTCTTGGGCCAGTGCCAGACATGGCAACTTTACAATCTGATTCAGGACCTTTTCAGCCTTGCCAATGTGTGCACCAAGGCCCCACTCCAGGATGTCCTCCACCAGCCATGTGAGCTCCTGATGGGTAACAAAATTACCACCTCCACTGGTCCTGCTCCCAGTGGGTATCATTACATCAGAAACCTGAACAGTGTTACCTGATACAGTTGGAGAAGGTAGGGCAGGGATATGGAGACAACACTGATAGCTTGTGAGGCTGAACTCTTGGGAGTCTGTGCTGCCATCTGTAGAGGTATGGCAGGCTGGGTTCAGTGGTCAGTCTACCTCTCTGTATAGATGGTCGTTTATTTTTCAGCAGCAAGGTGTGCAAACAGCAGAAGGATAATAAATGATGACATCCCCTCAAAAAAACAAGAGACATATGTGGTCGGGGGGGGGCAAAAAAGAGATAATTAAATACACGGCATGTCACATTATTGCATTTTTCAATAAACCTTTTTGGCAATGCATCAACAGTTATGATTGTTTACTATTGTACATCTTTGCCGCATCCATATATAATGGAAAGGTATTTATGTGTCATAAAATAAATCAATTTCACTTCTATGATATAACAAAGAACAGCTTTTACTTCCCCATCACAGAAAGGACATATGCATTCAAATGTAATCATTGCAATTACCACAATTGAATTGTTCCTAACATATTATTGCTATTATTATTTCATAAATACTTATCCAGTAATAAAAAGCAGTTGCTGCGTCTGGATACTGAACTCCCACACGTTTAACTTGGTGTTCTCGTTGCCTATTGTAAGCAGCAAGAATTATTGGTGAAGGTATGCATGTCTGAGATCAAGACTGACACATGCCTGCTCAAGATGCCAGTGACTGAGGGAATGAAAAGAAACTTCTGACTTGAATTTGGACCTGAATTGTACTTTTTCTCCTGGTGTGCCTTTTGGTTTGCAGCTATTTCCTCTGCAGCTCTACAATACAAAAGGAAAAAAAAAAGAAAGATATTTGAAGGCATAATAAGTACCTACTTTGGCTGGCGAAATCATTAATGCTATATTATCGGCAGTTTATGGGTCAGTATACTAGCACAACTGAGGGGTGTTTACAGTCCTAAATTCAGCCTCTCATCAGCTTAGGAGGTCCTGCTTGCGCTTCTTAAGTAATTCCCTCCGGTGGAGCTCTGAAAGCTTATACTGTGGCTTCCAATGGGCAGAGCCTAAGCTTTTTGATAGAAATAAATTATAGCTTTATTTCAAACAAATGTTCATACCACTTGAACCATAGAGGTTACTAAAGAAGTGTAAATGGTAAACATGTCAGTACAAACTATTTTATAGTAGTAGTATTCTTTAGGTTCTAGATCTGAAACTAGATTTTATAAGTCACAGTAAACACAGTAACTATTAAGTTTATAATATTTTGTAAACAACTTTACAATATCTCAGCAACTGCTCAATTTACACAATACTGTCAGCAATATTTTGTTCGCCCAGCCGAGAGCTTTCATACGAGGCTAGACAGTTCTGTCTGTGCTACTTGAAAATATTTAAAAAAACATTAAATTTATGACAATATAAATAAATATTAAATGAACAACAATAAATTTATCTTTAGCTGCACTCAACAGACATTAAATATCAGTACAGTTGTGTTTGCCACTGTGAAAGCTTTAAGATGAACATTTTAAATACTGTGAATCTAGCATGATTTTGGAATTATTAATGTAAATGTGTTCAAGCAATATTTGATGCCTAGAAGCACCAGTAGGGTGTAACTGCAGAAACATCTGGAAACATCACCTGGCTGTTATAAATTAAGGTCACTATAGTGGTCATGAAACTGTTCCCCAGTGAATGGAATGCCAGTTGCACTGGAGACAATCTTGGTTAAGCAATTCTAAGCCCCAGCCTTAGACTGAAACCTAGTGTAATCCCCCTGCAGCAGCCTACAGCTGTTGTGGTTCATGAGGAGAGCCGCAGAATTCCTGGACTCTTCAAAACCTTGCCTTTGTGCTCGAAAGTTAGCACTATTCTCTCGCTCACTAACCATGTCTGCAAAAGTCCAGCTCACAAAATATATCTGAATTCGTGTTCAATTCAGATCTTGTGGGTAACTGGTTGTACGCAAGGACCACTAGCCTTGTCAACTGCATTGGCACAATTGAAAGCAGATGGATTCCTTGCCAGGCATATTGGCACTACTTACATCACACTGCAGTAAAGGTGTGAAACATGGCATTGAGCTATGCCATGTGTGATGCTTAACCTATTGGTACAGGCTCCATTGTTCAACAATGGAATCCTTAATGGCATGGCTTTTAATCTTTGCAGTTTTTCAGGAAAAAGAGGATGAATTGTGACATATTGTGATGTTGGGGCTTGCACAATGTCAAAATATTGTTGTACCAGCTGGGAATCATACCCATGGGATAAAGCATGCAAAAACAGAAACTTAGCTTATTAATTCACATTGCCACAGTAAAGCTACCTTTTAAGTATGGAAATTAGAGATATACTAATGCCAGAATGAATGAAGATACACTTCAGAGAGGCCTGCATGTTCATAGGTTCATAGGTGTTTACTAGGCTAATGACCACAAGGGCCTCTTTTAGCATATCCATGCATCCCAAATCTCTGACAAGTTCTGGTATCCTTGATAAGTGTCAGCAGGGCATAGAGATTAAAGATTCACAAGCAGCAGCCTAGCAAATAAACCATTTATAGGCTGCCAGTGTCCATTAGAGACATAGTTGCCAATCCAAGGATGGATTTCCTGTTCCTCATCCATTTGCCCAAGTTACACTTGAACTGGGTAGAGTAAGAACTCTTCTTCATATGTATAGGGAGCCTGTTCCAGAGATAGGGTAGTCTCTGGGATACATACCTGTCTTTCCAGCAGGTCCTTTTTATATCACAGGAAAGGTTTAAGTCTTTAGAATGGGTAATTCTGGTGCTATTCATTTTGTGGATATGCAGGAGGTCCATCAGAGTGGGGTCTGACAATTCCCTGTATGTCAGGCATAGATCTCCCCTCAACAGCCTGTAGGAGACAGAATACAGGGATAGGGCCTTGAGATGGTCTGCATAGGACATGTTACTTACACCCTGTATTCTTTTAGTGAGGAACCTCTGTGGATGTTCCATTTGTTGGATATACCTGGTTAGGTACATACCAAAGGGAGCACTGTACTCAATGAGAGGTCTAATGAATGCCGAATACAGTGAAACAATGACTTCCTTGTTTATAAGTTTATAATAGAACCAAATGTGCACAAACCCATCTCCTATCTACTCTCCTATATGCTTCTCCCATTTATACCAACCTCAAGAAAAACAATCTTAACAAACTTGAAACTTGCTATAATAACATAGCAGGTTTCGCCACTAGTAACCCCTTTAGGACCCACCACTGTATAAATCTAAAGCAACTTGGCTGGCTCGAATTTCAAAACTACCTAAAAATTCCTCAACTCACTATAGCCCACAACATATTACACCTACCTGACAACACCCCTATACTCTCTCAACTCCTAATCCCGTATAATAATCTGAACTCGCTTCGCTCCTCTAGTAAACTTATGACTAAATCAATAAAGGCAAACAACACAGCAGGTTGTTCTCTTTTCACTAACACTATAGGTAAAAGCTGGAATCTCTTACCTTGTGACATAACTTTGACTACATCCCTGCCTCAATTCAAACAGAAAATTAAACTGTACTACCTAAATCATTGGCTTTGTTCCTGCAATACACCAGGCTAACCTTTTTCTTTCTCATACTATATCTCTCCTACACTCTTCCCATTAGTATCTGTCTTATTTCTTCTCCTTTTACAGTACTAATCGACCTAGGGACATTCTATGTAAAATTGCTAATATGGTATTAACTGCTCATCGAAATGTGCTTCTCCTTGAATCTATCTTGCATTTTGTGTGTTGTTATGATTTTCTAATCTGTTACTTATAAACATTTGTGATATTTTGTAATGTACTTAGTATTTAGTGGAGCTTTTCTCCTCGGGCCTCTGCTGAAAATGGACATGTATCCAGCCAGACTAGCCCGGTCAACAAATGTAAAATAAATAAATAAATAAAATAAAGTTGCGTAACATAGAATGATTTCCTCACTACTGTAGACACATGATGGTCAAAGGCTAGATTACTGTCTATGTCTGTCCCCAAGTCCTTGACTACCAGGTTAATTCTAAGGTGTGTGCTGTAAATATGATAGTTACCAGGGGTGGATGAGTTCGCAGAGAATGTTATTATGCATTCCTTGGCATTTAATTTTAGTCCACGGCTCTGACACCAGTTGTAGTTATGTGTCAGCCTTTCCTGGAGAACATTTGTGTTGGTGTGGGATTCAATAACAGCACCTAATCTGTAATAATCTGTAAATTTAGACATACAGAGACCTTTGACATTGGCCTTGACTTCAGAGAAGTAAATGCCAAAAAGGAGCGGTCCCAGGACCGATCCCTGAGGGACTCCACTTGTGACTGGCATCTATGAAGAAGTGAACTCCCCAGTTCTAACTTCCTAGGTCCTCCAACAACTTATTACACCTACACCTCAAACAATTAACCCAAACTGCATTGTCCTCCATCAAATCCTGGCTCTATAATGTAAACTAACACTCAACCCCAAGAAAACCAATCTCCTCCTATTTACACCAGGACACTCTCGGTTCAGTTGAAGATATTTTCATCAAATGTCACAGAAACTGGAGCGGTGCCATACATCAAACTATCAGGAGTAACTATAGATAATAGAATCACCTCTGATCTCCGTATACTTAACACCATCAAAAACACACCACAAACTTGGGATGCTCTACCGGCACAAACACGTCATGGATACAACTGCAAAAACATTAGCTATGATCTACTTGCTACCCTCCTTACTGTATGTTGCCCCCATTTTAACCAACCTTCCAATTACTCTAAAAATAAGCTGGAATCTTGCTATAAGAAAATAGCTAAATTTGTCACAGGTGCATCATATTATAAACACCACTATTTTGATCTTACGTCTCTTAACTGGCTAGAACTCCCACAACACTTAAGCTATCTTCAACTAACAATTGCCCATAAAATTATCTATAGATCTGATGACTGTCCTGCCTTAAATTCAGTACTTCAAATCTATACAGCCAGCTAGGCTCTCCACTCTGAAGACAAACAATGTCTAACACTTTACAAACCAAACAAAACTATCAGAGAATGTCTATACTCCTGTTTTGTCAAAATTATGGAATGCTTTACCCTTAGATATCAGAATAACCTCCAGCCTCAGAAAATTCAAATTCAAGCTAAAAGATTAACTATTCTGGTCATGTATCTGTCTCTGCTCCAAACCTAGTTGGCTTTTCTCTCCCTCACTTCACCCTGTTTAGATTACTCCACTAACACCTCCTTCCCCTGCCTCATCTCATCCATCACCATCTATACTGCAATTGCCTCCTCTACTAAGTTCTAACTTTCCTTTTTCCATTCTCCCCCACTTTGTTCTACAAACTCTCTAATCTCCTTCTACTGAACTGAAATTAAAACCTCCCATCCTTTTTTACCGAATCTCCTCCTTAACTCTTCCATTTACCCCACATTACCACCCCTCTCCTCATCTACCTCCTGCTCTCTCTATACTTTTCTGCTTTTCCTACTAACAAGTGACTACCTCCTTACCAATTGCACAGTCTCTGTTTATAATCAGCACTCCTATCTATGTAATCCCTTCACAGAACTAACATGCCTCCCATAAAAATATTATTCTACCCCCATATTTAGCTTAACTTCCTATTTAAATAAATAGTTGTAGATAAAACATGATTATTGGTCATCTTGATCAAATTCTTGTTATGTATGTTTGATATACTTATGCCTGCTTGTTTATCTCAATATAGAAATGCATGCACAAGGTATTTTGTCCTTCTAGCTTTTATTCTGTATTTTTGATGTTTTCTTTCTGTTTTCTTTTGTGGTTTACTATGTAAAAAGTATGTTCACTTTCTTTGTACTGGAGCATCTCTCCCCGGGCCTCCTCTGAAAATGGGTTTCTTACCTAGTCGGACTTTCCCGGTAACAAAGTGTCAAAGAAAATAAATAATAAATCAACTAATACTGACAAAGGGCATGGGAGAACTTATTTCTAGATACAAAACCAGGCAACTGATATGATAACTACCCACACTAGGGTGGCTGCAATTGCTCAGTAACAGGTGGCTACAGGAGGCGGTACTGCAACCCAAACACCACTAACTGAAACAGTGGAGTTCCTGTCCACTGTCAGAGATTCAGATAGCTTGGCAGTGGGTTCCCATTTAATCCTTGGCATGGGAGCTGATGTGAACAACAGACCCAGAGTGTCTCAAGTAGACCTTCCAGGTATGTAAAATGCAGGTGTCATTTTTATATCGTTATATGTGTGCATCTTAGATGTGTGATATATATAGAGAGCCAGTGATAAGTCAGATGACACAATCATTGAGAAATAGAGGATGGTGTTTGGGAGGAATCCAACTGTTCACTACATTTTTGTACAATAGCATTTTTAATTTGCACATGTGAAGGGAATTTTTCTTTTTCTTGTTTCATTTGCATTGTGACACTTAGCTTTCATTCCTTTCCCTTCTTCACATACAGGGACATCTGGATTGCAGGTTGCTAGCCCTCCTGCACATGGTAAGTATAAATGTTGTTATTGTTATTACTACATATATATATATATATATATATATATATATATATATATATATATATATATATATATATATATATATATATATATATATATATATACATATATATATGGGTGTCTACTTCATATGTTCGACAGACCAATTGATCGAAATTCATTTGGTCGACAGCTCATTTGGTTGACAACCAGTATTCAAGGCACTTAACAGGGATTTGCCCCCCTCCCCAATGTTGTGCGACCACCAGGCCATTGGAAGAGGCAATGCGACTACTAAATGTCATGCATTCTGACATGCGTGACTCCCAGAACAATGTGGGCAACTATTTGGACAGGATGAACAACATATTGCATTGGGCAGTGCCTCTGTGATGGATCATCTGTTGGGAAAGTGTGGGCATCCACATGGCCAGAGATCCATTGCATCTTCTGGTGTTGACAGATGTGGTCTTGCAAGATCTCATTCCTATACTATCACTATATCCACTGCTCTGTCAGTAATTTCAGTGTCCATACTCAGACATGGTAGGCCATGGGGTCTTGGTCTTGGTTGGAGTCATGAGGAGAGCTCTTCCAGTAGATATAATTCACATTCAGGTACACCCTGACTTCTAGCCAGGGCCATGAGAGTAGCAGTGCAACTCCTGGCAGAAGTGGTTCTCATGATCGGGGGCAATTATGCTGAACTGACAACTTTACCATACACAGCTCATATCTGTCCAAGATGCCAGGAAGTAGTGCTAGCAGACTGCTTAATTGTGCTCATGCAGACACACACACACACATTGAAAAAAAATTATTTACCCCAACCAACTCACCCACATGCAAGCACTGTTGAGTGCTGTACATCTGTTGTTACTGGTCTTGAGTATTGTATTTTCTGATGCATGTGTTTCTTACTTGCATATACTCATCACTTCTTTGGTGTCAGCCTTGTCCTTCTACTCCCTGTGCAACTGATGATGACTGTACTCCCCCCTTTGCACATGTCTTTGTGACTTAGGGTTGCATGTGTGTCTGATACACACGGTGGATAGCTAATGTTTTCTTATCCACAAGCTTGCATTTTATCAATACATATCACAGAAAAAGTGTATGTTTTCTTATTCATACTCATCTGTGAATGATTGCTTTTATAATTGTCGAACCTCATTGTATTTCAATAAGTATTGTTGGTAAAGCAGTGGAAGCATTAGGTGCTTCAGTTTTAATTCTTGGTATAGTTGTCCAAAGGAGGGTCTAAGTGACCTGTTCCATGTTTTATCGACGGTGGACAATTGAAATGCTTTATGCACAGTATCGGTTCTAATATGTAACTGTATATTGCAAAAATGCGACACAGGAGTTATTATTGACATAACTGTACACATCAGACAAATGCTCTGCTTAGGGGCATATATATATATATATATATATATATATATATATATATATATATATATATATATATATATATATATATACACACACACACACATATATATATATATATATATATATATATATATATATATATATATATATATATATATATACATATCTATATGGATCTATGTTGATACATCGAAAGTACTTTTCATCGAAACGTACATCAAACTCACTTTCGCGAAAGTGCATTTTATCGAAAATGCGCTTTCGCAAAAAAAAAAAAAAAAAACACGCCAAAAAACTAAAAAAATAAAACAGTACTCATGTTTATGTAGGGGGCAAGCCCCTCTGCACCCGCCATGTGGGGGGCTGTGCCCCCCACACCCTTCTTACTTTAATAATCTCACTCCAAGATTGTACTACAGTGGGGAAAAAGGAATATTCCCTTATCCCCGCTCTACCGCGATCTAAGCAACAGTTTGCTTAGTTGTACAATCAACAGTACAGTTGATGTACAACTAAATCTACATGCAAACAACTGTTTGCTTACTTACCTTTCAGCGAAAGTGAGATCGATTGTGTACGTTTTGATGAAACATACTTTCGATCATAAGACCAGGACCCATATCCCATATAGAAATGTATTTGTATATAAATATATATATATATATATGCATAGTTCCATTTTTTTCTTTACAGGTTCCACATTTAACTTGTCATTACTGCAAGTAGAAATTGTGTCCTTGGGAACTGTCTCTAATGCTATCAAAGCACAGCTATTACATGGTTAAGTAAAGGTCAGTTTTACTGTTTGTGCATGGAATCTTAGTCTTTGACCTAAGTAGTGATTATGTCTGCTGTCTTTTGCCTCCTAAACAGAGCTAGGGCATTTTGTGCACACCATTTGCACTGGTGGTTCTCCATAAGACTCCTCATCTGTACCTGCTGCAGTTGCTGCTGGCCATTCCGGGGTCCTTGAAACTGTAGTTCTGCCCCTCCTGTCTTTGTTGAAGTTGTTTCCTGAGAATTGTATTGTGTAATATGACACAGACTAAGTATTTAGGCAGAGGAGCCTGGGTAGTACTGGATTGCACCCCTTGATGTGTCTAGACTCCAGAACCCTGACTTCAGCAATCTAAACACAGGTTCTGGGATATTCCTAGCTTGAGACTGGGCCTTGTTGTATCTTTGCTCATTGAGGTTTTATGGGTTTCTCACTGGTGTGATAAGCCGGGGTTCAAGTGCATAACATGGATCTCCTGCTAAATACCATTGAGGAATGTCACCCCTAGCAAACCTGGTGTACAGCTTGCAGGTATGCCATATGGGTGAGTTGTGGAAAATGTCTGGATTACCTGCACAGACATTGCAGATGATCCCTTGGGTGTTATAGACAACCTGACAGTTTACAGAGTGGAAACCTTTTTTGTTGATGTACCTCCTTCCTTGTTCATCAGGTGGGACTTGCATTTCTATATGTGTGCAATCTGTGGCCCAAAACACTTTAGGGAAGTGCCCTACTGCATAGAATTCCTGCAAAGTCCTTGCTCTCTCCTGTGGGATGCTTGGAAAATATGTGATTTCTTACATGTAGTATTGCATTTAAAAACTGATGAAATATTCTTGATGCTGATGCTTTGACATCCTTAATATATCCCCGGTGGATCTCTGGAATGTACCAGTAGCTAGTATACATAAGGTATAGGCAGGAACATAAGGTTCCTCACCAAAAGGATAAAGGGTCTCAAAAATTTGTCCTATGCTGCCCGACTGAAAGAACTCCAGCTCTATTCAGCTCAGAGGTGACCTTTGCCTAACATACAAGGCCATGTCAAACCCAGATTTGATGAATATGCTTCACCTCAAAATCTAGATCCATCAGAGCCACAAGGGCGGAGACTTAAACCTTGACACGGCTATTAAATAGATTCATCACCCAAAGACTCCCTATGCTGTGGAACAAAATCCCGGTACATGTGAGGCAGAGCACCTCGCTGGCCTTGTTCAAGAGAAATCTTGACCAATGGATGGGAGATATTACCTCAGTGTCACTGCTCGACAGAGGCACAGCAAAATAATGGGTATAGTTCCCCATACTAAAGGTAGGCTTGTAAATGCCCTCGGGCAGATAGCCTAGTATGAACCTATGAACCTATGAACCTATGATAAACATACCTTTGTTTCCACTGGGATGGGTTCTTCATGATTTCCCTGGGACATGAGGTAGGGGCCATAGAGGTTGCATATTTCCTCTAGTGTTCCCCTATCCACCCTGTATCTCTCAGTTATTTCTGTGTCATGCAATCCATGATAAGTCAAATGGGGTCTAAACACCTTTCTCCTTTTGCTTGCCTGAGGTCTGGCAGCAGGAGAAGCAGCACCCTGGTTTAAAGCCTGTTGCGCATACACTATAGAAATAACAGCAGCAACCCTTAAAATGCGTTTTTTTTCTAAGTGAAATCTTGCTGTATTCCAGGCAAATGCCTACACTGAGTGTATGCAATTGCTTTATAGCTTCCTGAATAACTCTGCATATTGGATATGTTAATTAGATATAGTTCAGCCCTTTATGTTGTCATTAGCATAGTCTGCCATTTATCTTTCTTTGGCAGTTCAATGAATACCAAATAGCGCCAACACGATAGCAATATTTGTGTAGCTACTAATATCCATTTATTCATTCATTTATTAGCATTTGTTTACAAGTATTTTCTCTCTGGGCATAAGTTGTTTCTTTTCACCAGAGACCCAGAGAGAAAAGCTCCATGTATATAATACATGTATATGTATGCAATAGCCAACTTCATGCTTCTTAAGACAGAAATAGTAAACTTCATGACACCCATGCAGATGGACAATACAGTTACAACTGCTGAATCCTACACAAATGCATTCTATAAGCACTTACACGAATGCATGGATCATGCTATCCCAAACATTACCAAAATGCTATCCTCCAAAAAAAGGAAGCCAATCTGGCGGTCCCCTGCCATAAACAAACTGTACAACAGAAGGAAGAAACTGTTGCAAAAGAGAGTAAAATCCCATGAGTGGAGGAGCTCCCTGGTCAGCCTCAGTAAGAAGCTGAGATCGCTTATAAAATCCTCCAAAGCTAGCTACGAAAACAAAATCACCACTAATTCTAAGGACAACCACAAAGCATTTTATAGCTATGTCAAAAATCTCGATGGCAACACCCAGATCTGCTCTGAGTTACAGCACAACGGCACGAAAATTACAGAACCAACTGATATTGCTAACATCCTGGAAGATAGGTTCAGTGTTAACTTTACCCCCTCTCACCCCCTAAAGGGCCCATATTTACACAGGAAGAATGTAGAGTCCCTGTAATCACAACTACGCAGGTAAAAGCTGTACTCTCTAAAGCCAAAAACACAGCCTCCATGAGACCAGACAACATCCCAGGCTGCGTTTTACATGAACTTCAGAATGAACTGGCTCCCCAATTAAGCACCATATTCAATAATAGCCTCGCATCAGGCTTTGTGCCCACTGAATGACGTACAACAACAGTTATTCCACTCCACAAAGGGGAAGCCACCACTGATACAGGGAACTATCAACCTATTAGCCTGATGAGCCTGGTCTGCAAGGCCATGGAATGTATCATCATGGAAATCATAAACAAAGACATTGGTAACTTCCAAACTCTGGATCCCACCCAGTTCAGGTTTGTGAAAGGCAGATCATGCCTCCTGAACCTGATTGACTTCTTTGAGGCAGTCACCAAAGCCGTAGGTGAGGGTAAGGTGGTTTACACAGCCTATCTTGACCTCGCCAAGGCTTTTGACACCATCCCCCATTCTGGAATTATAGCTAAACTCACTAAACTAGGTATAAATCCCTATGTCACAAGATGGGTTGCCAACTGGCTCACTGACAGAACCCACACTGTAAAATTTGCAGACTCCAAATCTGACCTCAAACCAGTGACAAGTGGAGTACCACAGGGTTCAGTCCTGGGACCTCTCCTGTTTGGTATCTACTTCTCTGA
The DNA here is from genome assembly GCF_019279795.1 of Protopterus annectens. NCBI lineage: Eukaryota > Metazoa > Chordata > Ceratodontiformes > Protopteridae > Protopterus > Protopterus annectens. The sequence continues at coordinate 376,520,921 of NC_056746.1, forward strand.
AGTACAGGCTAACACAGAAGGACTCTGGCTAACGAAGTTCACAGATGACTGCAAACTAGGAGCCATAGTCAAGTCCCCAAATGATGTGGACATCCTACAGAAGGGCCTCGCTGAGACAGATGCTTGGTGTCAGAGTCATGGCTTCAAGCTCAATGCCAAAAAGTGCAGTGTCACCCCCTTTAGTAAAAACTCTGTACCCATGAACTACCACATAGACGGCAATCTACTTAACACCAAATGTGTGATAAGAGACCTTGGGACCCAGGTGGACAGTAGTCTCTCCTTTGATAGTCACATTGTCACAGTTGTCGGGAAGTCCTTCTATGTTGCACACCTCATCATTAAAGGGTTCTCATCCAGGAAAAAAGAGGTCATTGTTCCCCTCTACTTGACACTCATTATACCCATTATAGAGTACAATGCCCCTTTTGGAATGTACCTCGCAAGGTATCTGCAGCAGCTGGAAAGGCCACAGTAGTACCTCACAAAGAGGATTACTGGCCTCAAACAAATGCCCTACACTGACCATCTCAAACAACGCCAGCTTTATTCCGTAGCATATCACCTAGTCTGAGGTGATCTCTGCCTAACATATAAAGCTATGTCAAACCCAGAGCTGTTGGACATGCTACACCTAAATAAATCCCAATACTTCTGAGCTACATGCTCTAGGGACCTAAACCTTGTCACCACAATCAACAGGACATGCTGGAAGGATAGATTCCTGTCCAAGAGACTTCCCATACTGTGGAACAGGCTACCCATCTATGTCAAGCAAAGTTCTTCAGTGGCACTCTTCAAGAAAAATCTTTATGAGTGGATGGGAAATAGGAAATAGACCCCAGGGATCACTTCCATGTCTCTGCTCAACAGTGGCACAGGAAAATAACTTTCTTTGGTGGTGTAAGCCAGGGAACCTTGTTGGCTAGGCTTACGTAGGCCCTTGGGCCAATAGCCTAGTACCTACCTATGAACCTATGAACCTATGTGCAAAAGGTTCAAAAAGCAGATAAGATAATTTATAATAACTTTAAGCAATTTAACAGAATGAATGCAAATAGAATGCATAGTAAAACATAAACAGAGTTTTGCAAAATACTATAGTACTTATCAATAGATAAAAAGTTTTGTGGAAAATTAATGAAATATAATATATGAATACAACAATGGTTCAAAACAAACAAAAAAATGGAAGGAAAGAAAAGAGTAAGTAATTTGTGAGAGCATGCTTTTAAAAAGTGAGGTATTGGGGAAAAAAGTATTACGTAATATGTTAGTGGAAGTGATAGTTGCACAGCAGTATGCAAAAGGAGCAAGGTAAAATCACAAGCTTGAGATACAGCACTAGGGAAGTAAGTAGCGGTACCAGTACAGAAAGTGGTTAGTAGATAGGCTGAGTGAGAGGAAGGGCTGGGAAGGCTGAGTTAGAAGATATTGGATTATTGCCATGAAGAGAGGCTGTAAGCTGCCAGTGTATGGGTTGTACTGGCTAGCGTGAGATACAGAAGGGATGTGATGTGAATGGTGATGAAACAAATGGGCGAGAAAAATCAAGTTAGTGAGTCAGGAGATACTGAAGAGGAATAACAGGTTGCAATAAAATAAAGGGGACTGCTGAAGAGTAGGACATGGTAAGAAAAGGGGAAAGCAAGTGGTTTAGGCAGAAAGGAAGACAGAGACATTGGCTGTACATATATCAGTATAGTGTCCTTAGATAAGGTGGGACATAACATAGCTTAGAATACACTGTGTGAATGGATAGGACATTTTTGTCTAGCCAATAGATGAGTAGGAACACAGTCATGTGTTCAGTAAGAGCTATTTAAAGTCTGCTAACCATGCATACAACTTTTTTCATTACAAAAAACTTAAAAAAAAAATTATAGATATATTGTTACTCTTATTACCTGTGTTTTTAGCTGTCTCTGCATGTTTAATTACATAAACTGTACAATGTTTAACCCCATCAAATGTATATGTATATCCTCACCTTTGTGTAATCTGTATGTGGAGCTTTTTCTCACTGTTTAACCCCATGTAATGTATATGTATATCCTCATCTTTGTTTAATCTGTATGTGGAGCTTGTCTCCCCAGGATTCCATTGAAAATGGGTTCTTCGATCCCAATGGACTATCCTGGTTAAACAAATGCAAATAAACAAATACTTAACTTCTCAGTGATGGCATTCTCACAGAATTCTTCCCATTCACATTGTAACAATCATTTAAGTGTTCCATAGTTCTTACTTTTACTGAACATATAGTTTTAATTATATAAAATAAGTATCATATTATTGTGGACCTTTTTTAATATCACAGGCATATTTCACTCATCCATCTACCTACTTAATTGAATAAATGATTGGAAACTTCAACAAGGTGTCTTTATTCCTCTCACAGGGAGGGTATGAAAAAGACAGACTCTCCTGGATTTGCTAGCTAAAGTGATTTTACCTGGACTAATAATTTATACTCTGTTTCAAACACAGGATACAAGCATTTTTTAACCAAGCCATCAAAAGTGCTTTAAGCTGATGCAATACCAGTGTTGAAATGAAGGGCATGCCACACAGTTTGCCAGCAGCAGCGTGAGAACTGACACAGCAGACACCCATTTGGTATATAAACAAGCATGCTATGTGTGACAGATTAGTCTCTTAGAATCACATCCACACACCCAAGTGTATAAACACATACAATATAAACAGTAAGTAAAGCACTATGGACTTGTATATTAAGAATCAAATTCAAAATCTGTGTGACAGTTACACATAACTGACCGCCATTTAGGTTGTGGCCTAAATTTCAAAAACTATCTTCAGAAAACATGGTTTGCTGTTAAATCAGATTTGCAAACACATGTATAGTATGAGTATTACACTTAACTTACTGATGCATTATGGGTATTCCTGCATTATAAGCAATATACATGGTAATGACAAAATATGAGCCTGTAACAAGGATCAGATACATTTTATTTAACATAACAGGCAAAGTGAGCAACACAAGTCTTCCCCTCTGTTGCTTCTCCAGTCTGTGCATTTGCTCGATGCACAAGGCATTGCTACAGGTCTGTTCTCATCACTTGCTAAAAGAAAAGATCAACTATGAATGATGTAGTCCTCAAATATTAGTGATATATATTTATATATATATATATATATATATATATATATATATATATATATATTGTGCTCAGAACAGGTTTTAAAAAAATTTCTGTTGAAGAACATTACAGAACCAGCATACACATTTTACAATGTTATGCATACAGTTCTTTACATTTTGAAACAGAAATGAACACAGAGTGGAGGATCTGAGATTTAAACCTGCAACTATAAGCTACATCCACACTCTAAATCTTGACACCTACCTGCCTAGCTAATCCATCTTTTCTGAGAGTATAGTATAAATAAGGTGAAAAAACTTGGGGTTATGAATGTGCAGTGGTGGGTTGCTAATATGGATCATGGCTTAGCATTTAGAAAAAGGAGAGTTTGCTGGTCATCTAGGTAAATAAGTTGCAAGAATTAATTCTTGTCAGCACAGCGGTCATAATTCATGTCATGTATCACATAGCTGCTGTTAACAGACAACAAGATGCTGTACATCAGGGACACAGAAATGTATGGGGAAGGACGACATGTAAAGATATTCAATGGCAAAGTACACCTCACAAATCAAATGCATACATCACTATCCCCGGGATTCACTAATCCTCCATGTAAGACTAAATTAGACTTACACGGAAACTGCAGCCAAAGATTAAGACATCAGCGCACCATGCATATTTATGAGGGCATGCTGACTCAACTCTAAGGCTAACATGGAGCGTGTACGAGTGCATGGGGTGTGTCAGACTGCCGAGCAGTCCAAAAATCCATGCCCCTGCAAGTACCTCAATCGGCAAATGTCAACTGACATGAACAAGTCCGCTCAAATGTGTACATACCCAACACTACACTCCCCCACATTCTACACTCGCCCACATTCTAAACCCCTGTACAATTATAAAATGTAAAACTTTTATTTTATTTTTTTTATTATTCCCAATATAGCTGCCTGTATTTGCGCGTGTTTGCGTGGGTTTGCCCATTGCTTAGCTACAGTTAGCAGTTTAGACATTGAAGAGGATAATAAGAAACTTATATGCAAATTAAGCCAAATAGCAATAGCGTAGTGGTAGAGCCTTCGCACAAAGAGGAGGCATTCCCGGTTCGAGTCCCACCACTCCCCCTCCTATTTTCTGTTGGAAATCTGTATATAAAAATAATTCCTGACATTTATCTTTTAAATTTTAGTAAAAAGCATTGAAATGGCCTATGTAGTAGTGAACAAATTATATATATATATATATATATATATATATATATATATATATATATATATATATATATATAAGAAGGTGAAATGGTTATGCATACTGATGAATGCATAAGTAACGTATCTTAAGCAATGTGAAGCACTGTTAAGCAAAGTTTACCAGTATTAAGCATATTTAAGTATAATTGCTCATAGCTTAGCACTGCTTTAACTAGCGCAATAGCTTTGCGCAGAGCTGCGCATCACACAAACCATCACACACAGAACATGTTTGCGCGTAGCTGAGCACCACGCTAACTAGCACAATGTCGAGCAACGTCAGGCACTGTAGAGCAATGTAGAGCAACGTGGGGCAAAGTTAAGCAAAGCCGCCTAAACACAGCCACACCTCCTAGCTGGTCTGGCCAGTAGTAAAAGAAAAAGCAATGACAGGCCTCGAACCCGGGATACTGTGCACCATAATCACAGTACTGAACCACTAAGCCATGACAGCTTTTCATAAGTATGCACTTTCGACACACACGTACATATCAATGGAAGGTTACCCATTGCTAAGCAGGTGTGCCTTCAGCTGAGTTTTTCAAAACTGGCCAATCACAAATAAGTGCGGGAAATTATGCTTATTTAAGCTCCATAGGCAGGAATACTTGCCATAACTGTTTGTAGCTCCCATCTGCAGGCAGCAATGGCCGGTGCTGGAGTGGGCTCTCGTTTTCGAGCGCAACATTGGGGCATTGAGGAGTCAAAAGTAATGGTTTGGCTCCTTGTCCATAATCATGAGGATAGACTTCTGCGGGGCCAGTACCAGGGCACCCAATATAAAGCGGAAGCGTGGGACTGTCTAGCTCATGAACTCACCAGTGCCACAAGTGTCCCTCGGACTGGTGAGCAGGTCAGACACCACCACCACGCAGACCTGAAGAGACGCAAGGCGGGTCAACTGGACCAGTGAATCCAGGAGGCCCATGAGATGGAAAATGCCCCACTACTGAGTAAGTAGCCATGGAATTAAGTATGTAAGAATTGCTATTCTAGTCTATACTATGGCAATCTGCTCCCAAAAAAATTTACGCCCCATACATAGCTGCCCATTTTGCACACATGTCTGCTGGACACATAAACTGATATTTAATTGGCAGTACAACATACTTTGTTGTCCTCACCCCTCTCTCAAAGGTGGAAGGTTTCATATTCCTCTCCAAATTTATTTCATATGCACAGCTGTTGCTGTTAAAGAAATGGGCAGCTATGGACTTTCCCTACACCCATCCTGCACATCCTGAGCTGTTTTCCCTACTGTCTTTCCCTCTTTGTGACCCTTTTTCACCACTTTCCTATCTCCCCATTTTCTTTTCTTTCAAAGAAATGAGCATGGGGGTTAGCGGGAGTAAGCACTATTAAGCAGTAGTAAGCAGGTCTGCTCGAGTGTGCGCTTGTGTGCACTTAGCTAAGCATTGCTAAGCATCACAAACCAACTTACAACTGCTTAAAAGTGCCTTAGTCACTCTATTATTTTGAAGGTGTACCTCACTTTTACCTACCTTTCCTGACTCTGTTCAGATATGTACCTGAGTGTTTCAGAGGCCTGGCAGAGGCAGAAACACAGAGGCATATCAGCTTTTCTGCTGTTACACACTGTGCAAATAGCTTTGGAAGGAGTTCCACAAGCATACCCTTATGTAGGAGTACAACACTGAAATACCAAAGGATGTAGCCATGTACTGGTAGCAATTGACTGTAACAATGCCATTGTACCAGTGCTGAAAAGACCTGTGCATTGCACAGACAAAGAATAACAGGCTAACATCTGGCTACCATCTGGATAGGTCCAAAGTTGGGAGCTATGCAGACAGACTACTTGGCTTAATAAACTAACAGGTACACAGCAACCCTTTAAGTCCAGCAAGATAACATTCACACAATAATACATAATGCTCTCTGTACGTCTACATCCCTACCCAAATGTACAATATACCTGTGTGTTTGCGTGGGTTTGCCCATTGCTTAGCTACAGTTAGCAGTTTAGACATTGAAGAGGATAATAAGAAACTTATATGCAAATTAAGCCAAATAGCAATAGCGTAGTGGTAGAGCCTTCGCACAAAGAGGAGGCATTCCCGGTTCGAGTCCCACCACTCCCCCTCCTATTTTCTGTTGGAAATCTGTATATAAAAATAATTCCTGACATTTATCTTTTAAATTTTAGTAAAAAGCATTGAAATGGCCTATGTAGTAGTGAACAAATTATATATATATATATATATATATATATATATATATATATATATATATATATATATATATATATAAGAAGGTGAAATGGTTATGCATACTGATGAATGCATAAGTAACGTATCTTAAGCAATGTGAAGCACTGTTAAGCAAAGTTTACCAGTATTAAGCATATTTAAGTATAATTGCTCATAGCTTAGCACTGCTTTAACTAGCGCAATAGCTTTGCGCAGAGCTGCGCATCACACAAACCATCACACACAGAACATGTTTGCGCGTAGCTGAGCACCACGCTAACTAGCACAATGTCGAGCAACGTCAGGCACTGTAGAGCAATGTAGAGCAACGTGGGGCAAAGTTAAGCAAAGCCGCTAAACACAGCCACACCTCCTAGCTGGTCTGGCCAGTAGTAAAAGAAAAAGCAATGACAGGCCTCGAACCCGGGATACTGTGCACCATAATCACAGTACTGAACCACTAAGCCATGACAGCTTTTCATAAGTATGCACTTTCGACACACACGTACATATCAATGGAAGGTTACCCATTGCTAAGCAGGTGTGCCTTCAGCTGAGTTTTTCAAAACTGGCCAATCACAAATAAGTGCGGGAAATTATGCTTATTTAAGCTCCATAGGCAGGAATACTTGCCATAACTGTTTGTAGCTCCCATCTGCAGGCAGCAATGGCCGGTGCTGGAGTGGGCTCTCGCTTTTCGGCGCAACATTGGGGCATTGAGGAGTCAAAAGTAATGGTTTGGCTCCTTGTCCATAATCATGAGGATAGACTTCTGCGGGGCCAGTACCAGGGCACCCAATATAAAGCGGAAGCGTGGGACTGTCTAGCTCATGAACTCACCAGTGCCACAAGTGTCCCTCGGACTGGTGAGCAGGTCAGACACCACCACCACGCAGACCTGAAGAGACGCAAGGGTCAAGTGGACCAGTGAATCCAGGAGGCCCATGAGATGGAAAATGCCCCACTACTGAGTAAGTAGCCATGGAATTAAGTATGTAAGAATTGCTATTCTAGTCTATACTATGGCAATCTGCTCCCAAAAAAATTTACGCCCCATACATAGCTGCCCATTTTGCACACATGTCTGCTGGACACATAAACTGATATTTAATTGGCAGTACAACATACTTTGTTGTCCTCACCCCTCTCTCAAAGGTGGAAGGTTTCATATTCCTCTCCAAATTTATTTCATATGCACAGCTGTTGCTGTTAAAGAAATGGGCAGCTATGGACTTTCCCTACACCCATCCTGCACATCCTGAGCTGTTTTCCCTACTGTCTTTCCCTCTTTGTGACCCTTTTTTTCACCACTTTCCTATCTCCCCATTTTCTTTTCTTTCAAAGAAATGAGCATGGGGGTTAGCGGGAGTAAGCACTATTAAGCAGTAGTAAGCAGGTCTGCTCGAGTGTGCGCTTGTGTGCACTTAGCTAAGCATTGCTAAGCATCACGCAAACCAACTTACAACTGCTTAAAAGTGCCTTAGTCACTCTATTATTTTGAAGGTGTACCTCACTTTTACCTACCTTTCCCTGACTCTGTTCAGATATGTACCTGAGTGTTTCAGAGGCCTGGCAGAGGCAGAAACACAGAGGCATATCAGCTTTTCTGCTGTTACACACTGTGCAAATAGCTTTGGAAGGAGTTCCACAAGCATACCCTTATGTAGGAGTACAACACTGAAATACCAAAGGATGTAGCCATGTACTGGTAGCAATTGACTGTAACAATGCCATTGTACCAGTGCTGAAAAGACCTGTGCATTGCACAGACAAAGAATAACAGGCTAACATCTGGCTACCATCTGGATAGGTCCAAAGTTGGGAGCTATGCAGACAGACTACTTGGCTTAATAAACTAACAGGTACACAGCAACCCTTTAAGTCCAGCAAGATAACATTCACACAATAATACATAATGCTCTCTGTACGTCTACATCCCTACCCAAATGTACAATATACCTGTGTGTTCAGGGTCTACCAAGGATGTAGGTAGGCATTTTCAGTACTGGAATTGTCCAGTTTTCATGAGCAGCCTGTGCTAATGTCAACACTAAAAAAGCACAAACTGTTCAGAAGTGAGTACATTAATATTCACAGTATAGCAGTTCACAAACAGTTCATGTGCCAAAAGAATACATCTCAATAACTACTTTTATATGGCAGTTAATTGTATTAGTAGAAAAGAAACTACATACTCCCATGTATCTTGTGTTAGCATTTGCAGGGTTGAGTACAATTCTACACTGACAAGTGTGTACTGGAAGTGGTAACATTCAGGCTGAGTACAACATTTAAATCAATGGCTACACCCCTAGCTTCAGATATAAGAACTATACCAACCTTCTGACTTAAACAACGGTGTCCACAGCAAACAAGTATGAGCCCCACTTTGGAAAGCTGAAAGGGCTATGCCTATCTGACTTAGCAATTTATAGCATTGGGTTGCTATGACAGTGAGTACTGCAATTACCACACAGCAGGCTGCATGCAATTACCAAATTGTGGCCACCAATTGGTGCATCGGCCATCACATGCACATGTGCAGATACCTATAAAAGCAGGCTGTACTTGCTGCCCACACATGCAATCACTCCATTGCAGACACTGAGAGAGAGAGAGAGAGAGAGAGAGAGAGAGAGAGAGAGATACATTAACAGCAAAAGCAAACTCAAAAGCAAAAGGAACACAGAAATTAATAATACCAACACATACAAAGGATAGGTATGTAACAGATATGTATTTACTGGCATGTAGTAGATGTTTTTGAAGAGTACGCTACATGCTTTGAAACATTCATATGTTGCAGCAGTGCATATCTATGCACAGATGTCCAGCATAACTACTGCATGGACAAATCAGTATGTAGCTGTGTGCAGGGGGACATAACTGTGACATATGTAGCTCAGCATTAAATGTCAAACATCTGATCCATGTTAGCTGTGTTCTGTACAGTAGTGTGGACAATGGCTGTTTGGGGGAGTAGCGCAAACAGCTATATAAACATGGATGTGACAGAGTAACATATGCATGATAGTCATATTAACGTGTAGCTTAGCATTGGCAACTGCTGTACCAGGCTAGTATGCTAATCTAGCACTTGTAGCTATATACACACCCTCTAATATTACTGTGTGCTCACATGTGACACCTGTTCATGTTGCAGCAAGGCCCAACAGGTCAGCCGTGAGGTCCAGGGACTTACAACAGTGTGGACCTTGTGTGTGTATGGCACACACATATGGAGAGATATATATGTGTCAGATATATTAACATCTCTACATGTGCATAGAGCAAGGGACATACTGCAACTGTATGTGAAGGATGGACATATATATGTTGGTGAAGGTTGTTATGTGCATATTTGTATGTAGGTTGTAGTGTGTGGCAAACAAGACAGCATACAGTGCTGGTATATGACATGTGGTGGTTAAACACTGTGAGTGTGATTTGTTAAGTTTGCAATGTTGCAGCCAGTGAGGCTTGCTAAAGCTACATGGGCTGAGAACACCTTCAATGCATTTCTCACAAGACTGTGCGATATCATTACATTACTGTATACCTCATATCCTTTGCATAATTGATATTCCCACCATGAAAGGTGGACTGTATATGTGCCTATATGTATATGTACACCAATGGATGTGTATATGTATGTATATATATATATATATATATATATATATATATATATATATATATGAGAGAGAGAGTCATATATAGTGAGTCAGATGCCTGGTGTCAAACCCATGCTGTAAAGCTGTAAGACAACTAAAGCATAGTCATCCACTTTTATAAAACATAGTATCCCCACAGTATCACATAGATAGTAGCCCCCAACATGTTGAACAGGTACCGATATGTACATACAGCCAAGTGTTACATCATCTCTCCTTTGGTAATCACATTTCCAAAGGTATTATGAAATCCCTCAGTGGATCACATAAGCAATAAGGGGTCTGCATGCATATCCACAAAGGTTGTTGTACACCTATAATGAATAGACATCATTGACAGACTTTGCTGCATTTGAACAGGTCTGAAATATACCTCAGGCATAAACTCTCACTCACACTATTCATTAGAAACCGTAATGAGTGTGTGTGACACGGATGACCTAGGCCAGGGATCACTGCAGTGGCTGGGCTTGTCACAAGCATACGGATGAGACCTAAGGTCTGGAAAGTGGCAGCAAACTCTGGCAAAGATAAAATATGTGTTCATGGAGAAAGCAGGTTTCCCACCTATGAAATAATTGAGGTCACATGTACATATATGTATTTGCCACACAGCTACCTGACATGTGCAATGTACATACTGTTGTCATTGTGATATGTCATACAGTGGTAAAAGCAAAACCTACAACACATGGACCAATAGTGTCACACACATAAAGCACACATACACTCATCAAGTGCAAGATTCAAACCCCTACCTAACTACTTTCTGATATTAAAGCAGTACACATTAACTAGATGTGCTATACACATTACTGGGAACTCTCTTTTCCACAGGTATATTTGTAGGATGGTGACATCATCAGACTTGACAAAGATAAGTATACCACTTTTAAGGTATTTTCGTAGTCTCCAAAAAGGTTGCTCCTCTCCAAGGAGATACACACACAAACACACACAGTCGTCAAGTACAGGATTCAAGCCCCTACCTAATTACGTTATGATACTAGAGGAGTATGCATTAACACGACACGCTATACACATTACTGGGAGCTCTTTTTTCCACAGGTGTATTTGTAGGATTGTGACATCATCAGACTTGTCAAAGATAAGTATACCACTTTTAAGGTGTTTTGGTAGTCCCCAAAAAGGTTGCTCCTATCCAAAGAGATCACACACAAACAGTTGTTAAGGGCAGGATTCAAACCCCTACCTAATTACTTTATGATACTAGAGGAGTACGCATTTACACAACGCACTATACACATTACTGGGTGTTCTTTTTTCCACAGGTATATTTGTAGGATGGTGACATCATCAGACTTGACAAAGATAAGTATACCACTTTTAAGGTGTTTTAGTAGTCTCCAAAAAGGTTGCTCCTATCCAAAGAGATCACACACAAACAGTTGTTAAGGGCAGGATTCAAATGCCTACCTAATTACTTTATGATACTAGAGAAGTACGCATTTACACAACGCACTATACACATTACTGGGTGTTCTCTTTTCCACGGGTATATTTGTAAGATGGTGACATCATCAGACTTGACAAAGATAAGTATACCACTTTTAAGGTGTTTTAGTAGTCTCCAAAAAAGTTGCTCCTATCCAAAGAGATCACACACAAACAGTTGTGTTGGGCTACATAGAAGGAATTTCTAAACACTTTGGCCATGTGATCATCAAAGGAGAGTTTACTATCTACCTGGGTCCCCAGGGCCATAATTACTTTCTCTGTACATACTGGATTACCACCTATGTGGTAATTTGTGTGCACTTTGTTTTATCCAAAGGGGATGACTATGCATTCTTTGGCATTCTGCTTGAGGGCATTGTTTTGACACCAGGTATCTGTTTCTGTAAGACCCTTCTGGAGGATGTCTGTGTCAGCAATAGAGTTGATTATGGACCACAGTTAGCAGTCATCTGCAAACTTGCTCAGCCATACTCCTCCTGTGCTTGCCTGTACATCTGAGCAGTATCTACTGAACAGGTGGGGTCCCAGGACCAAGACCTGTGGAATGCCATTTGTGACTGGTTTAGAGTCGGACATGGCACCTGCAACTCTGAACATGTGTGTTTGATCTGTGAGCCAGTTGGCCACCCATCCTGTGACATATCTGTTAATGTTCAAGCTGGTAAGCTTGTCCATGATGACAGAGTGGGGAATGGTGTTGAAAGGCCTTAGTGAGGTCCAGGTGGGCTGTGTGGACTACGTTCACCTCCATCTATGTCCTTGGTAACTGTTTCAAATAAGTCAACTAGGTTTAGGAGGCAGGATCTGTCTTTAACAAAGACAAGTTGGGTATAGTCCAGTGTCTGGAGGTCCCCAATGTCTCTGTTTATGGGTTCCATGATAATTTGCTCCATAGCTTTGCAGACCAGGCTGAGTAGGCCTATAGGGCAATGGTTTCCAGGTTCTGTTGTGGCACCCACCCCCTTTGTGGAGCTGGATGACTGTTGCTCTATGCCATTCTTTGGGTACATAGCCTGTGGTAAGGTTGAGTCTGGACAGTGAATGTAGGTGAGGGTGTAGCTCCTTTTGGGGCTGGTGTAAGACGCAGCCTGGGACACCATCCAGTCCCATTGATACTGTGTTCTTAGCTTTGGAGCGGGCTGTTTTTACTTGCATGTCCATGAAGTCTGGGGCTCTGCATTCTTCTGGGATGGACACAGGCCCTTTTGGGGGTGATGGGGGGGTTGCACTGAACATGTCCCCCAGGATGTGGGAAATGTAAGTTGGTTCAGTGTATTTCTTGCCATTTTGCAGTAGCTGACAGCATATTTGGAAGTTGCCACATAAATGTTTGGTAGAGCTAACAAATGCTTTGTAGTTGTTATTCTTACATTCCTTGGCAATTTGTCTTTAGAAACTGACCTTGGATTATTTTATGAGTGATCATTGTTTCTTCCTAATAATGATCAATGATGCCTTTCCTTTTGTGAAGTTTGCTCTATCATGTGTTCATTTCCTCCTTCTGTTGCACAGCTTATTTATGGGCAAAGACCACCAGATTGGTTTCTTATTTTTGGAGGAGTGCATCTTGGTTTTATTTGGAATGTCTCGATCCATGCACCCCTGTAGATGCTCATAGAATGCACTTGTAAATGATTTGGCAGATTGTATAGCATTATCCTGTAGCAAGGGGGCTTTGGAACTTTCCACTTTGGTCTTGGGAAGTGTGCAGTTTGTTTTTGAAAATGTCTTCACAGTGGTTTCCTTGACTGGGGGGGAGGGGGGCAGGATGTGGATGTTTAGTGTGATTACTTTATGATATGATATTACCAGCAAGGGGTTTATCTCTGTTGTGGAACACCGGTACCCCGTGTTGGTGATGATCAGGTCCAGTATGTTGTCACGTCTAGTGGGCATGGTGACCAGCTGTTCCAGGGCGTTTGAGTTTTTAAACTCTAGGAAACATTGGGCAAAGGACATTGTACATGAGTAATTCTCCCACTCGATGTTTGGGTAGTTGTAATCTCCTCATATAATGGTGTTTGGTAGGACCTTTATATTTTCCACTGTTCTCAGGAATACTGAGTGAGGTTCCTGAGACAAGGTAGGTGATCTGTAGCAGGCTACAATCTGATAAGCAGCTTTGCCCAATGTTAGTTGCACTTGCATGGTCTCCAAGGCCTCATGCTGTGCCACTAACCTGAAGGTGTGGGTATCCATAAGGTAAATGGGTACACCCCTTTCTTTTGTATTTCACTCTGGGTTTTGTGGCTGAAGAGCAGAGAGATTGTGAGTGTTTTATGTGGAGCATGTCCAACAGCTCTGTGTTTGGCATAGCTTTGTATGTTAGGCGGAGATCACCTCTGAGTAGGCGATATGTGAGAGAATACAGCTGGAGCATTTTGAGATGGTCTGTGTATGGCATGTATTTCAGGCTGCTAATGCTCTTTATTGATATTGATATTCATTGATATTTATGACATAGCGAAAGAAAGTTTCATGGTTCTTTATGGACTCTTTGACAATATTTTTGCCAGAACATGGATTGGATAATGTTAGGAGTGCTCATTGTTTATTGATGATACTGATCAGAGTTTATTGATCTTCTTTGAATTTTCACTTTCCTTGAACAACTTAAGTACTTGTAGTACATAGTTTGATTATGACAGGAGTCCAATATATTATATGGGTCTGTTTTCATATCACTGTGTACGCAAGGCAGGATTGGTGAATAGTGACAAGTTTCTGGGGTAAGACCTGCAACTGCCAGATATGTGTGGCCCACTGCTGTAGTCAGACATGGCCTAAGTGTGTGAGCATGCCCAGTATGACCTTTCAGTATGTTGTTGACTGACATTTGCTTTGTTTATTTAAGTGTGTGAGCATGCCCAGTATGACCTTTCAGTATGTTGCTGACTGAAATTTGCTAAATTTGTTTGTGTGTGTGAGCATGCCCAGTATGGACATATATACTATATGTGTGTGAAAAATCAAGTTGGTTTTTACTTCAGGGCTCACCTTTGTGTTGTACATTGACAGGAAGCATGCTGTGCCTGCAAGGCTTCCATGAGTCACTTTGCATAGACTTATCAACATTTCTACGTACAGGGGGGGCAGCTATTATTTGTACATCTCTACCCTGGGGGCACACCTGATTGCTACTGTGGGTGTACATAGGATGAGGGGTTCACCTGACACTTATACACATTTGCTAGGCCTGCACTGCTATGTCAAGTACTCCACTTCAGTCTGTACTGTTGCCTATTGTACTGGCTTGAGGCATACTACTGTACTACAGATCTTAGCTTCCAAATTCATGTATATTAGTTTGTGACTTCATAGACTGCCCAACCCACATCACACTGCCTGGCCTGCTGTTATCTGTCTGCATAGGCCTGGGGTGAAGTTCAGAGGACATGTTACAGCATTTGTTTGTGTTTGCGTTAGTCTACAATTGTCCTGCTGTGCCTGTGCCAGCGAAATGCTGTCATGGCTTAGTGGTTCAGTACTGTGACTATAGTGCACATTTTCCTGAGTTTGAGCCCTGTCACTGCTTTTTATATTCCTGCTGGGCAGACCTGACTGTTAAGGAACAGTAAAGCAGATGTGAGCGTGTTTACCCGACTTTGTTCTACTTTGCATGACTTTGCCCAACATTGCCCAATGTTGCCCAACGTTGCTCAACATTGCACTAGTTTGTGCGGTGCGCAGCTCCACGCAATTGTGCTTAAATATGCTAAACAGTGATAAAAGCTGCTTAGCACTGCTTTATATTGCTTAAAACATGGCAATCATGCCTCAGGTGGTGCTGCAGGGCTGTCTATGTCGGATACACATAGTACACTACCTATACATGTTTGAAAACAGGTAATGCCAAGTTAGGCATCCCTTTTATTTTATGTGTGAGTCGGAGAGAGGTATCATTTCCAGGGTTCCTACTGAGCCAGTGTATGTGCTATTCGTTACCGCTTTGCCAAGGCCAAGGCATACTGGGCACGCCTCCTTCTGCCTACTGGGGCAGGCTCAGGTTGTTCCTCCTCTGAGTCACGCTCTGCCTGTGATGGCCTTGGCAATGGTGGGGGGTTGTTTGGCCCTGCTCCATGCTGTTCCTGCTGCAGCTGTTTTTGCAGGATCATATTGTGTAGCATGGCACATATCATGACAATTTGGGTACATGTAGTTGGTGAGTACTGCAAGGTTCCACCAAATGTGTCCAGGCACCGGAACCATGACTTGAGCATCCCAAACACATGCTCAATTACATTTTGTGTTTGTGCGTGTGCCTCATTATGGAGTTCTTGTTCAGGTGTGTGTGCATTTCTGGTGTCATCAGCCACGGCTCCAGTGCATATCCAGCATCCACCACTAGGTGACCATCAGGGCTATCCACACTGGCAAATGTCTGGTACAGCTGTGTCAGATGCCAGATATGGGAATCCTGGTAGCATCCAGGGCAGCCAGCACACACATTCAGTATTATGCCCTGGGCATCGCACATGACCTGGCAGTTGATGGAGGGGAAGCCCTTGCGGATGATGTAGGCCCTACCCCGCTCACCGGCTGGTGCTTTGATGTGCATGTGCATGCAGTCAATTGCACCGACTACCTCAGGGTATTCCGCTATTTGCTGGAAGAGATGCATATTGTTGGCCAATGCCTCACAGGAATTGGGGAAATATACATGATCACCGACATGTGCTGACATGGCATTCAGGAACTGGTGCAGTACCCCGGATGCTGATGCCTGTGAAATCCCCATCATATCACCAGTTGGTCTCTGGAAGGTACCTGTTGCTAGTATTCTTAGGCCAACACATACCTTGGTTTCCACTGGGATGGGTTCCCCTCTGTTGGTTCTGTGTGTGAGGTGTGGCCTGCACAGCTCAACAATTTGCTGCAGGAGGTCTCTGTCCACTCTATAGCGCTCCACTATCTCCAGCTCATGTAGCCCCTGGTAGGTTACCCTGGGTCTGTACACTCTTCTCCGTCTCCTCACTGTGGGTTGCTCAGCAGCATTCGCAATGGCACCACCCTCAGCATCTTGCACATGTTGGCTTATAATAGCAATGGCAGCCCCTAACATTTTTGTCTGAGTTAAGCTTTTTAGGTTTTCACTCTATTTGTATACTGCAGTGTTGCAGTGTTTTTGAGAAAAACATGGGGGGATGTTGTTTGCAGAGTTTTAAGTGCTGGGCTGGGCTGGGCTAGTGTACTGCCTGTGTAATTGGCTGATTCTGATTTATTTCACCTGGCAGCTCTGCTAGTTCTCCTTGGTTAAGTTCCTACTACTTCTTTTCCTTCCTTTTCCCTTTCTGTTTCCACAAGGGGCAGTGCCGCGCAAACAAGCGCAAACAAGCACACAGGCTTAGACAGGCTTACACGGGCTTAGACGGGTGCACACGCACACAGGCTTAGACAGGTTTACAGGCGCACACACGTGCGCACATGGTGTAAGCACGTTTGCAAGAAATTTCAGTGATATCCACGGTGTACACATTTGCTTTCTAGGTTTCAGCTAGGACAACTGTAGACATGCCTCTTCCGATCCTGGGTAACTCACAGCAAACACAAGCCACTCTGCTTAAAGCTTACAGTCTTTCATACATCCCTCCTCATGATGCCACCTATCTTCTACTCTACTACTCCCCTACTCCTACACTTACACTCTAGGGACATGGCTCACATGCCAGGGAAAATTGGGATTCACTATCCTTATCATCATTTGCATAGGATTGCCTACTAATGCTTGGTTACATCTCTCAAACTGAGCTTCCCCCCTTAGCAACCACTACTCAGTAGCCATGTTGTCTTCAGCCTGCCATTCATCTACATGGCAGAATAATATTTTTAATAAGAATGCTTATTTTTGCTTATTTTTTATTTATTTTCTGTTTTTTAAAGTGCCGCACGTTTGCTACGCTTAAACATCGGAGATCGGGGAAAAAAATGTTTTGACATTTATTAATTTTCAAATGATAGAAATGCCAATGGCCTTATATTTGGCTATTGGCATGCTTCCTCAACTGGATGCATCCTTTATTTGGAGCTGTCATAGCTCCGTTTTGCTATTTGCAGAATGGTACTCCGTTACCAACGGAGTACATTTCTGCAAATAACTCTACTCTTCCACGGACACGTTAGTGTTTCCTGGATTGCAAATTTACCTCATTTGCATAGCTTTCAGCAGCAAATGAGGTAATTTGCATAACACTGTCCGTACAAGAGTAGTTTTAGGAGCTCTCATGC
The DNA here is from genome assembly GCF_019279795.1 of Protopterus annectens. Taxonomy (NCBI): domain Eukaryota; kingdom Metazoa; phylum Chordata; order Ceratodontiformes; family Protopteridae; genus Protopterus; species Protopterus annectens. The sequence continues at coordinate 376,538,872 of NC_056746.1, forward strand.
ACACCCCTGCCGGCTGTTGCTGGATCGCTCAGCAGACATATTTTCTGTCTGCCGTCTTACACTACTCTTAGACTCCGTGCAAGCCTTCATGAATCTGGCCCCATATCTCTCTGTCCTGCATTTCAGCTGTATGTCTCACCATCTGACTCCCTCCAAAGATGAGAATGAGAAGGTTGTTGAACTGAATTTAAAAATGAATGAAAAAATTACACTTGAAAGCAGTTTCACAAATTATAGCATATTCCACAAAGCTTTTTGGCAGAAATATAACAGTCTGTTCCAAGCTTTACACATAACACTATTTAAAGAGGTGCTATTGACAGAATATTATAGATTATTGAGATATTCATAGAAATTCAGCAAAGACCTGAGTTATTTGTAAGCATGCACAAAATAACCATTAATATCAATATACAGGTATGTAGAGCAGAATTTTTGAAAATGTGTGAATGATAAGGACATAACACATTTCCCCTATGGGGATTTGAACCCATAACACACCAACCTATGTGCATGGTGGCCTGTGCCTTTACAGACTGAACTACCAGCTAGCACATAATTCGCCTAAATAAGCAGTTACTGGGTGTACATATACATATTCCTGCAGATAATGGATGAATACGTTAACACCAGACACATAACTGCTATAGGCCATCATGCTGTACACAAATAACAGCTATTAACACATATTAGAAATGAAAAGATATGTGTAGGATGCTGGACAGGCATTCCTCTTGTGTTAATAAACAGGACTGTATTAAGAATATTCACTTTATTAAGAGGAGCAGAGTAAAGAAGTTATTCATAAGTTAGTATTCACACATCAATAGGCAGACTAGGCAATACTGTTGTAGTCTTATGAATAACTGCAAGATGCATAATCATCAGTGGCCTAGGGGCTATAGGCATCAATGATACATGACTATAGTGGATTTGTGAAATAATGTTGTTATATGTTGGAAAAAGGATGTACATCTATAATATTCAATATTATGTATATTATTAACCATTAGTAAATAAATACACTCTATGGGAATAGAACCCATACATATATGGAGAACAGTCACCACATCTTCTTAAATGTCCATACGAGCTAATTGTCAGAACAGCTTCTTAATGGTTTTAAAAGACATGCATGTGATATATTTGGGACACTCTTAAACACTTATATCTCTAAATTCTGTAGGAATGCTCAAGTATATGTAGTATTATGACACTAACTGTAGGCATCCACTGGCTGTCGATGCACCTAGGCGACCCGCTGATGAAGCTCCTCTGCAGCCCTCTGATACAGATCATCATAGTGGTGGTGAAACTACACTCCATTATGGTAGGTCCCTGTATGTCATTGATGTTCCTTTCAATCCAATTAAAAATGTCCAGCATCATAAAGTTCCATGGTGTGATGCTCATGCCATGCTCCACTCAAGCGTAGATTGTCAACATCCTGGTGGTCTCCTCCTTGATCCAACTTGGCACCCAGACATGTTGAAGCCTCCTGGAAGTAGCCATCTCAATAATGTTGATAGTCCAATATAGCAAAACAGAAATCTGAAAATTGCTCACTGAGGTCCCACTCAGTTTGTAGGTAGCAATGATTTGATCTGTAAATGTATCAAAATCAATATTTAAATGTGGTGCTTGTGTCAATTTATCAGCTCATTGGAAGATAACGAGCATGTGTTACACGTGGTCCTGTTTGCTGATACCTATTGGGTACTTGTGAGGAGCACTGTCCCATTATATTGGTTAATTCACCAGATTTTGAGAACTTACACCAACATGAGCAAATGGGATTCCAAAAACTTGAATTTAAATGAACATCATTAATTATGTATGCCACAAATTGTACTTAAAAGATGTATGCACATAGCTGTTCTTATTTTCAGTTATACCTTGAGTCATAGGTAGCCGAAAAGGTAATTTGGCACCTGCCAGCATAGCTTTTTGTGGAATACTTGCTCATTATAGATTTACGTTAACATCCCTCATTATCAAATATATTTCTTTAGCTTGATGTATTTATGGAAAATGTGCGCATTATGAAAAATGTTTGTAACTCAATGGAATGGTTTGTGATTTACCTGTATGCATACAGTTGCTGACACTTGCATAAAAGACATGCAGTAATTTCCCATATGCAGTTGTACAGACAGATGTACATAGCAAAACTGAAAAGTACATAAAGATGGATTTACAGATTTTTCGTATATCTTGCGGATGATTCCATACACTCCGCGGTGTATGTATGTAAAACTACAGATTTTGACATTATCCATATGTTGCTGTGCAGTATGGATTCCTTTTGCTGTTATGGATAGTTACTCATTGGTGATTTTGAAAACAATCATTAGAACTACTGGGTCAATAAAAAAAGGAGTCATACTATTTGTGGCATGCTTGTAGATCCTGAGGTTTTCCTACGCTTTCCGTAAGTTCTTCAATTGATAATTTACAGATAACTTTCTATTTATGTGGATGGCATTCAGTGCACAGTAATGATTTTGTTGATATAAGGTCATCATGGATAAAATGTCAAATGACAGATTTATTTTGAAACTACTTGTTTGTTTAGGCTGCAATTGCATTACAGGGGGTCTATATTATAAGCTCAAAGAGTCTTTTCTTCGAACACGTAAAGGTCGATACGTAAACAGCGAAAGCCGTAAACCGTGAATGGCCACATCCGCAAATGTTTTCCTAGGGAAAAAAATTTGCTTGGCCGGAAACATAAAAACAAACTTTAAACCCTAATCAAATGGGAGGTTTTGCCCTCCACACTCCCCCCCGATGAGGGGGGCATTTCCCCTGCATCTCCCTAACTAAATATACCAACTCTGAGATCACTCTACTTTGGCGAAAAGGGCAATAATGGCCAAGCACATTTTTTTCACAGGGAAAGAATTCACGAAAGTGGTCGTTCATGGTTTCTAGCTTTCACTGTTTACATGTTGGCAGTTAAGTGTTCGAAGAAAAGACTCTTCGAGTTTATAATATAGACCCCATTATAGCTACAGCCATCACACATTTCTGTTGTACATATATGTTTGTCTCCTACGTTAATGAGAAATGGATGCAAATTGTGACGCCTGTGGCACATTGCTATTGTGTTTGAACCGTCATTCACCAGCTATCCACTGTAAGGATTCAGATCCCACATATATCATGAGTTATATTGCTTTTCCCAGTGTTAAGTGCACAGGCATTGCTGCACGGTATTATATGTCACAATAAGTATTTCATGTAATTTTGCATTACACAATAATGCACAGTGTCTACTGTGAAATAAGATGTACACATATTCATCTCCATAAGTGGAACTCCACACGAATCTGAACATGTACAATATCACTGTCTTTCAGATGGCAAACAGACCTAGGGGTGACAATTTTTCCTGCAGGAGATCTAGATTATAATAGATACTCTGCAAAAAACTGGACTGAGACTCCTTGGATGGCAGGGAATACAGTATGGTGGAATAAAGTCTGAGGTGACTTCACCAACATGACTAATGAGATGGGAGGTCACAATAAATCCTGTGAGGCTTGTCGCTGATGCTACTTTGATATCATCCTCCATGAAGCCAAAAGGGTATGATGGTGTGAGAGATTGAGGGATGCCACTCATGGTGGCCCACCATTGACCCCCCCGATGAGATAACACTATTTCTTGCATGACAGTGAGTAGGGCACACCACATACCCAAGAGTGGGATAGGAGCAGGTGTTCCAGGCTGCAAATGTATGTGTACTTTGCATAATATTTATTCCTCTAGAGTAAATCATCACATATTGCTGTTGCCTGCATATTCATGTATTGTCAGATTTTTATTTTCAACAGCAGAATTGCATCGTGCACATAGATCCACACTGGAAGATGACTGTCAATGTAAGTGTAATGACATGTAGCCATACATCAGCAGTACAGACATAACATTGCAACCAGCATGTGTAATTTTGTTTGTATTACTGTTCACAGGTCCATCTATTTCTGCATTACAGTGGGAAATGGCAGGTGAGTGTCTCCAGACAGTGTTACTCTGATCACTGCCTGCTATTGCCTGAGCCTCATGTCATGCCATTGCTGTTTACTTTCATAATGATATTTCCTTAGCATTGAAAAGTGCAGGTACATCCTCTGTGGGCACAAGCCATACAGGTGCAAGTACAGACCAACCAGGTATGTTACCACAACATGTTCATAGGTTGCAGCAATGTGTAGCAGATCTGTATCGTGTGACATTAATGAAGCTGTTTTTCTACACAGGGACATCTGGCTAATCACTGTATGTCACATGAGTACCAGCAGCCTCTGTTACTGTTCCACATATGTCATCATGTGACTGTTCAATTGCCTGTGTACATGACTGTGTTGTCTTTTTGTTAACTTTACCACTGCAAGATCCACAGCACAACACAAACTCACAACAGCGGCAGTCTGTTATGCTATTATCATCTTTCGTGCATGTCATTGCTGTTACTCCTGTTGTTGTCCTCCATTAATACTGCATCCTTCTACCCAATCATAGGACAGATTACATAACATCTAGTGCACAAACAAGTGGTACATCTATCTAATACCTACTGCATGTTTTAACCCTATTGGAATGCTCAGTGCTGGTAATAATGTTATTAAGAATGCTATGTTTATGACTTTCTTAACCTACGTCAGTTGCATTTCATCCCTCTCCTCCAGCACTGTCTTCCCACAAGGGCTTATCAGGTGTGTGCTATGATTGTTTTCCTCACATATATCAGGTATGTTGAATATGTAACGTGACTGTCAATTCCATGTTATGTAGATTCCACGGCCAGTACAAAGACAAGGCCTCATGGTAAGCCATTATTATCTGTAACACTGCAGTGAGATATATGTGTCACACAGCATGTGATGTAAGGACATTGCCCTCATCTGTGTCATCTGTCTCTTCTTTTAGCACATCAACTGCCTTTATCCTCGATTAGCTTATCCACTGATTCTGATGTGAGATTTGATGTGTCTTGGTATGATAGCCTAGTCCTTGGTACACAGGACACTGACATGGTGATACAGATGGTGACAGTCATGTGGATGCAGCTGTAGCCTCAGATGTGGAGGACCACTTCTCCAGCCATTCTGACAATGAGGGGTATCAGATGGTGGACTGGATAAGGCCTGTGGACAACATGCCCATGTTGGGACTGCTGCTGATGTTGACAGTTCCCCACAACACATTGATACTGACCATCACAGTAGATGTAAGTCTGCAGCTGGTGTGCATGGGCACAGGTCAAAGGGTGTCTGCCTACTCTGACAGGCAAATGAAAGTGTTCAGCAATGCTAATGGCAGTTAGCACAGAGCAGTGCTGGAAGTTAACACAGGGAATACACCTCTGAGCTACTAATGACTTTCATCCAGTACTTAGGGATTTGACTCTTTCAATTTTTATTTACCTTCTGTGTGACACTGAGCAAGTTACACAGAAGGCAAGTAGTCTTTAAACAGAAACTTGTGTCTAGCCAGTTTCACTGGCTATCAGATGAATACAAATGTTTTCGGTCTTTATTCTTTTTGTGAGGAAAGGGGTCTTCATGAACTGCTTTAAGTTGACTGTTATTAACTTTTGTCATTTAAATAATTAAAATGCTTCATGCTACAAAATGTTAGATGCAGAATGCACTTTGTGAAACTCATGCTGTGTGCTGCATGGAGGTACTTCAATAAATTCTGAACTCCATGTGTTTAGGAAACATTTTGTGGAAGGTTACAAAAATATTACAGAAAATGTTTGTTTTGTACTGGTAAATATAAACACTATCTGATGAAATATGCTGATGTAAGTCTATGTACATTACTGGATACATCATTTTTCTTAAACTTGGAAACTGTTAATGTTGTTCACTGATAATGTAAGTACTTCCAGTTTAGATATGTTGACATAAACAGTAACAAAGTTGTTAACATAACTGATTGTTTTATTTGTATCTCATTGCTCATTAAATTGTATTCTAGATAAAATTTTAGTCATATTATTTTGTTCAGTATTACTATCACTGTATTATCTTTTACTATGTATCTTTGAGGAGCTATTCTCCTCAGCTCTCACTGAAAAGGATTACTTCTTATACCCATTTGGACTTTCTTGGTCAACACTTAGAAATAAATAAATAAAATATTAATTCAAAGCACATGATTGCCTTCAAGTTTTTTGATATTAGTCTTTTGGAGCCATAACTTATTTTTGGGTTAAGTTTTTAAAACTTGGTCCTGGCATGATGTAATTATATTTATACAATGACCCTCAATTAATATTCAAAAATGTGCACGCTGATTGGTCAGTATCTGAGTTATAGTAATGGACAAAGGTCCAGTCACCCTGATTTTTTCCATTACTGTAACTCTTACAGCAACGCTGTCTCACTATGTTAAACCCATTTAACATAGCGAAACAGTTTGTAAAAAGCAATGGAGATCTTGCTTTCTCTGTTGTTTTTTTCAAAACTGTCTTGCTATGTTAAATGGGTTTAACATAGTGAGACAGCTTTAAAATAAGCAACAAAGATTCTCCGTTGCTTTTTTTATAGCTGTCTCGCTATGTTAAACCCATTTAACATAGCGAAACAGTTTATAAAAAGCAATGGAGATCTTGCTTTCTCCGTTGCTTTTGCCCACAGCTCTGATGTACTGCATGGGCATACACATGCACAGTACATCAGAACTGCCACAAAATAACAGACAGCTGCGGAAGGGCCATTATTTAAGAAAAGTATTTTTTTTTTTCTTAAATAATGTCATTGTATAATAGCAATAACCCACTTCTGGGTGTGGGTAATGCTGGATTTACCCATGGTTGGCTTTGTTTGGCCACTTGGGCTTCGCCCTCATGACCAAACCACACCAACCATGGGTAAATCCAGCATTACCCACACCCAGGCATGGGTTATTGCTATATTAGTGTTATCCTCTTCCATTAAGGTTTCAAGGGAGAAAATAAGTCATTTATATTTCTTCTAGTGTGTATCTCTTTAAGTAATCTCGTCACTTAGCAGTGGTAAGAAAACGGCAGCAGCAATTTTGCTTTTTGTTTTTGTAGCCACAATCATAATATTTTTATTTTAATGTGGATGCCAATTTAGTTTTCCAGGACAAGGCTTATTTTACAGTGGGATCACCAGCCATTTTTGTCCAGTTGGTATTCAAGATTTTTAATATTAACAAGGTTGTGTTATATAACTCAGAATATCTAATTACCAGCATCTGATGATGTTTGTTCCAGTGGAATCTACAGGATGTATTCTAAGAATAATGAATGAAAAAAGAGGAAGCAGAAGAATTTAATGTAGTAAATTATGGTCAAGGGCAAGTACCAGATGTTTGTTATAATTTATTGCAGTGAAACTAAAGCACAGACAGGGTAGGTCATTAATCTGAAAAAATAGTAGCAAACATAGCTTCTTGTTTTTCCAATCCTTTATTTTCCATATCTATAAATCACTGAGACACTTTTTATAGAAACATAATTATAGGACTTTAACAACAAATGTCTACTTTGTATGCAGACTTCATATTGTTTCTGCATCCCAGATCCCTCAATCATTCCTATTTTGGGGGAATGTTCCTGTGTTCAGACCTGATTTAACCCTTCACATGATGTACCTGTTTTGGAGGTATGTCTTCGGTTCTACCTCACATAAACGAAACACCACAACACCGACAACGCAATCACCGACACCACATAACCGACAGTACAAAAACACGAAATCCCACATGCCCGACAACGAAATAACCGACGGTACACAAACACGAAACCTCATACACTTCACACACCACAATCAACAACCAAAACACATTCCCCGTCCAAAAACCACATACACAACACAAGCACACCAAAATCCCTACAAACCCACACATACACAACTACCTACAACCCTGACCCAAACCCTAACCCTAAGGTCCGTCACTACCGCACACTTACCTGACCGCTCCTAACCCTAACTCACTTATCCGCCCCTAACCCAAACACAATCACTACCGCACACTTACCTGACCCACTCCCTAACCCTAACTCACTTATCCCGCCCCTAACCCAAACACAATCACTACCGCACACTTACCTGACCCGCTCCCTAACCCTAACTCACTTAACCCACCCCTATACCCACTTACCTTACTTGCACCCTAACGTCCGTCACTACCGCATACTTACACAGCCTTTTCCCATTTCGGCATCCTCGGCGTCGGTGCTTTCATCCGTCGGGTCGGTCTTCTGCTTGTCGATCTTCTAGGTCCCGTCGCGTTGGTCTTCTGCGCTGTCGATCTTCTGGGGCTCGCGATTTCCCTGTCGATGTTCCGGCGTGTCGTTGAAGTGAGGTAGAACCATGTCTTCATATTCAGTCTTGGTTTACCCCTTCACACAATTTTTGAATCCCCCTAATCACATGATTTTTGAAGCTGCCTAGTACACAGAGAAACCACACTACCTGACCAACATACTAGTGGCATCAATCATTTAAAGAAAGAGGACACATATCTTACAGCTCCATTTTTCAGAAGCAAAAATAAATGAATTCTGTGGTAGAATTTTTCAATACAGTTAAAGTCTACAGATTTTACACAGTCTCTTTGGTAATGTGATTCTATTTTTTCCATCACCTTTAATAATCTCTGTTTTTTAAACAAGTTTGTAGTTGTATCCCACATTCCTACTGGAAGTGGGAAGAGTTATGTGCTATTAGGTATTCAAACTTTATGTTAATTAGATGTCCATAATTTCTGTTGAATGTATCTACTTTTCAAAGGTCTTTGTTCATATTTTCAGTGTCCGCAGGTTGAGAAGTATGCTTTGATCTAGTTATCTGTTCAACTCAGATATCATGAAATAGCATCCCTTAGAGACTTCAGAAAGGTACAATACACATACACACACAAACGCATGCACACACACACACGCACACATCATGAAATAGCATCCCACAGAGATTTCAGAAAGGTACAACACACACACACACATACACACACACACACACACACACACACACACACACACACACACACACACGCACACACACACGCACACACACACGCACACACACACACACACACACACACACACACACACACACACACACACACACACACACACACACACACACACACACACACACACACACATGCAAACTCATCAACAGTTTTTTTAGGGAAATGCTTGTATATTCCTATCTCTAAGCTTGTTGTACATGAATCTGGGTAGAAGACATTAGGTTAGAAAATTCTGGATGTTCTAGGATCTATCAGCAATTATATTTCTGAGAACTGCCTTGAGATAGCTGCAAAAGTCATTATTCATTCCAGGATTTACCTTTGCACATTTCAGTCCTTTTGATCAAATGATTCACCTGTGGTCTAATTTTTAACAAAAAGTGGCTGGACTTGGTATGATGGCAAGCCTGTCTTTTCAATAACTACGCATTCTTAGCCTTATTTTAATGGTTTTGATGGATTAACTTCAATTTTAAAAAAGACCAAGGATTGAAAATGAATTTGGGAAATGCAGATACTGTGAGGTTCCCCCTTCTTTGTGATGTTTATGGTGAGTTTATGCAGGTTATAGTGGGGTAAATACTGGACTGTAAGTGAATAGCAGGAATAATGCTTTTCTTTTTTTCCTTCATACTGCATAATGTGCCTTGCTATTTATAACTAGTCTGCTAATGTTTTCTCATGAGGTCTATGACTCATCTGCGTTGCAAGCTGCATTACGACTTTTCACCCCTCCTATTTACAGGTCTCAGTTTTTAGCAATAAGCTATACACCAGTTTGTTAACAACAAATACAAGTGAGTCATTTCCACTAGAAGGAAACATTGTTACTGGTTTTGAAAAAAATCAGTTAGCTTCATTGATCTGTGTGAACCACATCATTCAAAGTGATGCTGATGTTTTATAAAATACATACTTTCAATAGATGTGGTTACTAAACAAAGTAGAAATTATTCAGTAAAATAGTAGATGTGTCTGTTAATGGGGTTTTAGTAGTCAGCCCGTGCAGAGGGCAGAGTTGAAGTTTCTGAGCTGCATGAATTACTTGCTGTCATTGCATAGAAGCAGATGTAAAAGAATCAGTGGAGATAAAGTTTACATTTAGTAAATCTCACAAGAAAGTGTTTAGCAGTTTAAAAATTGACCATGATTAGTCCAAGAGTGGCAGTAGATAGGCAAAGCATATAGGGACAATGTCTTTAAGAGACATCAGATCACGTCACAGTAATCAAAAAGCTCTTAAAGATATTATCTGCATATGTAACAGTTCATTACTAACAGCCTGCTAATGTCAGTAATTAAGGCTGCAGCATATCCTCATTTCCTTGGGTTTTGACTGCTTAGCACAGATCTAGCACAGCAGAACAGAAATCTGCCATTTAGCCTAAGAGTGAGTTATAACATTGCAGTATTTTTCAATGCAGACAGCCACAATTAAAAATGTCATTGGATCTTTCTATTCCATATATTAATGATATCTTGAGTCATATAGCTTGGATGCAGGGCAGGACATTATGATATTTAACTGCCATATTGACCACAATTACAAACTGTAGGTGCTTAACCGTTGTTTTGATTTATTCATTAAACATTAAGATATTCATAGGGTTGTCTTGTTGATGACATAAAGGGATTTATTCCTTGCTGTAGTCAAGGTGTCCCAAGTTTAATTAGTGGCTGATGAGCTTAATGGTACAAGCTTTGAGGATGGCCATGTGCACCCTGGAGGTAGATGGCAGTCCTGGCCAGTTTGTGTGGCTGTGCAGAGTCACTGCTGGGGATAAGGGTATGTCACAGTTCAGATAATTGGTGCAGGTAGATTGCGGATGTGGCCACTTAAAACAGCAAAAGTAGACATTTTCTGTACATATGAAAGAGCACACATGCTCAGATAAAAGGGCATAAGTAGTCCTTGTGATGATCCAGGTGTTCATGTTACCACCAGAAGAGGGTTTAAACCAGTCATAATTTAAACACTTTCATAAGAGGGATGCCAAGAAGATCACAAACAACCTTCAGTCTGCCTGTGTGATGCTCTATCCCATATAGCTCTAAAACTAGGGGATTGTGGGATATTCCATCACTGACAATGAATGGTCATCCAATAGGGACAGACTTGATGCTCTGCAGGAATATAGTGAAAAAGTTTATAATAAAAAATATATATATTCACATAAAACACAAAGGTAGCTTAATTTCCTGTATAAACAAAAGACAATGGTAGCAATTATACATACCCAACAACAATCCATCACAACTACAGTTGCATTTTTTCTAGTTTGTAAAAAATATCATCAACCATTCCATTTGCACGTTCACCATCTATATAAACAGATAGAAAGCCATTAATTTCAGCCTTCCTACTGACTGCTGTGAATCATATTCTCATAACTCCATGCTTACTAGTTGCAGATTATTCCTATGGCAACCCCATGAATAGCCACCATAATCTATGAAGTTTACAAAACATAGGAAGAAAACAAGAAGTAGGTGATCATAAAACTTCCAAAGGTACACAGAAAAAAAAATATTAAGTCTAGTGCTTCAGCAATATGCCTTTAAGGATGTGCCTATGAGGGCAAGTTGCAGAAGTGCAAGACTTAATAAATGAAGTGTTTCCAGTTACCTTTAGTGGTTATATGATAATATACATATTTTCTGATAGTGAGTGGTGCATGTAAAATTGGAAATAGATTGTCAAGCATTTCTTCCTTAGTACACACACGTGCACACTTGCTACAGACAATTTAGAAGTCATCAATCCACCTATAGCATGTTTTTGGAATGTGGGAGTAAAGCAGGGCACCTAGAGTAAACACACACAAACACAGGGAGGACATGCAGACAATACTGATAGTACAATGTAGTATAAGTACATTGCATGAATCTGGAAAGCTGTGCCTTGGGTTACCATTTAAATCAAGGTCCCATCTACCAGTCATTGTATTAATTAGGTGGATGTTAGAAATCTCATGGCACTTGTAGATGAAGCAGGAGTGGAGTGTTCAAACGTATGTGCTGAATCTCCACATAGCTGAATAAAACATATCAGTTAATGATTATGGGAAATAAATTAGGTAGGATTCTGACAGCTAGGATAAAAGGACCTTGTGAGATCTGGTCACGGAGAGGCAGGCAGAATCTGTGAAGATGAAAGTATCTTTGAACCACTGGTAATTTGTTTTATTCTTTATTGTGGAACTTGAGAGAGAATCTTAAGTGGGTAACTGCAGTGGTATATGGCATATGAGGAAAATTTGCTTAGAACTTTCAGGGGTAGTTAAAAGCTACCTGTGAGCCTCTGGTTTTAAATGTGGTAAAGAGCTGTACCCTTTCCACAGTAGTAAGGGGAGGTAGGCATACAAGGATGGGCACCATTTTCCCTACTTTTTTCTGTTTGTTATGGAAGTTTCCAGTAAAAGAAGGAAAGAGTAATGCACAGAAAACTGTGGGGGGGAAAGTGGTTAGTAATGGGAGGAAGGAGTACAAGGATGGACACCATTTGGCCATACTTTCTGCTGCTGCTTATGGAAGTTTTCAGTAGAAGAACGAAAGGGTAGTGAGCATAAATCTGGGTGGGGGGAGGCTGTCTAGTAAGTGTAGGTAGGGATAATAGGAAGGACACCCTTTCACTCTTTGCCCCTACTCTTTTCTGTTAGTTTTATAAACTGTCAATAGAAAGAAAAGCTAGAGAGCAGAAAACTGAAGGGGCAAATGTTGTCTGGTGAGGGGAGGTAGGGGTAGAAGGATGGACACCACCTGCCCCTACTTTGTTCTGTTAGTAATGGAAGTTTACAATAGAAGAGTTAAAATATTCCGCTGACTGGAAATTGATACAGCACATCTTTTCAGGAAGCTATATATAGTTGACACTGAAGCCACACACAAAGCTATATGTAGTGGACATTGAAGCCACACTTACAAATTCCCCAGTGTGAGATTTGAACCTCCTACCTATCTAGTTATATAACCTAGAGATCACAGTAGTGGCCACAAGCATCACAGAAGTCTGAGTCTTAAGGTGAGAGAGTGTACTTTAAACAAAATGACCTCATCAGTGTGTTGCAGAAAATCTGTTTCTGTTAAAAGTGGGATAAAGTGCAGAGGGAGCTGTGCCCAAAGTTAACAGTATTCTCCTCAGTGGAAGTGGACATGACACATTTCATATTGAGGAGTTATTTACCTGTTATTAGACCCCACCCCCTACAAATGCATATGTTCAGCAGAGGGAGAACTGAACCTTCTACCGATTTAATTTCATTACCTAGAGAGCACAATATTACTTGCAAGCATCACAGAAGAAATCTGATGTTAATGATGTGAAAAAGCACATTTGTAATTAGTAAAACTTCACTGTTTGGAACAGCTTGTAATGTCCATCACAGGTTTTGGGAAAAATGCATGAATGTGGACAGGCCAACATGACAGCACTGTGCTTGTCCTGTGCAATGACATCTTCTCTGCTAAGATTTATATACTGTCCTTCACGTACATTGTACTACTGTAAGGGACATGCACCTGTTTCACAGTATGGGATTCCAATAACAATCACAATTGTAAGCCACCGGATTATCAAGCATTCCCGCAACTTCATTCTGGGATGATTGCATGGAAATAGTAAACATTTATAATGTCACTGTCACTTGTCTTGCCTCATGCTTTCATTATGTGCATTGACAATACAAACAGACACTTCCTAAATATAACAGTGTGCTTCAGAATAGCAGTGATGAATTATGTGTGAATAGGTTAGCCAACAATGTAAAGCTGCAAGTGTAACTATTGGAGTGTAGACATACATTAAGAAACTGACTTAACTGAGTTAAAAATCACTGTGAAATCCAGACACCTTGTTTTCCAAATTCAATGCAAACATGCAGATACAACTTAAACAAAGAGTTGTTTGCTGTAAATGTTTTTTACTGTCTTGCCTGAAGAGCAGCAATGCCAAGCTAAGCTGCTCTGCTGATGGCAAAGTACTACCATATGTGAAATCATATTTTGAAAAGTTGAATTTAGAATGGGAATTTAATGAGGTCTTTGTTGTTCTGTGGTGATTTTCACACAAATAAACAGTATGCACATACAACCATGTCTAAATCTAATGGAATACAGAACAGACATGCCTTATGGTCATGTTCAAGGTATCATGATTTATACATTTGTCGTAACAGTTGCAGTTCTGCAATCCTTATGTTATGCTACAGGGGTATTGTGATACACATGAGGGACCAAGCATATCACTGCTTGTGGAAACATAGCTTATCTCATGGAAACAGTTTTGAATTAAGAAGGTTTGTTTGATACTGATGGGGTGGGACAAGTTGGAGCATTGGTGAAAGGAATACAGATACAGACATAATAACAGATTTTTCTGTGGCTCATTTCTGCACCTATTTGTCATGGGTTCATAGGTAGGTACTAGGCTAGCTGCCTTTGTGGGCCATTTTAATCCAAGCAAATTTTACCCAGAGGTGAGAATTAAATTTGATATGTTGTATCTGTGGTAAACACCTTTACCAGTATAGCAATCCCCACAGGCAAAAAAATCCATTAAAATTCCATGATCTGGAATAGAGCCTTGGAAGTGGTGATGAAAGCTTAAAATACTAGCCACTAGACCACCAGAGATCCCTAATCATGGTAAACATCCAAAAACACTTTGGTTGACATCTGGAAATGCACCTTGACACTATTCCAAGAAAAATCTACAAACCTGTGTATTATCTAAACACACCACATAGGAACTCCTACTTCATAGAGTTCCAATATGACAACAGATTTCAGAAAAGGAAAATATATGCATTACTCTTCAGTACCCTCATGACAACTGTATGCTGTACATTCAACTCTTCAGCTTGCTCAACAGCAGATTAGCCTGACTATACATAATTAAACATAGTGGCACGCTGAGTAATGTGGCTGAAGGCAACAACTCACATGATTTTGCTATAAGATGTGTACTTACATTTAGCCTCAGTTGGAGCTGGTGCTCATCGCCAGACATTGCACAAATGCAGAGGAGAATGACTGATGATACGGAAGGGAGAAGATTCATAGACGGGTGAGAGGGAGGCAGGGACCAAGTAGCTTCTGACAGAAGCCGAATAATGGCGGCTCGTAACAATATGTAGGCAGCAGCTACACATAAATCAATTAACTAATGCCTGGAGTAGAACCCTTGAAAGTATACAAACACCTATTTATAGATCTAAGCATTATCTCTTCACATCACAATGGAACTTACTTTATACACTTTAATCACATAACTGAAGGACAGTGACAACTTACTGAAGCAGAAGGTGTGAACAAAGAGAGAAAGAGAAAGGTGGAGAGAGGAATAGCAGCGTTTTTTCTGAGATCTGCAGAACCATCTGTATTGTGTTGGTCTTACTTATTTCCTCATTATTAAGCTGTCATGCTCTGTACAATAAATGTCTTGATATAGGTGGTAAGAAGGGGTAGGACAATAGAAACAAGATTAAGGCATAAGCAGGGTAAGGGTGTCTTGCTATGTCTCACAGCTGGGACTGGAATAGTTTTGCAAATGCTTTCTTGCTGCACTAATCAAATGATGTTAATGAAATGTTGTAAACGGAGATAAATACAGACATTTGCAGCAGACCATTTTGGAATATAAAATGTGATGAAGTAAGAATTTGACCTACAGCTGTAATCAAACCTGTGTATGCAAAAACAGCAGTCTACAGAGAGTGGAATTATGTTAACATGCAACACAGGTACTTCCAGTTCATTATATCCTGCTGCCTAAGAACTGTTAGAGTAAATGTTTCATAGTAGTACCTTTACTCTGCCTTTAGTCTGCATTCCCATAGTGCAATGGAGTTAAGCACGTTTGCGCAAAAGTAACTGGACTACTGTGAATGAAATTAAAATCTTCAGGTTTTGCCATAAGATGCTGATAAGAAATTTTCTTGGGTGGCGAAAGCCAGGGTACCTTTCTGGCTAGTCTTATACAGGCCCTAGGGCCAATAGCCTAGTACCTACCTATGAACATACGAGCAGCATTTACTGCCACTCAGCATTACTGCATGATGCCAACCTCCACCATGCTGAGGACAAAAAATGAAGACTTTTTGATGGGCCATTTCTGGCCATGTGTATTGTGTGTGATTCTTGTTTTTGATCAGATTAAACATTTGAAAAAGGAATGGATAGGACAGGGGTGAAAATGGGAGTATCAAGCAGAGGGTAGGGCACATGGGAAAGAATACAGCAATTTGCAGACAGATGGTGGGAGAACACCATAGATATCTACTTCTTCAGAACTTAAATCTAGAATTGTACATAGAATTTCATCACTCTGGAGAGTCACCACACCAGTGATGGGTAACAACACCAGAATAATGTTTTGTAGTCAATTGGACCAAACCAACTGTGTCAAGATGACACATAGTTGAAGTTGAAAGATATGTATGGGGACTTTTTTGTGAAACAAGTGTCCATTTTTTTTCTTTTTTTTAGAAAAAGAAGAATACTGGGGAAAGTGCTTAGGAATAAGGGGGTCAGGTAGATGGGGTAATTTAGGTAACAGGTACAGACATACAGGACAGACAAGACAGACATGGATGGCGATGGACACAAAAGGTTTGGCCCCTCTCAACCAATCGGGGACAAATTTCAACAAAATCAGGGACAAGTCAAGGAAAAAATCAGGGACAATCAGGGATACTTTTAAAATATTAGTGCTATTAACTTGAAACATTGACAGAATCAAAGCATATGAATTAAAACACATTTTCTGAAGTAAACAAGTCTATAACTCTTAATTATTGTCATTATTCATTAAGTGTAATCCACCACCTTTCCTCCAAAAGTCACTAGTTTTAGGAGGGATTAAGAGGTACAGAGCTAAAATTTTAGTCAAAATCAGGGACAGTTGAGAGGTTTGGCACCATGATTGGGGAAAGGTAGGGGACCTTGGATGTGTATCCATGTCCAGCTTGAGAACAGTGAGAATATAATCACTTCCCTCAGAACTGTCATCACTGTCTCCTGTGTCAGCGTCCTGGAATAGTGTTGGATGTGGCATTATTTTGGCAATATGAAGCAGGATCTTTTCTATCCTGCTGACTTGGACATTGAGACCCCTCTCCATTATGCCATCCACCAGCCCTGTCAGCTCATGTCAGATGACAAAATTACCGCCTTCACTACTACTTCCCCAGAAGCCAGTGCAGAGGTAACTGATGTAGGTGGAACAGGAGGGCAGGGGTTCTGGAAGTAATGCTGACATGTTGTGAACAGA
The DNA here is from genome assembly GCF_019279795.1 of Protopterus annectens. Classification (NCBI taxonomy): domain Eukaryota; kingdom Metazoa; phylum Chordata; order Ceratodontiformes; family Protopteridae; genus Protopterus; species Protopterus annectens. The sequence continues at coordinate 376,556,159 of NC_056746.1, forward strand.
TGTGCTGGATGTCTGTGCTGCCTGTGGTGGTGCCACTACAGCCACCTGTGGAGGTATGGTTTGCTGGACCCCAGTGGTTAGTCTACCTCCTTGTGTTGATGGGTATTTTATTTTCATTAGCAATGTGTTAAATAAATAAAACAAAAATGAAAAAGGATCGATAGGGTGGGGAAGACAAAAAAAGATAATTAGATCAATGGCATGTCACATCACTTAATTCTTTCAATACATCCAGCAATATGACAGATACATAATAATGCCTTGACCACATCCTCCTATGATGGGAAGGCATGAATGTGTCATAAAAATCAGTCAGTCAGTATGCTATTATATGAGTAGTAGAATCATATATTTCACTGCGCCATATCAGATATCTGCTTTCTAGGGTAATAACTGCATTTGCAAAAATTGATTTGTTGATGTCATGCAGTACTAAAGTTAAAATACTGTATAAAAAGTAGCCTGTAAAAAAAAATCAAATATCTATTTGTGGGTATTGAACCCACACAGAATTTATCTGATGTACTCTTTCTCTAATGCAGTAATCGAGAGCTATTAGAGCAGACATGTAGGCTTGATATAAAAGTTAAGGGTATGCCTGCTCAATATGATATACAGTGATGGAGTCAGAATACGTCTATGTCTTGCAATTATAGGAGGTGCATAATTACTCCATGCCTCTCTCAGGTGACTTTGTCTCACCTTATATGCTCATGGTTTTCTTTTGTCTCTGCAGTAGCTGTACAGTAGAAAAGATATATGAAAGCATAATGAATAATTGCATTGGCTGGCTAATTAATGTCATATCACAGACAAATTGTGGGTTAGTATACATACATCACTGAGGGGTGTTTACAGTCTTAAATTCATCCTCCATCAGCTAAGGAGTCCCTCTTATGCCTCTTCATGTCACTGCATTGGTGACAACATTAGTCCCCAGTGCATGGGATGCCAGTAGCACTGGAGAAGCCTTGGCTAAGCTATTCCAGGCATCAGCCTTATACTGAGACCTGGTATACTCTCTCTCTCTCTCTCTCTCTGCAGTAGCCTCCAGGAGGAGTGCCACAAGAATCCTGGACTCCTCAACGCCCCATCTTTGTGCTCTAAATGGAAAACCATACATAGCATTGCTGGCCATGTTTGCAGCAATCAAGTCTGAAATGTAAGTCAGAATTGGTGTACAATTCAGAACTCACATGTAATAGCTCATGTGCAAAGATACACAGCCTTGCCAGCTGCATTTTCACAACTGGAAGCACAGCAATGGCTTGAGAAATACATTGTCACTGACTACATCAAGAAGCACATCAGGTGTAAACAATGGCAGTGAGATTTACCCATGTGTGATGATCAACCTATTGATACATGTACCAGTGTTAAACATTGATATGGTTTGTAGTGCTGGTTATAATCATGGTTGGTTGGAGGAAAAATAGCATTATTTGTGACATAGTGGCATGTTGGGAGTCAAACAATGGTAAGATTGAGTAGTACCTCCTGGGAATCAAACCTAAGAGAAAAAAAGGGATAAAGTGGCAATCTTTGGTCACTAACTGTCACTGCCACTACCACAAGTGACTTTACTTGTTTGTGAGGTAATTAGCGGTATACTAATTTAAGAGTGAATGCAGAAATACTTAAGTGATGCCTGTATGTCTGCTCCTTCACTTACACATGGGACTGCATTTCTGTGTAAAAGGCAGTGTTTATGTTTGTCAGATGCATGCATTTGCAAGACCTGACTAACAATTGCTGCATTAAGCACATACTCAGGATATTGAGAGGTCAATTATTAGAACACAAATACTGAGAACATCATGCGTAGGTATGTGCATCCTACATTAAATATCATCAGTGTCATATTTAACATAATTTACACACATTATATCGGGCTTCTGTAACAAGCAATAATGATCAATTTCTTGCAATATACATAGTTACGATACTCATGCACATTTACTGTGACATTCCTAATCGTAATGTGACAAATGACATTCTGACCTCCCCCCTGTAAAAGTGTCTGTCAACTGGATTCAAACCCAGTATCAGCGGTCTCTGGTCTTTATGATAATTGTACTTACATTTTATGTCAAAGCAAGTTACTTGACATGCTGAATTTATTTATTGAGTACTATCCAGAGTGCTGAGAGCCATGCACTGCTGCTGCAGGACTTGTTTGTGCTACAGATGGCAGCCCAGATTAAATTTTTCACTTTTTTTCCTTAAGGAGTGAACTGTGTTGGCACACTACAGAGTAAAGTGCCAATGCAAAAGACAATAGAGACAAAAGCTGATAGGAAAATTAATTAAATCACTGGGTATACTTAGAAATGACCACAGCAAGAAGTGAATTCAAGTGACACATATAACCTTCTCTCATGTCCATGCAACATCAGAAATATAATTTCTATAACACATTATCGGACTTGTAGTTAATGGCAAATAATAGAAAGTGGACAGACAACACCTGATATGCTGTGATCAATACTTAAAATAGTTGATTTTAACACAACACGATGTACAAAATGTGAGTACATATTTATTTATTTTTATTTATATTTATAGAAATAAATAAATGTACAAAATGGAAGTACATATGTATTCAGACTCCCCCATAAAATATCTATTAATTGAACTCAAACCTTGCATCACCTTTTTTCTCTAAAGTCACTTCAGTTATAACTTGTGTCACAGGGATAGCTAGCTGATAGGTGGAATTTATTCCCTAAATAATACCCTAGTGCTGACAGATTCACATCAGTGCCAGACCTATTTCAGCTACAGAAAGCAGTTCAAATCAAAACTTTTCTTTTTTTTTTCCCCTTAGGAAGTAAGCCATGTTTTCACATTGGTGAGAAGGCAAAAGACATTAGAAAAAAGGTTGATAGGAAAATTAATTTAATCAGCAGTATACATAGCAATGAAAAAAATAGACATGTTCCCTATCAGCCAAAGGAGACTCCAAACAATAAAACAATCAAAACCAAAAGATGACGTAAACACTTTAAAATTGTAAAAAAGACATTTTAATAATAGCAAAGGTTTTAAGTACAAATCTTTATCAATGCTGAAATAAAAAATAATGAGCAACACAGTATAACTAGAGTAAATATGCCAACAGGAATGCAGCCAAGATAATTGCAATTATTAGACATAATCAAAGAACTAAATAATGAATTATCTCATTTTCAAAATGGGCTTAATACTCACAGTGTCATTATGACTTGGACAGCTGTCTGGATTAAAATAATTCATTACATTCAGTTCATAAAGTGACACCATCACCTCTATGATTCTTTCTGAAAATAGTTATGACTCTAAAACTGAACTTATGTGAATCATTATTGTCAAGACATTGGTTTTGATATTCCTTTGTATATCAAAGAGATGTTCAGAAATACTCTTTTAACATACTATTAGTTTTGCCAACATAAAAACAGGTGCATATTTCACAACTCACTAGATAAATTCTACATGTTGCAAAACATCAAAACGTAAATATTCTCCCAGTAATAGGATGTTTAAAAACTATTTCTCTATCTATATAGCCACAAAATTAACAATCATAACAAGGAAATGTACCTTTAGTTGGAATAAAATTAAAGGGAGGTATAGTATTCAGATATTTAGAAAATAAATACTGTTTTAAGTTCCTTTTATTTTTATGTACAAAGCTAGGCTGTTCTCCCATAATCTCTTTTATTGTAGCTGATGAACATAAGATCGACCAATTCTGCTTTATTATATGTTTAATTTTGGTACTATGTCTATTATATTTCATAGAATATCTAACCACTTGAGTGGTAGGACAACTAACATAATTAAAAGCTTCTTGTTCTGAAAAAATAGTGTTTAGTTGATGTTCTTTCACTTAAAATCTATTTTTATTAAGAGTCGATAAGTAGGACTATATCCTCTGCATATTCAGAGTACATCTGATTAAGGTGTGTTTCACAGTCACCAACCTTTGTTTTAAGTCTACTGGCCTTATGAAATCGACTACACAAAGTAATACTATAAACATAACCAGGGTGCATACTATTAGAATGCATATGTCTAGCTGTATGTACTTCCTTTCTGAACATCTCTGTACCAATATTTCCATTTTCTAGATAGACATTTATGTCCAAAAAATTAATTTCTGTATGAGATGATTTTTTTTTCCAAACAGAGGATATAGTCCTGACTTATTGATGCTTAATAGAGTTTTTAAGTGAAAGAACATCTTCAGCCAAACCATAATTGTAAGAGCAAGAATCTTATAATTATGTTAATTGTCACCTCAATTTTGAAGTGGTGAAGACATCCTGTGTTTATACCTAGCAATGACCAGAGCAACAAGTGCACTTAAGTGACACATTCATCCTTCTCACATCTCATTAGCACATCAGAAATGTAATTTCTTGCACAAATTATCAGAACTGTATTTCATGCCCACATGTTGTTAGCAATACTGAGAATAGTTGAACTTTTCAACAACACAATGATATAACAAAATGTGTATAAATATGTGTTCAGACCCCCTCTCTAAAATTATCAGTTAAACTGGCTTCAAAGCCTGTATGACCTGCCTTTTTTATCTAAGCTCACTGCACTTATACCTTGTGCTACATAGAAAGTTATCTGATAGGTTCATGTTTTCACTGGCAGCAGTTCCTAACAGTGAATGATAGTTCACTGCCTAAGGATAAATGTGAACATTTTAATTTTGGTTGTTTTCTGTAGTGCAAACAAGTTTTGTACTGCTGCACCCCTGTCAGCACTTGCAGCAGCACAAAACTTGTTTGCACTACAGAAAACAACCCAAATTAAAATGGTCGCATTTTTCCTTAGGCAGTGAACTATCATTCACTGTTAAGAACTGCTGCCAGTCCAAAGTGCGCAATGACGAACAGCATTCAAACAATGAAGAGAAAAGAAAAAAGGCAACTGAAATAGAGAAAACATTATAAAACAAGTAGTTAAAATGTATAGTTTGGATACTTCAAGTTTCTTATGTTGCAACATGAATGTATGCTCCTCAAACATCACTTATGTTCACACAAACACAACCATCTCTGGATTGGAACCCAAGGACACCAGGTCATTCACAAGACACACTTGAGATTCTTATCAGTATGTGCCACACAGATAGTTAGATTGTTAATATATAACGGAGGTACATATTCTCAAAATGTGACATAGTATCAATTGACATTACTCTGTGCAACTGAAGCACTTTCTGACGTTTGCTCTGTGTAATTTGCAGTTAGATATGTGCATAACTGTGTTAGTGGCAACAGGGAAGATACATTTTCCTCATACAACATAAAATGAAAAATTGGAACAGCGCACTTCTTTTCTTCTCTTTATTTTGAGAACATTATTCCCATATCTAGGCTTGTCTAACAAGAGTGCTATATTTTTTGCCTTGCAATTGGAATATATTTCATTGATTAATCTACTTCCTTTTAATCATAGGTTCATAGGTTGGTACTAGGTTATTGGCCCTATACAAGCCTAGCCATAACAATTCCCTGGCTATTTCTTCCCACAATATTTACTTCCCTGGAACCCTGTCTAGCAGGGTGACTGACGTGATCCCCAGGGTAAATTTCATATCACCCATCCAATTATCAAGGTTCCTTTTGAATAGGCTCAAGGAGGCATTCTGCTTGACATGTATGGGCAGTCTTTTCTAGAGTATGGGGAGTCCCTGGGTCAGGAAGCTATCTCTCCAGCATGTTTTGTTCATTGTGATGACAAGGTTTAGGTCTCTGGAGCATGTGGCTCTGATGGATTGGGATTTCTTTAAGTCTAGCATGTCCAACAGCACTAGGTTTGACATGGCCTTGTATGTTAAACAGAGATTGACTCTGAGTAGACAATATGCGACAGAGTATAGCTGGAGTTTTTTTAGTTGGTCAGCATAGGGCATCTGCTTTAGGCCTGTGATTCTTTTAGTGAGGTATTTCTGTGGCCTTTCCAGTTGTTGCAGATGTCTAGTGAGGTACATACCAAATGGGCATTGTACTCTATGGTGGGTCTAATGAGGGATGAGTACAGTGGGGCAATGACCTCCTTTTCTCTGGATGAAAAGCCCTTAGTGATGAGGTGTGCCACATAGAAGGATTTCCTGACTGTTTTGCCGATGTGGTTATCGAAGGTGAGACCACTGTCCACCTGTGTTCCTAAGTCTCTTATCACACTTTTGGTGTTTAGTGTACTGCCATCTATGTGGTAATTGATGGGTATATAATTTTTCCCAAAGGGGATAACTATACACTTCTTGGCATTGAGCTTGAGCCCATGGCGCTGACACCAAGCATCTGTTTCTGTAAGGTCCTTTTGTAGAATATCAACATCATTTGGGGATTCAGTAATGGCTCCCAGTTTGCAGTCATCTGCAAACTTTGTTAGTCAGAGTCCCTTAGTGTTGGCTTGTACTTCAGAGAAGTAGATGCCAAACAAGAGTGGTCCCAGGACTGAACCCTGAGGTACTCCACTTGTCACTTGTTTGGAGCTGGATTTGGATTCGGCTACTTTTACAGTGTGGGTTCTATCAGTAAGCCAGTTGGCAACTCATCGAGTGACATACGAATTTATGCCCAGCTTATTAAGTTTATCTATGAGTGGGGAATGGCGTTGAAGGCCTTGGCAAGGTCAAGATAGGCTGTGTGGACTGCCTTACCCTTGTCCACAGCTCTGGAGACTGATTTGAAGAGGTCAGTCAGGTTCAGGAGACACAATCGGCCCTTCACAAACCCAAACTGGGTGGGTTCCAGTGTTTGAAGGTTGCCAATGTCTTTGTTTATAAGTTCCATGATAATACATTCCACAGCCTTGCAGATCAGGCTCATCAGACTGATGGGACAGTAGTTCCCAGGAACCAAGGTGGATTCCCCCCTTGTGGAGTGGGATAACTGTAGCTGTGTACCACTCAGTGGGCACTAAGCCTGAGGTGAGGCTATGATTAAACATGACATTTAGATGAGGTGCCAGTTCATTTTGTAGTTCATGTAGTACACATCCCGGGATGTTGTCTGGTTCCATGGATGCTGTGTTCTTAGCTTTGGAGAGTGCATTTTTTACCTGTGTGGCCATGATTACTGGAATTTGGCAATCTTTTGGTATTGAGATGGGCCCTTTAGGGGGTGAAAGGGGGTTGAAGTTGGCACTGAATTGATCTACCAGGATATTGGCAATGTTGTTGGGATCAGTATATTTAATGCCATTCTGTTGTAGCTCAGAGCAGATCTGAGCATTGCCATTTAGATTCTTGACATAGCTATAGAATGCCTTGTGGTTGTCTTTGCAATCTTTGGCAATTTGATTTTTGTAACTAGCTTTGGAGGATTTTATGAGGGATTTCAGCTTCTTACTGAGGCTGGTAAGGGAGTTTTTTACATCCTGGGATTTTCCTCTTTTCTGCAACATTTCCTTCTTTCTGTTGTATAGTTTGTTTATGACAGAGGACCACCAGATTTGCTTCCTTTTTTTGGAGGAGAGCACCTTTGTTCTGTTAGAGATTGCATGATCCATGCACTCCTGTAAGTGCTTATAAAGTGCATTTGTGCAAGATTCAACAGTCGTAACTTTATTGTCCATCTGCATGGGTGTCGTGAAGTTTGACACTTCTGTCTTAAGAAGTGTGAAGTTGGCTTTGGAGAAATGTTTTACGGTGGTTTCCTTAATGGGGGGTGGGATCTGGATGCCTAGGGTGATTAGCTTGTGGTCGGATCTGACCAACGAGGAATTGACCTCTTGTGTGGAACACCAGTTGCCCATGTTGTTAATGACCAGGTCTAGGATATTGCTGCCCTTGGTGGGGGTGTGGATAAGTTGATCCAAGGCATTGGAATTTATGAATTCCAGAAAACATTGAGCAAAAGAGTTGGTACATGAGTAGTTTTCCCAGTTAATGGTGGGGTAGTTGAAATTGCCCATTATTAGGGTGTTAGGTTGTACCCTAATATTTTCCAGTGTATCAAGAAATGAGGAGTGGGAATCCTGGGACATGGTGGGGAGTCTGTAGCAAGCCACAATTTGGATTGCAATCTTGCCCAGAGTTAGTTGCACTTGGATAATCTCGGATGCATTATCCTGAGCAACTAGCCTGGAGGTGTGGATATCCTTAATGAATATGGACATGCCTCCACCTTTAGTGTTTCAGTTCAGGTTAGGTGGCCGAAAGGTGTGGTATGAATTATAGCCTGATAATGCAGGGGTGCTCTCTGGAACCTTGAACCAGGTCTCTGTCACTGCACAGATGTCGATGTTCTCCATTTTAAGGAGTGCCTTGAGTGAGTGCATTTTGAGGTTTAGACTTCTAGCATTGAGTAGCATTACCCTCAGAATTTGCTTGCTTGTACCTGTTACAGTGGTGAGTTTGTCATTTGAACCTTGCCTAAAAAAGACAACATAAGCTCTTTTTTGACCTCCCACTTCCATTTTACCCATGCAATAACACAGTCTTGGCTAAAGAATAGCCATAATCACACACATAATTTCTTCCCTGGGTTCACTTATTCATTTTCTGCTTGGCCAGGCATCAGACATAGAGGTGGTATTATGCTCCTGCAAAATTCATCTATTCACAACTCAACTATTTCCAAAGCCAATGTATCCATTGATTCTGACCCCCAAACGGTTACTAATTAAACTTCCAGTCAAGTCATCATAGACCTATACCTAGGCACTACCTATCTACCATCTCCTGCTTCACTCCATAAATTTAAAAAATACTGCTGTCCATACTTTCTGACATCAAAATAAATAAACACATTATCATTATCCTGGGCAACTTTAACCTAAACCTTCTGGATTCGATTAAGCATGATCTAACTGAATTGTTTTGCAGATCTCAACCTACTGCAACTTGTACACATCCAAATTTGACTCAGCCCAAAATCTAATCACCATTCAGTTTTTGACCTTAGTATTACAACCCATTCCAATGATAGGCCCTTTGTCTACATTCACCAACCTACTTTTAGTGATCATCGTCTCATCACATTCTCCCTACATAAACTACAAGTCAAATACCCCTAGACTAATATCTTTCCGACTTAAGTGCCCTCATAAAATCCCCATTTTACACTCAGTGCTTGCTAATAGTGATTGGTCCCCTATAATCTCCCTTTCTGATGCTAACCATGCAGCCAGTAAACTAACAGACTTACTACTCTCATTTCAGGGCACTCACTTCCTGGTTATTTCAAGGCTACTGTAAGACGCCAAAAGTGAATGGCTCACCAATGAGCTTAAATCCCTAATGAAACTATGACAAAGCCGGGGAAATGTGGAAACAAGGTCCACTCCCAACAACCTTGACCATTACAAAACTCTGAGGAACTTGTCCAAACAGGCCACCCAAAGACTCAAAACCAAACTAAAAGCTAAACAAACCTCCCTTCTTCACCTCTTAAACATTTCTGGCAGGAAGTCTACAAACTAACAGGAAAATCCTCCTCAAATGAATTATCCAGTCTGGGATACAACCCTGCCCATATGGGCATTTTTTCATCTTCTGACTTCAAACATTCCTACATCTTCACCTTCCCACAATCTTCTTCTTCTTTCGGCTTTTTCCCGGTTAGGGGTCGCCACAGCGGATCACCTTGTCCGCACATTGAATGACAGTGGAGTTTTACGGTGTCGAGTTGCCAGCCCGGCACCCAACCTTCCACAGAAGGCACACTCACACACTTATGGCCAATTTAGAGTGTCCAATCCACCTGCAGCATGTCTTTGGGATGTGGGAGGAAACCGGAGCACCCGGAGGAAACCCATGCGACCACAGGGAGGACATGCAGACTCCGCACAGAAGGCACCCCAGCCGAGGATTGAACCGGAGAACCTCTTGCTGTGAGGCAGCAATGCTAACCACTGCACCACCGTGGCCACCCTATCTTCACCTTCCCACAATGCAGTCACAAAATAAAGACAGCCTAACCAATTAGGCTGGAATTTCATTCCATCTTTTTATTTCTCAAAAAAAAAATCATGTATAAGTAAACTTTACCCCTTCATGAACAGATTCCTATGGACTCACTACCTGGACCTGACAATTTCAGCCCTTAGTTCTTGTACCACTGAAGGAAGTTCATCACCATCCCTCTTAAGTACATTTACAACTTTTGCCTCACCACTAATACTAATAGTATGCTTGGTTAAGACATAAAAAATGCAAGAGAAAAATAAATTGATTACTTCTTTGTCTTACCACTATCTTGATATACACATTAAAATATTTTACATCCACATTTTTGAAGACAAAAAAATCTGTTCCTGCTATTAATAAAGTTCTATGTTCAATCCTAGTTTTAGTTATTTCAGAAACATTGGCCAAGTAATATCTATAAATTAAGATAGAGATGTGCTCTATATATTCAGGCCCTTGAATATCTAAGGTAAACAAATTTAAGGTAGATCTTTCTCCCATAAAAGTGGGCTATTATTATTACAATATTTTGCTATTTCTATAAAAATGCCTGTCTCCAATTGGGAATCCTCATTTCCTAAAGCCTCCCACCTTGGGTATGATATCCCTTGCAGTTTCTCAGCATGTATGGATTCTGACTTCACTTAGCTGCATAATGTTTCATAACACCAACTCTGGAATAGCATCATTTATATTTCAGCTCTACAGATAATAAAAACAAATCACCTACGTTATGTGCACAACAGCTTAAGTTCTAGGAAATTAGGAAATGAAAACTCCCAGATGCCTACAAACCTATTTTATGAATGATAGAGCCAACAGATTACTTGGGAGTTTTTTTTACTACATGTTTTTTGGTCCCCATACTAACCAACCACTGCGTATCCCCCCCTGACTGGATTTGAGTCAATTCATTCCTTCCTATTGGGTATCCTCAGTATGGGAAAGCAACAGCCATTTTGAGGGACCATCATACAAGAAATCAAGGAGGTGATCTGTGCCCTAATCAGCATCCTGGCAATAATGGTATATATTGTAAGTCCTAACTTATCTCCTAAGAAAGGAACATGTGACCCATGTCTCTGCAGACCACTTTGCTTTCACCCATACGAGTGTATAATTCCATAAATTCATGGTGAACAGTACCAAATAATGCTATCCTTGTGTCCAAACAATGCTATCCTTGTGTCCAAACAATGCTATCCTTGTGTCACTGCTCATCCTAAGAGGGACTGTGGTATTGGACAGCACCAGTCAACCCCCTCCCCATATTAAACACACCTAGCATCCCCATGACCCAACAGCTGCTTGAGCTACTAATTGGGCCCAAATAAACTGGGCTATAGTCAGAGGTTTATCTATCTACTGTCAACAAAGCTGGCATACATCCTTGGGAGCTTTTGTCTGCTCCAAAACAAGGTCTACACTCTGACTGTAGGTGTGACTGACCTGTGTGTATTTTTGTGAATGTATCCTATGACAGACTGGTAAGCCATCCAATACTATTTATTTATTTGCTTACTTACTTACCCTTTGTTGTTTGAGTTAGTCCCACTATGCCAGCAGACTCCTTCAGCATCATGTACATTGTACAATAAAGCAGAGATTAGTTCTGGATCCCACAACCCTGACATATATTAAATGAATAATCAGAGATAGCCTGAAATGAATGAATGTCTTAACAATGAAATTTTGTGTTTTGGAGAGCAAAAAAATAAATAAATAAATAAATAAATAAGTGCAATATTAATCATCAGTCAAACAATACCCATCATAGTTAATTTTCTAAAATCAGAGTCATCAGCTTATTTTTCTCAGCCATGTACCACATATGGGGTGAAACTATGAGAAAAGAATAATAAACAGTATTAGCCCCAGGACTCTGCAGTGAGGAATGTCATTCAATATACAAAGCCAGCTTACATTATGTCCTGTATCTAATCACACTGCTTTCTGTCAGTCAGGCAGCTTTCAATCTACTTTTGAATTTAAAAAAGTGTGTTTGGAAAAAAGGAAACAGTTTATAATTTCAGTATGCAGAATCACGTCAAAGGCATTTGACATATTTTAACAGACATCCATGCCATGTAGAAACTTGTTGCTAGATTGACTAATAGGGGTCATAAAACTCTAATAACGTATAAGGAATGAGATGCCCTTTAATAAACGATGTTGAGTCACTTCAATGAAAAGTAAAGTACACCATGTTTTCCTGTTTCTGTTATTATAGTTGTGACACAATAATTAAAACATTTTCTCGTAATAGCTGTTTATCTGAAAGGTGAGTATTTTTGAAAATGCTCCTGTGGTTCTCTCCTTTCACTGTGGAATAGCTTATATTGTGTAAAATAAACATTAAACAATTTCTAAATAAAAACTAGAGAAGAATCCTTTATTTCTGAAATGAAGATTCCTAGAACGCAGTCTTCTCACATGCTACAATACTGTCCTCTGATATGGGTGCAAACAATGTAGTTGTAAATTCCATTTGAATATGAAAAGTGAGAAGTAGAATTTTAAGTGATTTTTTTTTTATATGGAGGTGAGGCCCAGATTCTCCTACAGCAGACTTTCCACTCAGTGCCCCATTCTTTTATATAATCTACTCTGAGGTTTCTTTATGTGACGAAAAGGGGATGCCCCTGATAAGCAAATAGTATAAGTTTACACTCAAGGATGTTTCCATTTCATGTATACGATTTGGTTTTGTTTTAGTGAGAGAATACTTACTTTATGTAAATCTAAGACAGAGGCAATATATTTGATGTATTGCTGCTTGCTAATACTCTCCTACTTAAACCCTGAGATGAAGAGAGTACAGCAAATATTATTAAAGTGCTTGTTGAAATTTAAACTGCACCTGTGATCCCCAGAATAGTGGAACAACAAATCTGAATGAGGCAATTCCCCTTATTCCAAGGCAGAGTGACCACAAAATTTTATATAACTATCAGGAGTAAAGTCTCCTGTGAAATTAATTTATTAGTATCTGTTTTATATAAATATCAGGAGTAAAGTCCACTGTGAAATTAGTTTCTTAGAATACTTATGAGTTTCAATATTTACTGTCTTTTGGTTGGACTGTTGCAGTTTGTTTTTCGTGACCCTCAAGTCTAGATCTTACACATGATAAGATACCCAGTTTTATAAACTCAACGGGTTTGGTGAGATCAGTAATTTTAAACTGAATTATTTGTCTTCGTTGATTTTTGTAAGCTACTGACATGCCAAAAGAATAATCTAAAAGACATCGCAGTACTGCACTGGTGAGAGACCCAAACATTTACAAAGGCACTCCAAATAAGGAATTACCAGATAAAAAAAAGTAGTTTAGAGATTTTTGTCTCTGTTACATAAAAAAAATCTTCAGTCAGGTGATTCCTTATTTGGACTGGATTTGCTTAACAACAAAAAATACCCTTTGCTCTCCTCAATAGTATAATTTTAGCGTGTGCTTTTCAAGTTTAAGAGGTGATAACTGACCTTATATCCAGAATGTAGACCTATACAAAATATATATTTACCCACTATATTTGAACTGGTGGTCCTCATCAGCTGAGAATCACACAACTCTTTTAGAGTACAAAAAGTGATATACGTCAAATGAAACTGACAACAGCAAAATGGTTTATGGCATCTTTGGTAAAGAAACATATACAGAACAGATTTTCAAAATTAATGTAACTGAAAAAAATGGATGATATAAAATATAATAAAATCTCCTAATGCAAAATACAGTAGTAGATGAGAAGGATATTAAACATTTGAATGAGATCTAATGATGTGTTGATTTTCAAGGAACACTAATTTACTAGGGCAATGTAAAACAGGCAAAAACATTTGTATGCCCTGCTAAGATGTTTGCTGCATAATGAAAAACAAGTTTTTGCATGAAAGTAATGTTCTTAATTTGCATTGATATTGCAAATGTAGAAGAAAATAATTTGAGGTCAGATTCCAACAATCTGCATTTGGGGCAGGTTCTGTCCTGAACTTGTGTTACTTTACTGAGTCAGCATGATTTAGATATAGAGTAATAGACCCTTGACAATGAGCCAATTGACCTGTTTCAGCTATTGGCCTGATGAAGGGAGGGGTAAAGATGTCTAGCCTGGTTGCTTCTCTGTGGGAGTAGATGAGGGGCATAATACAGAGTGTACCTTCCACAAATTAACCCCCCAGGAAGACTGACTACTTAGCAGGAGCCATATTCTCAAAGTGGGAGGGGCTTGCCTGAGTAGTTATCCAATTCAGGGACCAAAACAGCCAAAGATCTATAGTATAAGGGCACAGTCTTCCTGCAAATGTTAAGTAATAGTGGCTTGAGTTTGAATAGCCAGCCAGAAGCTTTAAGCTAGAAGCAATGAAAGTCCCACACTCATGGACAGCAGTATACAGCTTTATATAATGCAGACTGAAAATATACGAGAAAATTTAGAACCAGGCAAAAAAAAAATAGGAAAGGAAGAACAAGCACTTTTGAGTACTGAGACATTAGGAAGGACTGAAATCCAGCAAAAATATGTAAATAGGTCACTAAGTGTACAAATCGCAGACTATCGTCCATTACATGAAAAAGGTCAAACCTTCAGTACTCTTCTCCAGGAGTGCCCAGGAGCACGAGTTTTCTATAGTTAGAACACACCCTTTTTCTCTTTTCTCAAAGACATGCTTCCATGTAAAACAACAATCAAAGGTAATGTCTTCATGTACAACAAACATGCATTAAGTGGTTATTGTTTGTTTCATGCAGTGGGAGTTCTACACAGCAAGGCAATACATTACCAAATTTGCTACCTTTTATTTGTCATCTGCTTCATAAATTACTTCTGCAGATTTTAAATGAACATTTTTTTTTGTCTGGAACACACTGTACTTTGAACAGTGTGATGTATCTAGATGTAAAGGACTTTTTACTCTGCAAAATAGATTTCACTGTCACAGGAAAGTCAAGAGCCTCACTAATTAGTCTTGAAAAATGAATATTCAACACTGTACAATTTGGTTAAACTTTCAACATGAAATTATACAATCTGGATTTGACACTCACTGAACCTTAACACAACATTAAAGGCTATTGTTTTATTTTGCATTAATTTACAACAGAGGTAATTATTAGTTACTGTATAAAATACATAACCATCAGCAACATCTCTGTTCCCAAAATTAAGTTGCACTAAGGGTTTCAGTTTCACTGATGTTACAGGCTGGTGTGCTATTGCACAGCAATACTTAAAAAAGAAACAACAACAACAAAAAAAAAACAGGTAGGAGCAGAATTCTGGAAACATTTAGATTTCAAATAAAGGGGAGAGTTCAAGAAAAAAAAAATCATGATGCTAACATTTCACCCCTTTCCATTAACTTCAGCTCCATGAAGGGGGGAATTGGTTATCTTTGGTTACCAGTTTTTTCCACTGTTAGGGGGAGAAACAGGAAACAGGAAGTTAAGAGGTAGAGAGAGAGGAGAGATGTTATCAAAGACCACATAAGGGGTAGGGAGAGAGACTGGTTGTCATAATGAGGTAAGATTAGTTACCTGCATGCCTCAACCTTTAGGGTGCATCTTTTAACAGTGGACAAGCAGGTAAGGGGAAAAGGTTAAGAAATCAGAATTCAGATAAATAAAGGAAAGATATGACAAAGTATGTCAGTGACATTCTGTGGGGCTTACAAACATCTGCAGTCAACTATCTGTCTTTACAATATTGTATTAATGCAGTCATAATCTTTATTTATCATAAAGTAATTCACTGATGCACTGACTTCAAGAAGGATAGACCATTGGGCTCATATTAGCAGAGACCTAGTTCAGGTCAGCCAGGGAAGATGTCCTGGTGTCAGACATGGACCAGGTAATTGTACACATATAAACATTTAGACAGGAAGAATTTAATAGGCTCAGTATAGCTGCCCTGTTGGTTATGGATACTAACCTGCTTAATTTAGTTTGCATACAAAGAGCTAATCATAATGTGTATGTTTAGTGGAAGTAGAAAAGAACCACTATGCAATGTACTGTTATCAAATATCTTGACCATGTAACAGATTTGAGAGGTAATGCAATGCTGTGCTACTGGGGACAAGGCCTCACATTCCCAGGAGCTCATTTGCATGCATTCAGTTGAGGGAGACCAAGGACCCTAAGAAAATCTAATGGTTAAGCATGCACTTAATTAAAATTTGGTATAAATTGAAACAAAACATGTGCTGTTACTGTGAAGCTAGGATTCATTCGGTCTGTCTTAATTAATGTTGATACAGTTATCTTGACTGTAAAGCAGTTTTGTTAAGGAAAATGGTGGAGCAGTTGGTTTAAGGACTATCCTTTCTCTACCAGCAGGGTTATATAAGAATGACTATATATGATGGACATGATTGTTGATTCTGATCAGGTATGCACAGCATTAGCAGCCTGGAACCAAAACAGACTGAAAAATGGGTGGTGGAAGTATATGAAAACGATGTAATGGAAGAAGAAGTTTAACAGTCAAAAAATAAAGTACATAAAACAAAGACAGTGAAGGAGACCTATACAAACAAAATAGATGTTAATCTGGGTATTAAAACTCTGGCCTTACATCTTGTCAAGCACTCCTAGAACATACTAGATCCTCTTGTTATAAATTTCAAACTAAGCAAAAGGTTACTGGCAAAGTGGACTCAAAAGGTTTTACATATATATATATATATATATATATATATATATATATATATATATATATTGGAGTACTTTTTATAACTGAAACTTTCAAATGTCAAAATCTGTTTAGACGATATGCTTTGGTTGACAAAACAGAAGATCAGCAGGTGTGCAAGAGCAACAATCTCTGGGGTGAGTGAATATACAAAAAATAGAGGCCAGCACTGAAGGTGGTTGTAATAGCTCCAATTTATTGTTACATAAACACCAGAAGGGTAGGGTAAAAATGCTTTAACCCCAACAAAATCCAACCAGACCGGTTTCAGCTGAAATAGTCTTCCTCAGTGTTAAGTAGAGCATAATAACATCCTTTAATTTATACAAATGCATAAATAGAACACTGTTTCCTATTGGCTACTTATAAATGATCATTTAATCCAGGGTGAAAAAGCCCTCCTAATTTAATAATCCATTTCTTCTCCTTAATATTAAGAATATCATGCCATCCAAATTTATTATTCCTATCACCCATTGTTTTTATCAATAATAGTAAATCTGAAAGAGGCATTAGCATGTTTTAATGTATGCTTGTGTAGTGCATTCGATTGTCTCTTGTTCCTGATATCACTCAAATGTTCAATAATGCATAGACGTAATGGTCTAGATGTTTGGCCGATGTAAAATACAGAGCAAGTACAGGTTGCCAGGTATATAACCCAGTCTGACCCTTAGTTTGCCATAAACTTAATGTCAAAAACCATCAAGGTATTCCTGCTACTAAACTGCTTGGTTTTATTCATTCTATTGCAATGTATACAGTGTCCACAGGTTATGCAACCACACAAATTATGTCGTGTCATGGTGCGTTGCACCATAGATGTACCCTTTAGATGTCTATAATGGCTAAAAAATGAGCCCAATGTTCTACCTCTCCAAAAAGAGAAAAGGCATCTCTCACCTAAAATATCAGATAATCTGTTATCTGATAACAGAATATTCCAATGTCTGTTGTTGATATCCATAAGTGTCCCCGTGTTGCATCCATATGTGGTAACTAGTCTTAAGTCAGAAGCTTTTCCTCATGAGTATTCCTTGTATTTTAACAGATCCTCCCTGTTCGGACTGGTAGCCCAGTTACTGGCAGAAATTATGTTCCCTTGTTTATAACCCCTGTTCTGGAATCTTTGTATCAAATCCTGACTATAACATGTATATGTTTCTTTGATGGAGCAAACTCATTTAACCCTAAGGAACTGTGATTTGGGGATGTTTCTAATTATATGTTGTGGATGATAGCTGGATGCATGAAGTAATGAGGTGTATTGTGGGTATTTCCAATAAATCTCGCTGTCTAAAGTGTTGTCTTCTTTCCTGGTAACCAAAATGTCCAAGAAAGTGATCTGATCTGTATGATAATGAGCAGTAAAGTGGGTTCCCCATTTGTTCCCATTTAGATATTCAATAAATTGCAAAAGATATGTGCTATCTGCCCTCCACACTAGCCAGCAGTCATCCAGGTAACGCCTTCAAATGTCAGTTTCATCCAGGTGTATACTGTGTGAGGGGTCATAGATAAGGGTATCTTCTACGTAAGCCATAAATAAATCGGCATAAATGGGGGCAAAAGAATCCCCCCATTGCTGTATCCTGTATTTGCCAATAACATTGGTCCTGAAAAACGAAGACATTCTTGGTTAAAACATGCTCTGCTAAACACACCAAAAAAGTGATGAATTCAGTTTGATAGAGCTCGCTTTTCTCTAACCAATATTGTAATGCACAAAGACCAGCCCAATGTGGAATATCTGTATAGAGGGCCGTAACATCAAGTGTGCACAGGAGCCAACCTGGTTCCAACTGCATCTCAGAAATAATACCTAAAAATTGGGTGGTGTCCTGTATACGTGCTCTGATGAATTTCAATAATGGTTGCAAATATTTGGTTAAGAACTGTGAAAGTGGCTCAGTAAATGACCCTCTGCCTGAGCCAATAAGTCTTCCTGGTGGGTTGTTTAAATTCTTATGTATTTTGGGTAGGAGATAAAAATATTGTGGTTTAGGATCTTGTACCATTAGGTGATATACATTGGATTCAGTAATAATACCTTCCTCCCTAGCTTGCTTTAAAAAAGCATCAATTTCTATCTTAAACCTAAATGTCAGATCCAAGGGCATCAACATATAATACCACCCCTCCTTCAGTTGTCTTAAGGCTTCATTAAAATACATAACCCAGTCCATAACTACCACTGCTGCCCCTTTATCCACAGGTAATATTACTACATTTTTATTATTTTGTAAGTTCAAAACCACCTGTAGTTCAATCTTTGAGAGATTATGTCGTAATATACAATGTTCTTGAGCATGAAAATGTAGATATTTGAGGATGCTAGATTGAAAGGCTGCCACTTGTGGTTGCATAGGTGGAGCAAAGCTGGATCTGTGAAATCTAAAGGAATTAGTATTATTATTAATGGTATTATCATCAAAAAACAATCTCAAATTAAGCAAATGGCAAAAAGATGCTACATCTTGTGCAAAAGTCTCTTCAGATACCAAGAAACCGGGTACAAAGTTTAAGCCTTTATTAAGGACCTGTATTTCCACATTAGACAGCACAACAGATAAAATATTCAAGACATTGGAAATGTTATTTATTTTTGTATCATTAGCTTGAGTAAACTCTCGAGATCCCTTACTTCCCCTATGTTTCCTGCATCCTCTGTGTACCCTGGTCCTAAAGGGGCATATATGGGGACTGTATGACTTCAGAGTTAGTATGTATAATTAGCAGTGGCTGTGTGTGTGTTGGGAGGGGTGCAGCAGGGCTTGCCTCCTGCAAAAAACAGCTCCCTCCCTATTAAAATGTCTGCACTCAAAATGCTGAGTGCCAACACCCAAAAAAAAAAAAAAATAAAAAAGATTGAAAATACAGGATAACGGTGAATCTCAGTCGGTTTTACTCTTCTCCCTTAAACTTCTTTTTTTTTTTTTTGTGCAGGGAGGCCACTGCATCTCATGATTTGTGGGTTAAATCCCCCTCACTCCTGAACTTACATATACTAACTCTGAGATCACCAACCTTCAGAGAAAAGGAAATATTCAGAGAAATGGCCATTTCACACGTAATGTATGTAGGTCTATTGTTTTCAGCCATTTAGTCTCTGCATTTTGGGACTAGCTCTAGTGGATCACAACATTTCAAATGGTTTCCACAAAAAACAGTACTTTTGTTTTGCATGGTCTAAAGATGTGCCTCAGAACATATGCATTAGGGTGTCATTTTTTTTTCCTGTCCTTTTGCAGTCACTGCCTTTAGTGTCGATCTACTGATGTTTATACTAACGTCATTTAGTCTATATATGACTCCCTTGCAATTTATTGAGTGTACATATGCTTGATAAGTTACAGGGTGGGGGGCTTTGTTGAATGTTTAAATTGACAGACACTTGTGTTTCAAAATGTCTTTTTTATTAGAAGAGGTAAGTTGGCTTGTAGTAGTGGTGGGAGCTGTGCTTGTGTTTGCAGGTTAGGGCTAGTGTTTGGGTTGGTTTAAGGGAGAAATGTTCATATGTGTGTGAGTATTTGATGTTTACCATTAGAGTTAGGGGTAAGTAAGTGTTCAGAGTTAGTGGTGTGCATGTCTGTGTGTATGTGCGTGTGGGTTTTTCTATGTTTGTGTGCGTTTCTATGTGTGTGTGCCCATGCTGTTTTGTATAGTAGTAGTAGTAGTGTTACAGAAAGGGCTTTTCTGAGGTAAAGTGTGGGGGTTAGGATTAGGATTAGCAGCAGGGAAAGGTATAGGATGGGATTAGGATAATTAGGCATTACTGAGGTAGTGCACAGGGGAAGAATAATATATGCAAGCCTGGACAGACAATATAGAGTAGAAAAGGCAATTAAAGTGCCTTGGGGAGAGTAGAAGATGTTACAATGCAAGTCAAAGCAGCAGCAGCAGGAGCTACACAACTGTGTGTCATTCAGTTGGGTAAGTACTAGAGTAGGACAAATTATGCTTATTTTGGGAAGCAGCTTTGACAGGCATTTATGGTAGATTCTCCACTCTTTGCATCAGTTGTTAACTCAGTGATAACTGTACCGACAAAGTCAATACAAGTAAGGACACTGTTTTATAGGCTCTCTGCTGTAAAGGAAAAGGACCACCTAGAGTGGTGGAACTGTTGTGTACTTCTCCAGACATGACGTTTCATATCTCTCACTTTTCCTACTCTCCAAAAGGAAGATGTCTGTCTTTGGAAGGAACTTTGATGAGCATTAGCATACAACCAAGTAAATATGACATTAAATACGCTTCACTTGAAGGATGTGACTGTTGCAGTCATGCAAAAAAACTAAGCAAAACTACTGGGTAGTTGGGAGGGTGGCCTAATGGTTAAGGTGTTTGCCTTACAAACACAAGGTGCAGGGTTTGAGTCTCACAAGGGATAATTGGCTAGGCTTAAAATGGCTCGCAAGGGCAGTTAGCTTAGTACTAACCTATGAACCTAAAAAAAAAAAAAAATGGGTAAAAATGGACACAGTACCTACATTCTGGTTAGGAAAGAAGACTGGACACTGATGGACTTTCTTAGCATATGAGGTAGTTGCAATGACAAAGTGATACTGTGGGACATGCATTTGCTTTTGTCCATTTTGAAAGGCTTAACACTGCATTTGAAATAATCTGGATAGCAGACTGTTTGGAAGGTTGTACCATATCTTACTTGAAGGACTATTTGTTTCTAGGTAGGACCACCACACAGTAGGTTCAGAAAGGAATGCTGGCATTTCAGCAGTTCTGTAAGGGGACTGAAGTTTCTCTTAGAACAAAACAGTTGTGCAGTGTAGTCTCTTGTCATCTTGAAGAATCACCCTGGGTCTAGATGATGGATGTTTCAGGTTTACAATTACTGAAGTAAGGGAACTGACACTGTCAACAGACAAGGTTTTAACAAGCAATAGGGTCAGAGGAGCAGACATTCAGGGTTAACTAGGATACTTAGCATTTTCAAACTCAATTCTAATCAAGATACAGTTTACAAAACAGTTACTTAATGTTGTGAAGGTTGAAAAAGGCCAAGATGTCAATGGAGATGGTAAATCCTGAAGATGAATGATGACTTGAAGGTATGGCATACTTTTCTTCAGTAATTTATTGGAATATCATTGTGGTAGTCAGAAAGGCTAGGAACTCAGGACCAATACCTGTATTTGGATGTAAATGGAAAAAATGGAAAAGGAGGTGTGTTTAGAACAGATGGGCTGCAATCATCTGGCCACAGCAATGGAACCAGCTATTTTAAAGGCATGACATTCCTTGCATGCATGCCCCTTTTGTCTGCCTTGGTTTGTGAGGCAAAGTCTTGGATAATGGAGAGGTAAGATTCAAGACTGACAAATACAATTACACTTGCTATTTTGATAAGGTGAAGGGCCAATGGGCTAAGGCAGGGCAAATTATGGTGTAGCTGTTTCTTACAGTATCAAAGTATGATATACCCAAGGAGAACATGACACTAGTGTTTGAAATGAAATTGTTGATTATTTATATTTATTATGTATCCACTTTCACAAGTTTTCCAGATTGCTACTGGAAGACAGAGTAAGAAGTCATTTGTCCTCAGACTGAAGGATAGGAACATGAGGGTCTATATTAGAACATCGAAGTTTCACAACTTCGAGTGTTCTAATATCGACCCCTATTCAGCGAATGCTGAAAATAATGAAGCTACAGAAAACCAAATTTTTTCCGAGGGAAAGAATTCTGTTGTCCGTTTCTGTTGCTTCACTATTTTCAGCACTGAGGTTCAGGTAAGTGTGCAACTGGGCATGGGTTAGGTAAGTGTGCGATTGTGTGGACGTGAGGGTTAGGGTGGGGTAGGTGAGTTAAGGTTAGGGCACGGGTGAGGTGAGTGTGTGATAGTGACGGACCTTAGGTTTAGGGTTTGAGTTAAGTTAAGTGGATAGATAGTAGCGTATGTACAGTTTAGTGTAGGGTTAGATGTAAGATTTTAGGTGTATGTATGTGGATTGCTGTCTGTTTGGTGTGCTTGTGTTGTGTGTATGTGTTTCGGAACAGCAAATTTTTTCCCTAGGAAAAAATTTGCTGTTCTGCATGTTCGATGTTTTCAGCATTCGCTGAATAGGGGTCGATATTAGACCATTCGAAGTTGTGAAACCTCGATGTTCTAATATAGAACTGAACATGAGCTTAAGCAAATAATTTGCCAGTCATGAACCTTCATCTGTCCAATGTTGTATGCAGCTACAGTCAGAAACTTTGAGCAGTTTATTCAAGAATCAAGCTCCACATGCATGAGTAAAATTCCCAAGGCAGTTATATAGTTCATGATAGAGCAGCTTAGCACAGGAAAAGCAGTAAGTACAATAGTAAGTAAGATGACCTCTACAGAGGACAAGATGAGGTCAACCGGAGGATGAGATGTGAATCAGGACTGGGAAATAAGGCAGATGTTTTTGAGCTGGAAGCATCTAGAGGTGATGAGCAGAACCAGGCAGAAAGGGATTATTGCATAGAATATATTAGGAGGCATGTTAGAAGTCTTTAAGAAAATTTTCTAAACAGAGACAAACTGTTAATTGTTCACAGCACTAATAGTCATGTATCAGGGGTCTTTCATGGCCAACAAGATCATATTAATGAAGATATCAATGATAGCTACTAGGCTATGCATGTTCAATGGCTCATTAGTATCTTAGTATTCTGGTCAGCAGCCAGAAAAATTGGCTCAAGTAGGGAAGCAAAGTATATAGCATCCGGGAATATGAATATTTTATTTTCCTGTGTGGGATATGGTGCTATTGACCGAATGTCCCATTTTGTAAACATTGTCATGACATAAAAGTCAAGAAGAGGCATGTAGATTTGATCATTTGGATCATTTTAAGAGAGCAACATGCTGAGGATAAGAGTGTCAGCAATCATTCTAGTTGTAGAGCTAAAGCATAGACCTCTTATTTGTTGGAGTGGCAGCAATCATTCTAATTGTAGAGCTAAAGCATAGATTTCTTATTTGTTGGAGTGGCAGCAATCATTCTACTTGTAGAGCTAAAGCACAGACCTCTTATTTGTTGAAGTGGTACCTTGCACCAAAGTCTAGGATGCATGAAGATAAACTTTCAATAGATACATAATGTAAGCCAAACCACAAAAGAATTATAAGATAGCTGATAAAGTAATAAAGATGGAAAGGAAACATTAACACAGTCAAGCAGTAACTGAAATTAATATTGCAGAAAAAGAAAGAAAATCATTGGCAAAAATAATTTTGTTAAAACTTTTAAACAAGTAATATTGTGAACCAAGTAAAAAAAATACATAAAACACATTTTTGTAACAAGACAGTATAGAAAGGTTATGTACAGGATTTACATTAAAATCATAGATATTTGGATAATTTTGAAAAGGAACAATCAGAAAAACAACACAATAAATCATTACTTGTCATTGAATATTCTTGTGTAAAACAGAGAGATGTTTATTTACACTAAGACCGTTTATGTATGGTTATTACCCAAAATTATAGCACATTAATAGTGTGCAGAATTTCAGAAGCAGCATGCAAATTAAAATCAGTGTAATCAATAAGAATGTAAATAAATAATATCTAACAAAATATATATTATTGTGATAATTAAGGAGATTATCTCCAAACATTGTGTATAATTCTAAGTCTAAGGAGCAGTTTATAAGCTGTTGTATATTTGGTAGCTGTTTTAATAAAAATGCCATTCTTAAAACAATGTTGCCTGTGTTAAACTAGTTTGAAGTAGCATACAATTTTACTAACATAAACAGACAAATAAAGATTATTGAATATACATTTTGAATATTCATTTTGCGCACACACACACACACACACACACACACACACACACACGTATGTGTGTGTGTGTGTGTGTGGGTGTGGGTGTTAGAAGAAATATGCAAGACTGCAAATTTCCAAGACAAGTCAAATTTTAGAATACTTGTTTTTAAGTTTATTTTAAAATTGGAATGATTATTGATCTAGATAATGTGCCTTTCCAAAGTAGGTTTTATATGCCCTCCATACTGGCTTGCCTTACAGTATATGTAATAGAAAGTTTGGGAAAATATGAAATGCTTTGTTGGGTAAAATATGTATTATGCAATATCAAGAATTTCAAGAATTATGTGTAGTTAGTTTTTTTTTTTTGTGATGAATCTTAAAGAAGTCATCCAGATATTTTGCATTATCAGATGACTATGTAGAAGAAAAATAATACCTGACATTATGTTTCAGTTTCTTAGCAACTGAGTATGATTTATAAATGGCTTTTGTCATGGCTGTTATTTGCCATACTAATTGAAGAGATTGCAGTTTCTCTTTGTCCAGATACATGTACAAATTTGGATTTACTATCCAATTTATTTTAATCGTTGCTGAATATCCCATAGATAAAGAAAACACTGCTTATATCTCTGCATCAGTATGGATTTTTATACAAAATACTATACCATTTTAAGTAAAGGGAAATAAAGATAGGTCAATTGTTTTGTTTCTTATTAATATTAGACTTGTGATCTATATATATATATATATATATATATATATATATATACATATATATATAATATATATTTATATATATATATATATATATATATATATATATATATATATATGTGGGATCCGTACAGATACTCAACTGCATCTTTCACCGAATCCCAAATTGGTAAGCATACTTGCGCGGATGTGCTTTTCACTGAAGCAGCACTTTCGCGTAATTATGCTTGTTGTTCCGGTCATACTACGGTGCAGTAAAGGAAAATTCCCTTTTCCCCACTGTAGTGCGACCTTGGAGTAAGAATATTAAAGTAGGGGGGTTTTGGGGGGAGCAGCTCCCCATATCAGAAGGTGCAGGGGGGCTTGCGCCCCCCCCCCCTGCATTCAAGTAGAGGTTGTGTTTTTTTAACATACTTTAACGAAAGCACTTCTTTGATGAAAGCGCTTTCGTTAAAGTGCGTTTGGTGGTTTTGGATTCAGACTTTTGATCTTTCAAGCAAAAGTCCTAGATCTATCTATCTATCTATCTATATATATATATATATATATATATATATATATATATATATATATTACAGTCACAACACACATTTATCGTGTGATACTGAAAGCATACAGTTTGGCTGTATTATACTTTTTTCTTTCTCCACAGTTGTGTGACCATAGAGTTAGTATATTTGATAGTATAGTTAGTATATTTCATTTCCTGCGAAGTAGGGGTGGAGCCCCATGTTGGGGGGTTGGGAGCGAAGTCCCCCTTGTAAAAGCCAAGTTTTTAATTGTTTTACTTGATTGCAAATGTAATGCATTTGTTTGTTTATATTTATAATCAGTTTAATTATGTTTTTGTTTTGACTACTGGGATAGTCAATGAATTTGTACAATGTATTTACTGTTGATCAAAGTTCATCTGAGATTTAAAGAAATTTATTTACATATATCTGTATCTATTTCTATCTATAGATACATATATATAATTTAATTTGAGTGTTTTCATCAGTCTTGAAATGGTGCAATTAAATTAATGAAGTATGGACTTTTGGACTGGAAAGGGATTGCCTGTCTAGAAAGGGAATGGTTAATTTATTGCAGCTATAGGAACAAGATTGATGTATACTTTATATATGTGACCATAGGAGGTGCTAGCTGGCTTAATTTAGATTATTTTCTACATTTTAAGTAAATGCTCACTCAGTAGTAAGTAGACAAATCTGGCTAAAATTGTTTTTAAGCACTCAGATTTGAATATGATACCCTAATTTGTTGATGTGACCAGATACATTTTACAAGGTCTGAGGTTTGTTTGTGTCTTTCGGCTTTTCCCGGTTAGGGGTCACCACAGCGGAACTCCGGTCCGCTAATGATTGGCAGTAGAATTTTACGTACTGGCTTGCCGGGCCTAACACAAAACCTTCAATGAAGGAATGCCCATTCACGCATGTCGCTACACAGAAGACGCTCTAACTGAGAATCGAACGGGCAATGTCTAACTGTGAGGCGACAACGCTACCACAGCACCACCACCACAGTAATTGTAAGGTCTGAGGTAATCTTATTAAATGGTTTTAAGTGGTTTTTAAGGAAATATGGTGACATGTTAGCATAATATAGAAAAGAAGATTAGGAACACTATTCATTTTGATTATAGTCCTTTAGGCAACATGGATAATTTAAGAAAAAAGACAGGAATAGTTATTAAGGGAGGTCAAGTGCTAAAGGGAGAGTTAAACTGATAGCATGTTTTTAAGCTAACTTTGTATTGTTGACCTTTGCAGGTCAGTTAAACATTCACTGGGAACCTGAATGTGCCAGTACTAGACCAAGGGCATTGTTATTACATCTTGGACTGATAAAAACACAAGTCCCATGGCAAGACATGCGATGACCGCACTGGGGTCAATTGATACTCTTCCTGCCATGATGGGAAGAGCAAATGCCAGAAATATTAATCATTCAGCTGGGACAAAATGAAACAAGATGAAGGCTGTGGAGCTTCAATACTGGAACCCTGATAACTAGTTTTACATAATAAATTCCCATGATACCTGTTATTTGATCATAGGTGCCATTGAATGGGTGCAAATATGGGAAGAAAAAGATGCAGAAATGGAGAAAAACAAACTATCGATAAAAAAAATTAGAAACATACGTTTTTTGAGCACTTTTTTTGCTCCCCTACATCATCCGAAGGCCTGCTACCTCCTGTGCCACAGTCCATTGCTGGATCTACCAGCTTCTGATTAATTTCTCCCCATCTGTCCCAATTAAGTTAGTGTCAGTTGAGGAACTTAAAGGCATCCATTTGGTTCTCATCTTCACCTTCTGCCAGGGGTTTCACTTTATTTGACCCACCCATCTCCCCCTTTTAGGATTTGCATAGTTGGGTGTACAGTGGTGATGTGTAACATTTCATCTTTTTTCTGCAGCAGCTCATCTTTGCCCCCTCCCTATTCCCCTATTTGGGCTATGCCCCCAATGTCAGCATGTTCAGCCTCCAGTAGAGATTAAACTCTAATATCACATGTTATATGCCTACAAAGACTTCACCTCTCCTGTTATTATGCATACCATTAATGTTTTACTCTCTAATGCCACCTCTCTTGTTACATATATACAAGCTACAGTTATACTGTTATCTAAAATCAGGAATTAAAATTCTGTCCTCTTTTTCTGTCTAAAATGCTTGAGATTTTGATATCCTCACAGTTACAAGAGCCCCTACATATATGTGGATCCCTAGGTGATAAAACATGTTATCTTTGAAGGCTATGATATCCGCATGGCCTTGCTCACACTTTCCACATCCATTGATTGCAGAATAAATAATGTTGTGGTTGCTTCTAGCTTGTTTGCTGAGTTTACTAGATCACCAGTTCTGAAATTCTTTTCAATAAGCTTCTTAAATAAAACCCTGTGCCATTCATGAATAACTTCACATTGTTTAAAACAACAGGTCAATTAAAATGCTTCCCAGACCTTGTTTTTTTACCCCATATCATCTGCTGTGTGTTCACGTTCATTCATATGATGCTTTAAGCTCACCCATCTTTAAATGAAATTGTATTATGCAAATCAGGTTGCTTCATTTCTCTAATATCTGAAAAAAAGTTTGCACACTGACTTTCAAATCACTGCCACATGGCTAATGTTTTGACAATTTCCAGTGATGCATATTAAAACTGAATGCATGCACTTTGGAACCTGTGCTTCATTAAAGCAAGTATTGTATAGAGATAGTGACCCCCCCCCCAAATCTTTCATTTCCTTTTGAGCTGCTTCATGTCTGTCTAAACCAACCACATAGATATCATCTGTTGCAAACTTCGTACAGCTAAAAGTAGCCAGCAGCATTTTGTAATGTTGCAATTCATTCTACATTTGCGTATATGCTTGGCTCTCATTACTCTAATGTTGTAATTCATTCTACATTTGTGTATACGCTGGCTCTCATTACTCTAATGTTGTAATTCAGTCTACATTTGCGTATATGCTGGCTCTCATTACTCTAATGTTGTAATTCATTCTACATTTGCGTATATGCTGGCTCTCATTACTCTAATGTCGTAATCCATTCTACATTTGTGTATACGCTGGCTCTCATTACACTAATGTTGTAATTCATTCTACATTTGCGTATACGCTGGCTCTCATTACTCTAATGTTGTAATTCATTCCCATGATACCTGTTATTTGATCATAGGTGCCATTGAATGGGTGCAAATATGGGAAGAAGAAGATGCAGAAATGGAGAAAAACAAACTATCAATAGAAAAAATTAGAAACATATGTTTTTTGAGCACTTTTTATGCTCCCCTATGTCATCAGAAGGCCTGCTACCTCCTGTGCCACAATCCATTGCTGGATCTACCAGCTTCTGATTAATTTCTCCCCATCTGGCCCAATTAAGTTAGTGTCAGTTGAGGAACTTAAAGGCATCCATTTGGTTCTCATCTTCACCTTCTGCCAGGGGTTTCACTTTATTTGACCCACCCATCTCCCCCTTTTAGGATTTGCATAGTTGGGTGTACAGTGGTGATGTGTAACATTTCATCTTTTTTCTGCAGCAGCTCATCTTTGCCCCCTCCCTATTCCCCTATTTGGGCTATGCCCCCAATGTCAGCATGTTCAGCCTCCAGTAGAGATTAAACTCTAATATCACATGTTATATGCCTACAAAGACTTCACCTCTCCTGTTATTATGCATACCATTAATGTTTTACTCTCTAATGCCACCTCTCTTGTTACATATATACAAGCTACAGTTATACTGTTATCTAAAATCAGGAATTAAAATTCTGTCCTCTTTTTCTGTCTAAAATGCTTGAGATTTTGATATCCTCACAGTTACAAGAGCCCCTACGTATATGTGGATCCCTAGGTGATAAAACATGTTATCTTTGAAGGCTATGATATCCGCATGGCCTTGCTCACACTTTCCACATCCATTGATTGCAGAATAAATAATGTTGTGGTTGCTTCTAGCTTGTTTGCTGAGTTTACTAGATCACCAGTTCTGAAATTCTTTTCAATAAGCTTCTTAAATAAAACCCTGTGCCATTCATGAATAACTTCAAACTATTTAAAACAACAGGTCAATGAAAATGCTTCCCAGACCTTGTTTTTTTACCCCATATCATCTGCTGTGTGTTCACGTTCATTCATATGCTGCTTTAAGTTCTCCCATCTTTAAATGAAATTGTATTATGCAAATCAGGTTGCTTCATTTCTCTAATATCTGAAAAAAAAGTTTGCGCACTGACTTTCAAATCACTGCCACATGGCTAATGTTTTGACAATTTCCAGTGATGCATATTAAAACTGAATGCATGCACTTTGGAACCTGTGCTTTACTAAAGCAAATATTGTATAGAGATAGTGACCACCCCCCCCCAAATCTTTCATTTCCTTTTGAGCTGCTGCATGTCTGTCTTAACCAACCACATAGATATCATCTGTTGCAAACTTCGTACAGCTAAAAGTAGCCAGCAGCATTTTGTAATATTGTAATTCATTCTACATTTGCGTATATGCTGGCTTTCATTACTCTAATGTTGTAATTCATTCTACATTTGCGTATATGCTGGCTCTCATTACTCTAATGTTGTAATTCATTCTACATTTGCATATATGCTGGCTCTCATTACTCTAATGTTGTAATTCATTCTACATTTGCGTATATGCTGGCTGTCATTACTCTAATGTTGTAGTTCATTCTACATTTGTGTATATGCTGGCTCTCATTACTCTAATGTTGTAATTCAGTCTACATTTGCGTATATGCTGGCTCTCATTACTCCAATGTTGTAATTCATTCTACATTTGCGTATACGCCGGCTCTCATTACTCTAATGTTGTAATTCATTCTACATTTGCATATATGCTGGCTCTCATTACTCTAATGTTGTAATTCATTCTACATTTGCGTATATGCTGGCTCTCATTACTCTAATGTTGTAATTCATTCTACATTTGCGTATATGCTGGCTCTCATTACTCTAATGTTGTAATTCATTCTACATTTGCATATATGCTGGCTCTTATTACTCTAATGTTGTAATTCATTCTATGTTTGTGTATATTCTGGCTCTCATTACTCTAATATTGTAATTCATTCTACATTTGTGTATACGCTGGCTCTCATTACTCTAATGTTGTAATTCATTCTCCATTTGCATATATGCTGGCTCTCATTACTCTAATGTTGTAATTCATTCTATGTTTGCGTATATGCTGGCTCTCATTACTCTAATGTAATTCACTCTACATTTGCGTATACGCTGGCTCTCATTACTCTAATGTTGTAATTCATTCTACATTTGTATATACGCTGGCTCTCATTACTCTAATGTTGTAATTCATTCTACATCTGCGTATAAACATTCACTGGGAACCTCTCATTACTCTAATGTTGTAATTCATTCTACATTTGCGTATACGCTGGCTCTCATTACTCTAATGTTGTAATTCATTCTACGTTTGCGTATATGCTGGCTCTCATTACTCTAATGTTGTAATTCATTCTACATTTGCGTATATGCTGGCTGTCATTACTCTAATGTTGTAATTCATTCTACGTTTGCGTATATGCTGGCTCTCATTACTCTAATGTTGTAATTCATTCTACATTTGTGTATACGCTGGCTTTCATTACTCTAATGTTGTAATTCATTCTACATTTGCGTATACGCTGGCTCTCATTACTCTAATGTTGTAATTCATTCTACATTTGTGTATATGCTGGCTCTCATTACTCTAATGTTGTAATTCATTCTACATTTGCGTATACGCTGGCTCTCATTACTCTAATGTTGTAATTCATTCTACATTTGCGTATATGCTGGCTCTCATTACTCTAATGTTGTAATTCATTCTGCATTTGCATATACGCTGGCTCTCATTACTGTAATGTTGTAATTCATTCTACATTTGCGTATATGCTGGCTCTCATTACTCTAATGTTGTAATTTATTCTACATTTGCGTATACACTGGCTCTCATTACTCTAATGTAATTCATTCTACATTTGCGTATATGCTGGCTCTCATTACTCTAATGTTGTAATTCATTCTACATTTGCGTATATGCTGGCTCTCATTACTCTAATGTTGTAATTCAGTCTACATTTGCGTATATGCTGGCTACCATTACTCTAATGTTGTAATTCCTTCTACGTTTGCATATATGCTTGCTACCATTACTCTAATGTTGTAATTCATTCTACATTTGCGTATATGCTGGCTCTCATTACTCTAATGTTGTAATTCATTCTTGTTTGTTTGTGTCTTTCAGCTTGTCCTGGTTAGGGGTCACCACATCGGAACTCCGGTGCACTAATGATTGGTAGTTTATTTTTACATGCCGAGTTACCAGCCCTGACGCACAACCTTCAACGAAGGTGCGCCCATTCATGCATGTCTCCACGAAGAAGACGCCCTAGCTGAGAATCGAACCAGACAGAGTCTTACTGTGAGGCGACAATGCTACCGCAGCATGCTGGCTCTCATTACTCTAATGTTGTAATTCATTCTACATTTGCATATACGCTGGCTCTCATTACTCTAATGTTGTAATTTATTTTACATTTGCATATACGCTGGCTCTCATTACTCTAATGTTGTAATTCAGTCTACATTTGCATTTATGCTGGCTCTCATTACTCTAATGTTGTAATTCATTCTACATTTGTGTATATGCTGGCTCTCATTACTCTAATGTTGTAATTCATTCTACCTTTGCGTATATGCTGGCTCTCATTACTCTAATGTTGTACTTCAGTCTACATTTGCGTATATGCTGGCTCTCATTACTTCTCCTTTCCGTTCCTCCTCTTTAGTCAACCAACTTCAAATTCTCAAATTCAGCTTCTTATTCTTTTTGTTTCATTTTGTCTCTGTTGTATTAGCATCTCAGTTTAATACTGTAACAAAACTTATGGCTGCTGGTCTCACTTTAACCCACTTATTTTATCTGATCAGTTATTTACAAGCTTCTCTGCATGAACTTTTTTCCTCTTCAGTCATACACCCAGAACCTTTGTAGAGCAAATACTTAACTGATTTTCTTAATTTTCCCAAAACTCTGCCCGTATTCCATCATTGTAACGTTTGTGTCAAAAAGCAAAGCCTTGTGAATCAAAGGCTCTGAGCAGCAAAATATTTTACCTCTGTGTATTTGTTCATCACAGATCTAAACACATTCAGTAATATGTTTATAATGCACCTCTTTAACAAAACAAAGTAGATATGATTTGGGGATGCATTCCTGCTGTGAAAAATATAGTTATCACAACTGTTGAAAGGCTTGTCTATTTGCACTGATCATTTAAGATCCTCGTGTGGTATTTCTGCCATGGCTGTTGACTGGTTTACATCATACCTCTCTAACTCTACTTTTACGTTTTTTTTTTTTTTAGTAATGTTTTTATCCCTGTTCAACCCTGAATATGGAATACTACAGAGTTCTATCTGGAGACCTCTATTGCTCACTGTATATATACTTCTTTTGAGATGACACTCAGATTTTTTTTCCTGCCCACTAAAAGAGATGGCTTGCATTCATTCTTGGCTATAATTTGGAAGCCATACATACTTGGTTAATGGAAAATCAACTTAAATTGAACATCACTAAAACAGATGCCTTTGCTGTTCTTGCAACCTTGAGAGATTCTTCTGCCTGACCTTTACCAAATTATATCATGTTTTTTGGCTACTAGCTTGAATTTTTAGCAAGGTGACGAATCTTAGTTTTACTCTCAACTTGTAGTTCATATTTTGGGACCCAGTGTTGGAGGTTGTGAAGTCATCCTGTTTCCATCTGAAGTACCTCTAAAGTTAAACACTTTATACCTCAAGACAATCTTTCAGTTATTGCACTTGCCTTAGTTTCCTCCAGAATAGGATATAGCAATGCCCTTTACCTTAGACAAACTAACACTGAGTTTAACCACCTACAAATGGTGCATAATTCCACAACCAGGCTACTTATTCGTACATCCCATTATCAATATACTACACCTGTTCTGTGCAGTCTTCGTTGGTTCCCAGTTCACTGTAGAATTATTTTTAAAATTGTAGTGTTAGTCTTTTTGTCTATTCACAACCTGGGTCCCTGCTATCATAAGTAGCCCATCTTGCCTTACTGCCTGGTATGAGGTTTGTGTTCACCCTCTGAAGAGCTGCTGACAGTTCTCTGTTCAGTTTTAAAACCTGTTTTGTACAAGTACTATAACAATGGAACACATCAAACAGCCATTAGCCAAGCTTTAAAAAAATACCTTTTTCAACTGATAGTGTGGTTTGATCCATTTGTGTAGTTTGATGATACTTTTGTTCTGCTTTGTTTAATATTTTTATTCTTGTCTGATTGTTATCTTATTGTTGTAATGGTGTTTTGTAAAAAGCACCAAATACATTTGAACTTATGTAGATTACTCATAACTGCTTGCATTTAAATATTTTAATATATGTGTCCATGTCACTACTTAAAAAAGTTCATGTTAGATCAGTATACTTACTTGGTGTACAAGTCATTATATACATTAAGTAAATAAAATTGGAGAAAGCAGTCAGTCCTACTGGGAATTAATTGTTTCACTGTCTATACTTTTTAAACTATTCTCATGAAAGAAAAAAGCAATGTAACATCGATAGACATGGAAAATATAAATGCAGTTCCCGTTCAAAATAATTACCAGAAGGTTGTAGCTCAAACTACCACCCTACCAGTTTGACAGAGTCAAGAAAAGTCATGCAATCAGTTCTAAAATGTACAATATGTTGAAGAGACATGCACACATGGCCTACAGTAGCATTATGTGAAAGGATAATGCACTGTCAGACAAATCTAAAATATTTCCTGAAATAATAAATAATAATAATAATAATAATAATATATTTTTACCATAAAATAGCTGAATAACTTGGTAGCTTGCATTTAAATAGTAATACAACAAAATATCACTCACTCATGCATTCTATAGCAGTTAAAATATAAATGTGAATATTTAATTTTAAATTTAAAGAAATATGATTATTTGACAATGTGGTATCACTGCAGCAAAATATAATATGTTTTCTTAAATTACAGTAAATATTTTAAATAGTCAGCTCAAAAATCATGGGTTGCTGAACTGCACCTACACATTCAAATATGGACTGTGTTGAAGGAGGTTGTGAGGAGATAGCATGGGCAAAGCATCAGCTGAATAATATGGCCCAGAGGATCATGGTAAATGCAGTCCAATATGACAAATGGATAGCTAATGGTGGGATACCACACTGCCCAGTCTTGGTGCTCACCTTTGACTAGTTCTGTAAAACTGATATACAAATAATCTGTAAGATAACTGGAGTGAAGAAGGGGTAAAAATTATGCCATGAGGGCTGGCAAGCTTGAAGAAATGTTCTGAAGAACAGTTACTTACATTCAGTATAAGATAATGCATTACGAAAACTAAAACAAACAAACTACAAACAAACAAACAAACAAAAAACAGCAGCAGAGGGGGAGCAGTACTAACAACACAAGTATAAATAAATCCATTAGCAGTGATATATTTTGACCTAATAAAGTAAAAATGTGACAAAGTGATAAGAGCTGGATATCAAGATGCAGAAGGAAGAACCATCACATAAAACTTGTGACTCTGCTAGCCTGTCTTGTGTGCAGCTGCTGAGACAATGTCTAGAATGTTCATTGCAGTTCAGGAGACCTCACCTGAAGGCACAGACCAGATAATGCAGCAGTATATACAGGATAACCTCTGATGATAATTTACAATGGTGATATAGACTTTGCGTCAGAAGACTTTTAAAGGCAGACAAACAGCTTAGTATATGTAATATCAAATAAAGGAAGGATGGGAGGAAATGATACAGACTCTAAAATTGCTCAACCAAATCAATAGATTTCAAGAAGGTACTCTCTTTCAGACTAACGATACATGGAAACAGTAGGACAAGTACTGAGCATATAGGTTAATCAGTTTAGCAGAAATAAGATAAATGCATATTTTTCTTTAAAAGTTTTAGGATCTGAAAAAGATGAAAAAAAATCATATAAGCCTGGGACAGACATATGTGATGAATATTAAAATGAGCTGCAGGTAAAAAAGCTATGGAATATATCTAATGCCTGGGTTATGGAGCATGGGTCTCCAATTAGCCTCAGGTAATGAAACTCATTTTATGGCTAAAATTGTTTAAACATGAAGGTAAGTCATACACATATGTTGCTTCATCATTTAAAAAGTTATATAGAAGAAAAGGCAATGAGTGGAGTGCAAACATCTACAAATGACCTGCAAAAAAAATTAATAAAAAAAAAAAAAACTTCCACCAGCTACTTTTGGAGCCCTAATTAACCTTAAGGTACCACATGGTAGGCATCAGTGACAAGATGGCATTATTCAGAAGTATACATTTTATAAAGCAAATGACAATGCAATTCAAAAGTCTGCACAGTGATTTAGACAAATGCAGTGAAATTAATACTGTCACTACTTTCTATGCGACTCGTTTTAAAGTATGCAATTTCAGATGTCGCAGCCTCACTTTTAACATGACTTCATAAAAGTCCTAGCACCCACACATAAGATTGCTAGCATGAACCACTATTCTTTACAATTTCATATAACTTACAAGTTTGCACTTTAGTCCCATATACCTGCTGGTAAATTATAGCCTGTTGGTGAAGTGATGTCTTCATTGTTCATACAATTGTATTTACAAGTACCCAAATTGTCTTTTGGGTGGCATTTTATTAACAGTCTAAACTACAATTCAAGTCCAGTAAGACGATTAAAAACTGTTATCCAAATTAAGAAAATAACTTCTAGAAACACACACACACACACACACACACACACACACATATATATATATATATATATATATATATATATACATACATATATATTTATTTGTGTGTGTGCGTGTGTGTGTGTGTGTGTGTGTGTGTGTGTGTGTGTGCGCGCGCGCGCATGTGTGTCTGTGTGTCACATTACTTAAAATGGACATATTTATAGTGCTGTGTCCATGGTAAACAGCTTTCTGAGCTGTGCATAAAGTTAATCTGTTCATTGCCTAAAGCCATCAAAGCACTATCAATGACTGCTTCACATAATCTGCATTTGTATCTATATTATATTAAGAGATTGTATTCACAGATGCCACATATATTATAGTTTGATATTTTACTGACTGTATGAGCCATTGTATAGCTAATTTAGCATGAAATAACTGTAGCACTGTTTGATTTGTGGGTCACTCCAGAAAACAGGTTAGGGTTTGTGCATTAAATATTTTGCTATGTCCTCATATGTCTCCTGCATGTAACTTACTCTGTGGCACCTAGGACTAGTAGTATGAATCTTTCCTTATCCTGTTATGATCATACAGGACAGC
The DNA here is from genome assembly GCF_019279795.1 of Protopterus annectens. Lineage (NCBI taxonomy): Eukaryota > Metazoa > Chordata > Ceratodontiformes > Protopteridae > Protopterus > Protopterus annectens. The sequence goes on from NC_056746.1 coordinate 376,593,176, forward strand.
ATGGTACCATTCAAACTATAGCAGCTCTCTTAGCCAATTAGCAGTCCACTAGTGTGTAATTTTGTTCTCAGTAAATGGACAGGACTGCTTGGTCAGGATTCATAAATACTTAACTATGTGGAAAGCCTGCTTGGTTAGTGTATCACTGTACGTTTATATTTTTGATTTATTTATAAGGTAATTAAACTGGGCTGCAATAGTCTTTTTCAGTTGCAATTAGTTATAAAAACTGAAAAAAAAAATTAAAAATTACAACCCATTGCAATAATATACAAATCGCAGTAAAAGGCAAGACTTCACATAATTATAAATGATGAATATTTAATACTACCCAAGATTTCTGGTTTCATTTATTCATGCATTCTTTCATTCATTCATTCATTATCAGATACTAGTTTTAATATGTGCAGGGGAGGTGGACACGATCTTAGGCATTGTGTGGATGTAAAGCATCAGTCCTGTCCATTGCAGGATGCACAAACAGAAATGCACAAATGCACACATATGCCCCCCCCCCCCCCACACACACACACACACACACACATGCATGCACATGTGCACATACACATGCATGCACGCACATGCACGCAACACATAGATATTTTGGGGTAGTTTAGAAACTTGTCAGTTTTCATATCAATATGTCTTTTAGATATGCTAGGAAGTTAAGCCAATGACCATAGCAAAAACCTCCTTGAATACAGGGAGGACATGCAGATTACACATATGAGGTAAATAAGCTGGGATCCAAACCACAGAACCAAGTGGTGTAAGGTGGTGCTGATAAGCACTGCACCACTCTTCAGTTCCACAGCTGTCTTAATGAAAAGGAACAAAAAGCAAGCATGACCTAGTCAAGCAGCGAAACGTTGCCAAAGTAGTCAGTATTATGACAATGAGAATGAGTAGATTGTCATGTCCCTTGTGATTTATAAACTAACATGAGCTATACAGAACGTAGTATAAGGCAAACTTTAAGAAATATTGCAATACATAATAAATTAACATGGAAGATAGTGCATACCACCAGTAGTTTCAATTAAATCACAACTGATGTGTGGTACTGTTCATGTGTAGGTGACATTTCAGGCCTACAGTATCCTCCTTTGACTAGGAAATGTTGTATCAGCAAATGATGGATATCAGCACATTGGGAGTTACATAAGATGTGCAGAGATCATATGTCCAAAGAGATTACATGAGATGACACACATCTGCTCAGAACAAGGTGTTCACAAGCTAGCATATATACAGGGAATGCTTAACCTCATCAAAAGGTTACCTCATTGAGGCTGCAGTTATTGAGGCTAACTCACTTTCCCCATATGGATGTGCTTTTGGAGGCAGTATATAAAAGTAAAGCAGTCAAGCCATCATAATGAAGATGGTGGGGTACAGTTTTGCCAAAAATCATTTAATTTTACATTTTACATTTTTTTATATTTTATTTAGTTCTGTTTTGATGATATAATGCACCACAAATCTATATATTAACATCTGGGACATTCTTAAAGCACACCTGGGAAAAAATTGTTGTGTCATAGGTTTTGGTATCTGGAGTCCTGAACACCTTTCTTAACATGTTTCAGCACATCATGGAGCAAATCATGTTCATTGCCATAGTTAAAGAACATTGGGAAACTGTGGACATATCTGACATAGTAATAGGCATATTGTCTGTAATGAGTGCCATGGCCTACACTCACTAAAGAAAAAGGACTGGATAGGTTTTTTCTAAATCAATCTCAATGGGAAGCATTCTATCATTCTGTAGTTCAACTGTAATGTGATAGAATCCCTTGTAATGTTAGTGCTGCACCCTGGGACTGTACACAGTGCTGACAGTGGGCACAGTATTAAGCTATGCTAAGACTTCATACATGGACACCTCTTTAATGATTACACCAATGATCTAAATGCTCGCAAGGTATAAAGGACAGTCATCTAACTAGTGGGCAGGTAGGCACGTGCCACCAATCACTTGCATTTCTGTGCTGTAGACAGAAGTGATACTATCTACCCTCTTACATCATTGATGATGACATTGATCTGGCATGCAAAAAAAAGCAGATGAAGACAAGTACAACCAGACACATTCCCAAATTTAAACTGTGGTGCAGGATCTGTTTCACAAGGAAGAAATACACATCTGATGATGGGACACCATAGGTGGAGCACTACTGTTTATTCCTGGTATAATGAGGAAAAGCACTCTTTAGGCTAGCATACTTTGTGGCAATCTGTTTCACAAGAGTGTAGCAGTACAGGCAGCCATTTGCAGACTTGCAACCTGCAGCAATGTCACCTAGAACACTATAACAGCGGGATGGTGATTAGGAGGATTATGCAAATGTGCCTCTATCAGCAACACAACAGGCATGGTATATGCAGGCACAAGCAAAGTCAGCCCACCTAGAACAGGTAATTCCACTGAGATGGTCACAACACACTAACAGACACAGTGATAGAGATGCCATATCATGCCATACCATAGGCGATGTTTTAGATTAGTCCTGATGTATTGTGCAATGGGGTCATCCTTTGCATGGTAAAAAAAAAAAGTTAACTAGTGACAGTGGCAGAGAGAAATGCACCTACAAGGGCTTAAGTGGTCAACACAGGGATCTATGTCAGATTATCGAACTTCCAAAAATTCAAAATTCATATGGCAAAGACCATATGATAAAAGTTTCAGAACTTCAAACATTAAAAATAAATAAATAACAAAAAAAATCTATTTTTAATGTTTTTGCCCCCCCCCCATACTCCCTGCTAATTAAATATACCAACTCTGAGATTACACTACAGTGAGGAAAACTGTAAATTTCCCATTCTGCACTGTGCCGAGATCTCCATTCAAGGCATTTCAAGTTTCAAATCTTCAGTCATATGGTCCCAACCATATGAATTTTGAAGTTTTGAAACTGGGATAATCTGAAAGGGATTCCAGCACAGGTATCCCACATCATATCCAAATATCAGTAATGCTTGACTATGATGGCTGATTGGCAATAATAAACATCCAACCAAGAAGGAATGAGCACTGTTATCTGCATTTTTAATTTCTCCAAGTCTTTTGGGTTTCTATTAACATGACAGGAATGGACCCCATTCTTAAGTCAAAGTATGATTAATGTTCATGAAATGATATTGTTTTAATCTTTTTTTCTCAAATTTTTTTTATTTTTCAAATACATTTGAATGAATTCCATAGTATTTCTACATAACATCTTAAATAAGTATGTACACTATTTACATTAGCCTGACACTATAACAGATCTTAATGTATACAGCAACTTTATAAGTATGTCCAATCCATTATCAGAGTGTCTGATCAATTATTGTATAGTGTCAATCAACGATAAAACTTTTCCCCAAGGGTTGTTGATGAATGGCTTTGGATAAATTCTTAGTTCTTTAATTTTAATTTCCAATACTGCTGTGGTCGTTAGTAGACTGTAGAAGTTTTCCAAAGTTGGTATTGTGTTTGTATTCCATCTTCTTACTATACACTTCCTTGAAATTGCAAGTATAGTCCATACTAGATACATGTTTGACTATTCTAACGAGGACCTTCGTTCACATTTAATAATACAAGAGCTTTAGTTAAATAAAAGGATTCATTAAATAAAGCTTGTAGAAAGTTATTAATACCATTCCAAAATGGCTTAATTTTAAAACAATCAAAGAAAATGTGGTTCCAATCTGCATTGTGTACTTGCTCACATCTCCAACATATTCCTTTTATGGAAGAACTAATTTTACTGATTCTGTCTGGGGTTGAATGCTCTGTGCAAGCATTTCCAATTAAAAACTTTCCAGTATTGTGTAAAGGATGTATATTTTATCGATAATAAGATATTTGTTTTAATATCTTCAGTTAACTGTATTGAGTGCCCTTTTGTTATATATTTCCAATATGAGGTTTTGGGTGTTGTTTTACAGTTTATCAAAATTTTTGTAAAATTTTGAAATACTGTTTCCCATGTCAAAGTCATTATATATGATTTCACATATGTATTTCATAAATGTAGGTATTTATTTAAATGAAGAATTGTTAATTATTGTACTTAAATCTTGTGAATATAACAGAATGCCCTGTAAAGTTAGCCAGTCCTGTTGTGGAATTGTGTATGTTGTTTTTATTACTTGCATATCTAAAACTTCTAGTTCTTTGATACATTGGAGCCAAGAAACAAATACTTTCTGTTCCCAGGAATTAATAATTTCTCTATATATTTTATGTGGAAAGTTCTTTGTGACTATAAATGGTGTTAAAAGATCAAACCAGATTTTTAAATCTATATTTGCATTAATCATTTTCCTAAATGAATCAATGTGATAATTAATCATACGAGTTTTAGTGGGTTTAGTTATGTGACAGTGCATACTAATACACAATATATGCCATGGCAAATTGTTTTTGTCTATTTGAATTTTTTTTTGTAAATCAAATTCATTTATTGTTATTACAGTTAGTAATTCATTTCAATTTGCAGAGTAATCTGAGATTGTTTTAGATACTGATGCTTTTATATATGTTTCTGTATCAGGAAAGTTTAATCCTCCCTGTTTCCATGGTCTGTTATGATGTATTAAAGCTATTCTGTTTCTTTTGGGAAACCAAAAAATGTTATTAGGCATGAATTTATTTCTTTAAGTATATTCCTTTCTGCTAGCAGTTGTATTGTCAAGGCTATATATAGGATCTTGGGCAGTAAATCCATTTTTATTAACTGTAGTCTATCTTCAAATGTTAATATTATTTTGTTCCATTTTTCCACAGAGGTTTTAATTGTATTGATGATATTATTGTAGTTTTTTGAGACTAATTCATTATTATCCTTGCATAGCTGAATTCCTAGATATTTTTAGGTAGATTATTGTTTCCCTATGACGTGATCCCCCTTAGTATGCAGTTCTTTTTTTATTTAAAAATAAATTTTTTGATTTTGATTTATTGAAATGGAGTCCTGAAGCCATGTCAAATTTGTCAATTAATATATCTAATTCTTTTAATGTCTCTTTTGTATTAGATAATGTTAGTAATATGTCATCAGCAAATAGCATTACTTTAGAATTGCATTGTTCATAAACATCTATTTTTTTCTATTTTTATATTGTTACGAATTGAATCTGCCAATATTTCAATAGCCAGAGCAAATAGAATCGGTGACATGGGACATCCTTGTTTAGTGCCTTTTGTTAAATGTATAAATTCAGAGGTAAAAGGACCTAACTTGACATACGCTAAATTATTTGTATATATATATATATTCTTTAGGAGATGAACAAAGAATGCAGAGAATTCAAATAGCATTAGGATTTTGAATAACCAGTCCCAATTTAGGGAATCCAAGGCTTTCTCTATAGCTAAGCCAATTATGAGGGTTTCTTTATTTTCTTTATAAACATAATCTATAAGAGAAATTATCCTTTTAATATTGTCATGTGCGTGTCTATGATATATAAATCCAGTTTGATCATTATGTATTGTTTTGGATAGTGGTATTTCAATCTGTTAGTTAATATTGTCATAAATATCTTATAGTCATTATTTAATAATGCTATACGTCTATATGAGGTACAGAGGTTTGAGGATTGGTGTGATTAAGGAATATCTCCAAGAGGGTGGTATTAAAGCTTGTGACTGCATTTCTAATAGAGTTTTATGGAAGAGGGATAGTATCTTTGAAGGAAAAAGTTTATATATTTCCATAATTATGCCATCTATGCCTGGAGCTTTATTATATTTACCCTTTTTTATTGTATCTGTAATTTCTTTGTAGGATATGGGTGCTTGCATATCTAGTTTTAATTTTTCTTTTTTTTATATTAGAACATTTTTCAGCTATATTTAATTGATCGAAATGTGTATTTTCTTTTTGGAAATGTTTCATATAATGATTTATATAGGCATCAAGCATGTCACCTATATCTCAGACATTTTTCCCTTTCTTTTCATGGAAGATACTTTTAATGTTATTAGGTTTTGATTGCATTTTGATTCTTGTGGATAAATTATTTAGATATTTGGGAGAAGTGGCCAAGGTATTAATTTTTAGTTTTTCTAAAGCTAAACTAGTTTTATGTGTTAGAGTTTCATTGTAGTTATTGTTTAATACTTCTACTTTCTTTTTCTTCTCCAAATGATTTAGATTTTTTTCAGCTTTTACTAACAAAAGTTTGGATTATAGATCTAATAATTCAGAATCCCATTCTCTGATTTTTTTTTATACCAAGATAGGGTTTACCATATATGTAAGCTTTTAATAAGTCCCATATCATTATTTTATTTATCTCTGTGGTGTAATTAATATCTAAGAAGAACTGTAATTCAGATAATAACCAGGGTTTGAATTAATTAATTTAGTTATATATATGCTGGAATTCTGCAGTTAAAGATTAATGGTTTGTACTCATTTTAAAGTTTTATTATCAATGAATTGTGGTCTGAAAAGGGGCAGGGAGTGATTGAGAAATTAATAATTTTAGAGTGTCAATCATGGACAGCAAATATTTTATCTATTCTAGTTTGGGTACCAAATCTGTGATCTTGATGGGAAAACAACAAAGATTTATCTTCTTTAAATTTGAAAGTATCTACAAGATGAAATTATTCTACCCACTTGTTTAAAGCTTTTAATACAGCAGATGTATGCAGTGGTCTTTTATTTGTAGTTTCAGAAATATCAAATATACAGTTAAAATCTCCTCCTAATATTAATTTGACTTTATAATTATTGGAAATGAAATCCAAGTGTTTTTTAACAGTTCCTATTTCAATGCCTGGGAACCAGTATAGATTGGCTAGGGTCCATATTCTGTTATTATATTTAACTATTACTAATGCCATAAGGCCTTCTTTATCTTCATACTTATAAATGATTTCTGGGTTAATCACATTTGTTTTCTATAAAACTGTTACCCCGTTTGTCTTTGTCTTATAATTGGATTGCGTCAATATCATATATCCCTTAGGATTCTATTTGTAATTCATTTGTTTTGAAATTAGTTTCTTGAAGGAAAATAATTTATGCTTTGTTCAGTTTTAAATATTTCAGTAGATTTGATCTCTTGCTAGGATTCTTTAAGCCATTGGTATTTAAAGATAATAAAGTTAAATCCATCTTAGGTTTTTTTAGACTATGTATTTTTTGTTTTATTGTGACTATTGAACATTTCTCTCTGATAACTATAAAGTATATGTTTGAGTTTTTAAATGAAATTATCAGTTTTATACTTTGAGTGTTTACCAATAAAGTAATGTTTTGGTCAGGCATACTAAAATGTTTTTGTGAAATAACAAATTTAAATTAATAAATGTTAACAAAACTAGTATCCATACTAGCCATGAAATGAAAACCATTCCTAATCTGATGGTTAAACCTAAGTCCATCAGATTATCATTCATACCTTGACAATCCAGAACATCTGAGCTCCATAAATTGAATTATCATATGGAGAATATTTGTAATAGGAATAAGCAGTATTTATATTATTTTGAACAGATATTGTAAATTAGACAGAATTCTAGTACAATATAAATGTCTACTTATTGTATAAGCAATTACTATTTACATGAAAGATAGATGACAAGCAATCCAATCATAGTAAAGTAGGATGTATCATATATAAAGCCTCAGTTAAAGATTATAGCACACAGTTATTTAACATATTCAGTCTTATTGATGAAGTCTTTCAAAACATATTACTTAATATAAATAGATGATAATAATAGTTATACCTAATGTTTATAATACGATTATTTTTACTGGCTATATCAGAAGTTATAGTTCATTGTTTGCCAACATTGAAGTAATCACTTTGTTTTTTGCTAACTTACTTAAAGCATCAAGTTTGTTTGATGTGGACATTGATGAAAGTTAATGCATTTTAATTATCAGTACATCCCTCTTCCCCCCATTTCCTACATATAAGGATTTTCATATCTGTCATTTCTTATTACAAAATGAGTGAAATTATAGGTTAAAAACAACAAATTCACTTATTGTGATTAATGATTACAAGCTCCCTTTCTATGTTCATAAATTGCCATTTTATGACATATACTGGAAGGTTTTAGATGTAAATGGCAGCATTCCTTTTTGTATAATCAGTAAAGGTTAAACTGAGTGATTATTGTCAATTTAATACTATTTGTTCAGAATGCAATTGTTACATTCTGTGACATTCCTAGTTCAGGCTTCTATTGTTTTCCTTGAACAACTTTGTCAGTTTGATGTCATGTATAAAACATTACTTACCCTGGTAACATATTAAGTATTATGCATGGTCAACATGGGTTACAAAACCACAATTCAAGTTAAAGCAATTATATGACTTGTTATGCACATTTACTTATATGAGAAAATCATCATGCTTCCCCTTGATGTTCAATATAGCTTATGTCATTTATGACAAGTTAAAACAGTAGTGTTATTATAGTCCATGTTATTAAACTGAGTGTCTATTGTCAATTTAATACTATTTGTTCAGAATATGATTGTTACATTCTGTGACATTTCAAATTCAGGCTTCTATTGTTTCTCTTGAACAACTTTGTCAGTTTGATGTCAAGTATAAGACATTAGTTACCTTGGTAACCACTTAAGTATTATATATGGTCAAGATGGGTTACAAAAATTACAACTCAAGTTAAAGCAATTACATGACTTGGCATGCATATTTACTTATATAAGAAAATCATCATGCTTCCCCTTGATGTTCAATGTAGTGTATGTCATTTATGACAAGTTAAGACAGTAGGGTTATTATACACAAGCACATGTTATTAAATCCTGTCTTTAATATCTAAATTCAGCAGACTGCTTCATCTTATATGACGATTATATATTTTATGTCTAGATTTACTAAACTCATACATTATATAACTATTGTGTGTGTTTTTTTTTTTTTGGCTGTTGCTTAGTTATTTGAGAAACCACAAGCTGTAATGCTTCTGCTTATTATTAGCTCCTTCCAAGCATGTTTATACAGTCCATAGACTTTAAATTATGAGACCATTCTAGTTTCTTATTTGTTATAAGTCTATTTCCATCCTTACATACACACATATCAGTACTTCATGCACGGGCAACAATGCCCATCCAGTTTTGCCAGAATACTATTCACTAGTTCATGTGGTGTGTTTCCAGGCTGTTCTTAAACTATCCAAACCAATATTTGTCCTGTTCCATTTTACCACCCTGTTCCATGCAGTGGCCACTCTGCTAGTGAACCACTCAACACACCTTCCATTCCCACAGATAGTTCCATGAAGGAAATCTGATGACTGTCTAGCACTTCCCATCAACCCCAAACACCCCTAGAATCACCTTTCCCCCTATGCCCAACACATCCGAGCAAGCTCACCTCCCAGACCACTGCAAAGGGTACTGCACAAGACCAAGTGTTCTTAGTCTTTTACAATAACTCAGACATCCACTCTTATGTAAGTCATTAATATGTTTGGACCAAAATACATTTTAAATGTAAAATTGAGCTTATTTTTTTTTTAATCAAGAATCAACTTAATGAGCTAAATGAAATGTTGGGAGACCATCAATATGTGTACATGTGGTTTAAAGCATCCCTGTTTATATATATATATATATATATATATATATATATATATATATATATATATTTTTTTTTTTTTTTTTTAAAACCAAAAACTGCATTGCAGAGAATCATCCTGGAGACTCCTCAGAGCTGTTAAGCATTATCATCACTCTGTCTCTGTTACCATCTTGACCTACCTTTGTTTGTTCAAAATTATTGGACTCTTTGAACATTCTGAACAAATCATTACTGTTTTTCAGTTGTTTCAGAAACCCTCCTTTTTTAAAAATAAAAACAGATGACAAGTGATGTACCATATCAGCTGATACTTTGAGAGATGTAGTTGTAAGATTTGTTTTTTGGGACAGCTATCTTGAAATCATTTTTTTTGTTTGTTTCTTCTTTCTAGCATCAGTTAAAGGATTTGTTTCTTTTATTCTTTTAAGAGTAGGGACCATCCATTCCATTTCTTCTGGGGTAGACACTATGTTGTTGTTTTTGATGAATATAGTAGCTTCTTCTAAGTCATTAAAGGTTCTCATCTCATTGGCAAAAAAGTATTTTTATCTTGGCTGGAAAGGCCAGCTGTACTTTAATGTTGTTTTGTTTCAACAGTTTTATTATTGGCCAGACTTTTTTCCTTTGTTCTAGTAGTCTGGAAGAATAATCATTGTCAAACCTTATCAGGCTTTGATTGTATTTTAAGGTTGATTTTCTCCAAGCAGATTTTAGTATTAGTTCCTTGTCCAGAAATGAAAGAAATTTTATAACTATGGATCTAGGTGGAGTATTTGTTGAGTTAGAAGCAGGTTTCTTCAGTGCTCTATGTACCCTTTCAATTCCAAATGAAAGTCCCTCTTTCAAGTCTAAAAATTCAGGAATCCAGGTTGTTAAGAATAAAATAATCCCTGGGATTCAATAAAGTCTACACTAAGTGTACACTTAGTCTACACTAAGTGTATACAATATGTATTCAATAAAATTCTTATCTCATTTTTGTGTTTTTTAGTCACTCCGAAAGATTACGCTAAGTGTACATGTAGTCTACACTTTGTGGTAACCTTTATGGATCCCTGTCAATATTTAAAGCAGTAAAAATATCAGTAGGAAAACTAAAATTAGGAGGAAGAAGGTGTGTGTTATGTCTGTGCTGTCTGTTCCTCAAAACAGTGTACACTTAGTGTACTCTTAGTGTGGGCTTTATTGAATCCATCCCAATGTCTTCTCATTCAATGTTTTCAGGCAGACCAAAGATCCTTATGTTGTTTCTCCTTTCCCTGTTTTCTAAGTCATCTATTTTGTTAAGCAGCCAAGTATTCTGTTTAAGCAGAAATTCTTTTTGAAATTCTTCCTCTTTGAGTCTCCCTTCAATGTCATTTAGAGAAGTCTCTGTATTTGTTATTTTTGTATGGTGTTGCTGTAATAGTTCCTTAAGAGTATCAGTCTGTTTTTGAGAATTTAATTTAGGTTTTCTAAGTCATTTTTAAAGCCATCCATCTTCAAAGATAGTTCCTGTAAGGTAGATGTCATGAATTGCTGTCCTTTATTCAAAGCAGCATCTGGATGAGAATTCCTTGAGTTGTTCATATTCAGTGACTCAATATATCTCCAAGTTACTTGACAGGAAAATTTTTGTATATCTCCATCAAAATTGATATTTATGTAGTTTAGTAATTTATCTGTAGATTTCTGATGTTTTAAACTTAAAAATAATAAAATTTTCCTATATTATTATATTAGTTTATGGAGCTCTCAAAATTCACTGCTCTCAGTTGACCAAATAGGCTCCTCCCCTTATTATTGTTTTAATCTTTGATGTTAGCCTGAAGTGCTCTTTGTAGCACCTGCAATGTGCTCAGTAATGACTCCTTCTACAATTTGTATGGAGTTACATGTATCAGTAACATATCTAAGTACGACTGTAAATTCCTTTTGATAAGACCCATTGCTCCTACTACTATTGGAACTGTTTGGGTATCCTTCCACATTGTCCTTGTTTCTGCCTGCAAATCCTGGTATTTTATGACTGTCTCTCTCTGTATGTTTGACACTGAAGTCACTGGGTGTAGCAATTTCAGTGATCAGTGCTACTTTTGTCTACTTTTCATGGAATGCTACATCTGGTTTTCTCGCATCTATTTTTTGAACTGTTGGTAATGGGTGATCCCATGTAATATAAACTTCATAATTTTCTATAATGTTTTGTGGCTCATATTACCAATGTTTTTAAGCTACTTCAATATTATAATGTTTGCACAATCCCTGATGCAACAATCTTGCCACATTATTATGCCTTTCAGTATACAGTCCTTCTGCCATTAGTGTATCACATCCTGCAACAAGATGTGCGACTGTTTCCAATTCTATTTTACAAAGCCTGCATCTGTCTGTTTCTCCCACATGTTCAGTTGACTTTGTAAACCAACTTGTATGTAGTCCACTATCATGGGCCATCAATATTAACCTTTCATCTTTTGGTTTAAATTCACCTCTCCTTAACCATTCCTGCATTAGGTCCTGATCGACATGTAGTTGCTCCAAGAATTTTCTGTACTTGCAAGTATATTTATACATTTTCCACATTTCTTGCCTTCTCATCTGATCTTTCACCTTATATTTTTTTCTTTTGCTTTTTGTCACATTCAGTTGCTGCCTGATTTTTATTTACTTCTGGTTTGATATTCATTCCCACTTGACACTGATATGCTTCTGCCAAACTAAGCAAGGATATCATCTTAGGCTTTTTCTCCTCATGTTTTAAAACTTTCACCATGTCTGGGTCTTGTGAGGTCAGTAGATATGCATGCAGTCCTATGATTGCAGATCTATACATATAATCAATTTGAGGAGGCCCATACCTCCTTCAGAGCAAGGAATATATAATCTTGGTAAACAGTGATTTTTATAAATCATCTGATAAACATGAAGCATTTTCTTGTTTTTCTGTTGAACTGATCCATTCCCTTTTGGGGCCAGTCAATCATTCCAAAACTGTAAATTAGGAAAGGAAAAGCAAATTGGTTTATAGATTGGACTTTGTTCCCTGATGTCAGAGCTGTTTTACGTATTCATTTTAGTTGTCTAAAATATTTCTAAGTTTTATTTGCATTTTTTGTTGATCCTTCATCAGCTCCTAAATATTTAAGGTCTTTTATATCACATTCCTGTCTCAGACTGGTGTTTTCTTGGTGCTGCAGCTTTCCTGCTTTAAAGGTTGCTTTTGCACATTTATCAAGTCCAAATGACATTCTTATATCCTCTGAGAAAGTTTTGACAACTTGCAGTTGGGCTTTCAGTTCTTCATCTGATGAACTATACATTTTAAACCATCCACAAAAAGAAGATGAGAATTCTTTACACTTTGGAGTTTTCTGGGAGCCGAATTGAGCCATGAACTAATCTGTTATGTAGACATGTTAATAGGTTATGAGCAAGACCAAAGAGCTGTGGTGACAAAGAGTCACCCTGGAATATCCCCCTTTGAATTTTTATCCCTGGAATAATAATTTGCCCTTTATCACGGCTTAACTGCAAAGTGGTTTGCCACTGTTCAATGGCTGTTGTAATGTATCAATCAGTGTAGGGTGTACTTTATACATTTTTAAGCACTATTTTATCCATGAATGTGGAATACTGTCAATTTTTTTTTTGTAGTCTGTCCATGCCATACTTAGATTATTCCCCTTTTTACAGTTCTCCATTATGGCTTTATTTAACAACAAATGATCTTTGTTTTATATGACTTTATTTTGTTACCCTTTTGTTAGCCTTTTGTCCTATTACAATGATTGAGTTTTCTTTGAAATGACTATAAACTCTGCCGACATCACTTCCAGTATATAGTTTATACATTGTCCGAAGACAAGTTATTGGTCTATAGTTTTTAGGATAGTTTGCAGGTTTGCTCTTAAGGAGGAGTATTGTTTTTTCTGTTGTTAACCAGGTTGACTTTTGTTCAGGGTGTGCATATAAGTAGTTCTTACTTATGGCTAAATCTTCATAGCCAGGAATTAAGTACGGCATCTGGGCTTGGGGTTTTTCCAGTTAGGACATTTTTTTATAGGTTCATAGGCTCATAGGTAGGTACTAGGCTATTGGCCCTGGGGCCTATACAAACCTAGCCAAAAAGGTACCCAGGCTTTCGCCACCCAAGAAAATTATTTTCCTGTGCCCCTGTCAAGCAAAACCACAGAAGTGATCCCCGGGGTGAATTTCCTATTACCCATCCAATCATCAAAATTTTTCTTGAACAGTGCTAATGAGGAGCTCTGTTTGACATAGATAGGTAGTCTGTTCCAGAGTATGGAAAGTCTCTGGGACAGGAATCTATCCCTCCAGCATGTTCTGTTTATTGTGGTGACAAGGTTTAGGTCCCTAGAGTGTGAAGCTCAGAGGGATTGGGATTTCTTTAAGTGAAGCATGTCCAACAGCTCTGGGTTTGACAGAGCTTTGTATGTTAGGCAGAGATCGCCTCTGAGTAGGCGATATGCGACGGAGTAAAGCTGGAGTTTTTTGAGATGGTCTGCGTAAGGCATCTGTTTGAGGCCAGTAATCCTCTTTGTGAGGTATTTTTGTGGCCTTTCCAGTTGTTGTAGATGTCTTGTGAGGTACATACTAAAAAGGGCATTGTACTCTATAATGGGCCTAATGAGTGATGAGTAGAGGGGAACAATGACCTCTTTTTTTCTGGATGAGAAACCTTTTGGGATGAGGTGTGCCACGTAGAAGGATTTCCTGACCACTGTGGCAATGTGATTATCAAAGGAGAGACTATTGTCCACCTGTGTCCCAAGGTCTCTTATCACACTTTCGATGTTAAGTAGACTACCGCTTATGTGGTAGTTCATGGGTACAGAGTTTTTACGAAAAAGGATGACAATGCACTTTTTGGCATTGAGCTTCAGACCATGGCTTTGACACCAGGCATCTGTCTCAGTAAGGCCCTTTTGTAGAAGGTCCACATCGTTAGGAGTTTCAGTTATGGCTCCTAGTTTGCAGTCATCTTCAAATTTAGTAAGCCAAAGACCTTCTGTGTTAGCCTGTACTTCAGAGAAGTAGATACCAAACAGGAGAGGACCCAGACCTGAACCCTGTGGTACTCCACTTGTCACTGGTCTGAAGTCTGATTTGGAGTCAGCTACTTTCACAGTGTGGGTTCTGTCAGTAAGCCAGTTGGCAACCCATCTTGTCACATAGGGAGTTATACCTAGTTTAGTGAGTTTATCTATAATTCCAGAGTGGGGGATGGTGTTGAACACCTTGGCAAGATTTAGATAGGCTGTGTGAACTACCTTACCCTCATCTATGGCTTTGGTGACTACTTCAAAGAAGTCTATCAGGTTTAGGAGACATGATCTGCCTTTTACAAACCTGAACTGTGTGGGGTCCAGAGTTTGGAGATCTCCAATGCCTTTGTTTATGAGTTCCATGATGATGCATTCCATTGCCTTGCAGACCAAGCTCATCAGACTAATGGGACGGTAGTTCCCGGGGTCTGTTGTGCCCCCCCCCCTTTATGGAGTGGGTAACCATCACGGTACACCATTCAATGAGTACAAAGCCTGAGGTGAGGCTATGACTGAACATGGTACTTAGGTGGGGTGCCAGTTCATTCTGTAGTTCATGTAGAAGGCAGCCTGGGATGTTGTCAGGTCCCATGGATGCTGTGTTCTTGGCTTTGGAGAGTGAGGTTTTTACCTGTGCAGCTGTGATTACAGGAACTTTGTATTCTTCCCGTATAAAGATGGGCTCTTTAGGGGGTGAGAGGGGGATAAAGTTAGCACTGAACCTATCTGCCAGGATGTTGGCAATATCAGTTGGTTCTGTATATTTAGTGTCATTGTGCTGTAACTCAGAGCAGATCTGAGTGTTGCCATTGAGATTTTTGACATAGCTATACAATGCTTTGTGGTTGTCTTTAGAATCAGTGATGATTTTGTTTTCATAACTAGCTTTGTAGGATTTTATGAGGGATCTCAGCTTCTTACTGAGGCTGACCAGGGAGTTCCTCCAATCATGGGATTTTACTCTTTTTTGCAACAGTTTCTTTCTTCTGTTGTAGAGTTTGTTTATGGCAGAAGCCCACCAGATTGACTTCCTTTTTTTGGAGGATAGCATCTTGGTTCTGTTAGGGATAGCATGATCTATGCACTCATGTAAGTGCTTATAAAGTGTATTTGTGTAGGATTCAGCAGTCGTACTTCTATTGTCCATCTGCATGGGTGTCGTGAAGTTTGCCGCTTCTGTCTTAAGAAGCATGAAGTTGTCTTTGGAGAACATTTTTATGGCTGTTTTCCTAATGGCGGGTGGGAGTGGGATGTAGATGTTTAGGGTGATTAGCTTGTGGTCAGATCTGACCAACGAGGAGCTGATCTCTAGTGTGGAATACCAGTCACCCATGCTGGTGATGGCCAGGTCTAGGATATTGTTGCCCCTGTTGGGGGTGTGTATAAGTTGATCCAAGGCATTGGAACTGATGATTTCCAGAAAACGTTGAGCAAAAGAGTTCGTACATGAGTAGTTTTCCCAGTTAATGGTAGGGTAGTGGAAATCACCCATTATTAGAGTGTTGGTTGTACCTTAATATTTTCCAGTGTATCAAGAAAAGAGGAGTGGGAATCCTGGGGCATGGTGGCGGGTCTGTAGCAAGCTACAATCTGGATTGCGGTTTTGCCCAGAGTTAGTTGAACTTGGATAATCTCGGATGCATTATGCTGAGCAACTAGCTTGGAGGTGTGGATATCCTTACTGAATATGGACACGCCTCCACCTTTAGTGTTTTGGTCCAGGTTTAGTGCCCGAAAAGTGTGGTATGAATTATAGCCTGGTAATGCAGGGGTGCTCTCTGGAGCTTTGAACCAGGTCTCTGTCCCTGCACAGATGTCAATGTTCTCCATTTTAAGGAGTGCCTTGAGTGAATGCATTTTGAGGTTTAGATTTCTAGCATTGAGTAGCATTACCCTCAGATTTTGCTTGCGTGTACCTGTTACAGTGGTGAATTGGTCATTTAAACCTTTCCTAAAAAAGGCACTATAGGAGTGGCAAGAGCCTTTGCCAGTATCTGGAATCCCAAGGGCGACAGGTGCAGGCCATCTCTGGCAAAGCAGCGTGGTCTGTCGATCATGTCATCCCAGGCAGACAGGTACTGGATCCCCTTAGAATGACACCAGAAGCTTAGCCAATTGTTAAAGTCAATAATTTTGTCCTTATACTGTGGTATCATTCTAGGTGATGACAGGATGCTACTTAGGGCTAGGGTCATACCTGCCTGGGCTACAAGATCAGAGAGCTCCTCCATGTCTCTTTTCTTGTAGTCCAGGGAGGTACGTCTCAGGTCATTCACGCCAACTTTCATTCTTATTTTTGTTTCATTTCTTTCTGACCATTATTTCATCCCATTTCATATACCATACATTTGAATTTCTTACTCTTTCTTTTACTTCTTCTAGCCACTCAACATCTTTGTTATGTTCCACAGGATCTTCATAGATATTTTTCCAAAATGTGTTTATTTCTTCTTTTTATTCGTGGTGTTTTAATTTCTTTTGCTTGCTTCCCATTTCTCTATAATTTTTTGGGGGTCATCAATAAATTGATTGTTTTGTACTCTTCCTTTTTATGTATCTGCATACCTCTGCCTATGCTGATATCTTTAATTTATTATTTGCAGTAGTGTACTATAGATCTTGATCTGTTCTGATTCTATGTGCTGCTTTTATCATGTCTATCTTTCTAAGTAGTTTTGTTGATCTGCTCCCTCTTCTGTACTCTTCTAACAGTGATATTTCTTGTCTTAATTCCTTTATATTTTCCTCTTTTTGATACTTCCATGATGGCATCTGATTCCTCCTCTTCATTTCCCTTACTACCCTGTGTTTTTGTAGTAAGACTTTATCTGTTATTAATTTAGCTGCACAGTAATATGTCCTATTTACTTCTGTTATATTCATGAATTTCTGTGAACAGTCCTAATTACTGAGTTCATTTGTTTTATCAGACTTCTAACATTTTGGGTCTTACCGACTTTCTGTATTTTAATTCTTTCACTGATCTTAAGATTATCCATCTCTATTAAATCAAGCAACTTTCCCTTAGATCATTTTCTTCTAAATTAAGAGGACATTCTTTGCTCTCCATTTCCAGTGGGCATTCTACAGAAATTTCTAGACTGTCTTCATGTGACATATTCTCTTCAGTTTCATCCTGTGTCATCTGGTGCCCTTTCATATGGGAACTCATGAGCCTATCACTCCAAAATATTGACTGTGTCAGAGTTGCCACAGTTTCCTGTTCCTTCCCTTGCTGACCAAATCTAGCTTAACCTTTGTACTGGTTTCCTACAGAAGTCTCCAAAGTATCTTCAGATGGTACCTGATCAGATGTTTCCCTCTCCACTGGTTTCTTCCTTATTTGGGGATCCTTTATTCAGTCCTCCTGTGGTGTTCTTAGAGTTAGATTTTCTACACTAAATCCTTCACTTTGCAGGTAATCAATAGCCTCAGTTTCTATTTCTTTAACATCTCCATACTAATCCTCTTTTCTACTTTCCCTCTTTGTTTTCTTATTTTTTGAATTCTAAAATTTTTCATATCCAAATGCCTTTGCCTGTATTTCTCTTCAAATGTCTTTGGTGCTGCTCTTTTTGTATTGATTAATTTTGCTTTCTCTTTTGCATCGATATTATACCACATTAAATCTCTTTTTCTTCCCAAGTCCATATTTCTTCAGATGTCGCCTGCTCCTCCTGTTTCTCCTTATTTGGGATACTCGTTGTTCCGTCACACTGTGATATAACCTGTGTTGTACTTTTTACATTAAATCCTTCATTACTCAGGAATTCCATAACTTCAGCTTCTAATTATTTTTACTTCTACTTTACTAATCTTCTGTTGTATATTCTTCCTTCGTGATCTTATTTTTTGTATTGTGAAATTTTCCATATCTGGGTATCTTTGCCTGTATTTCTCTTTGAATATCTTTGGGGACATTTTTTGTATGTGGCTTTTGCCTTTGTATAAATATTGCACCATACCAAATCTCTCTTTATTTCCAAAGTTGTCCATATTTCTTTTTTATACCTTTTAAAAATCTCTAGATGTTGCCATTTATATTTTCACACTTCCTCAGTTGCTTCTTTTTCCAAATGGCCCAAAGTTGTTATTATATAATGTTTTCATAAATCTATTGTATTAACGAACACAAATTTGTATTTGAAATGTTTGACAGTTTTTCTTGTGTAAGTATTTTCTTTTCTCTAATTTCTCTCTCTTCATCTTTTTGTATACCTTATGTCAGGAAATTCTGGGCTTCTTGCCTAATAGTAACAATACATAATTTCTTTTTTATCCTCAATAGTCCACTCTATTAACTTTATGGCTCTTTTTTTGCTTATCAGTTTTTGTGGACTACTACTTCCTTCTACAATGGGGGACAGGGAACATCCCCCCTTGAGTCTGGCCTACCCCCACTGTAGGAATGTTTCTGTGTCTTGAAGATTCTAAATTGTCATTTTTTCCAGTCCTGGCACCTGTGCACCTACTAGGATTGGGCACTTTGTTATCCTAGGATGTCTGCTCCCAGCTGTCTTTTTTTATTTTCTTAACCTACTTCTGTTCATGTTATATGCCATATAAAGTACAGTGTATATATCCGTATCATCTTGGTGAAATTTTGTGAAAACAAGGTCTGCCTCATGAAGGTACTCACCAAGACATGAAGATACTCACCAAGACTTAAAATACTCACCAAGACTAAGGTACTTACCTTCTCCATGTCACGTAAGATATGTGTCATGCATATTGCATCCATACTTGTCTCTGGTTTTATGTCCTGTGAATAATTACAGAAAGCAAACACACGCTCAGTGATTTCAGTCGAATTGCCATAGTCAGTGCAACTCTGAAGGACCTATATTGCGCGAAGCATAATACTAGGAAATGTTTAATGGTGAAAATCTGTTACGTACTTCTTAAGCCTTAACATGCCCACATCCAGCACTGCAGAGATTAAGACAATTTACTATATCTATGATGATGATGTGTCTTTTGGCTTTTCCCGGTTAGGGGTCGCTACAGCGGACCTCTGGTCCGCTAATGATTGGTAGTTGATTTTTACATGCCGAGTTACCAGCCCTGACGCACAACCCTCAATGAAGGTACGCCCATTCATGCATGTCTCCACGCAGAAGACACTTTAGCTGAGAATCGAACCGGACAGCGTCTGACTGAGAGACAACAATGCTACCGCAGCACCACCACTGCGGATAACAATTTACTATATCTATATTAGTTACAAAACACAGACATATTCAAAATACCAGCTGTAACTGATCACTACAGCTGCTGGTGCTCAGTATATTATTTTGTTTTTATTTATCTTCATTCTTTTACAAGGGTAGAGCATTAATGCAGAAGAACCAGTTTCTGAGAACATCTTTGACAAGCAAGCACAGATTGTACTTCTGTCAGTACAGCCCATCATGGATATAGAACATACCAGGACAAGTCAAGCCATGACAAAATTATATCAGTGATGAAATGCAAAAAAAAAAAAAATAAAAAATAATAATAATAATAAATAAATAAAATGGCATGCAGCACTGGATAACATGGTAAGCATAAGTCAGATATTTTCTGAACTTCACTGAACACTTCTGTATTCCTTACAAGCTCTCATGTCTGCGTTTTCACAATAATGTTTTATGGTGCATCACATGCATGTGTGTGTGTGTGTATATATATATATATATATATATATATATATATATATATATATATATACACAGACACACACAGACACACACACACACACACACAGACTCTCACAAACAAACATATCTTCACCCCCTTGGACCATTTAAATCTGATGACAGATGTGCAGTCTACATGTATGGCATACACTGTTCATCATCATGCATCCTGTTCCATTATGTAAAAGTCATGTGAGCACCATTTGTGACCCTGTTACTACATAGTGTGGTGTACAGGCTGTGGTTCTGTGTGCTCTGTTTTTCTGCTGTGACTCCTTTTCTGCAGATCCATGTTTATTCTGAAGTGCTTGGTGTACTGATAACATGAATGGTATACTAACTAACCTGTTATTGTGCAGTACATTTCACATCTGTATCACATTTAGTACATACAGACTGTTGTATGAATCTAGTAATGATTTCAATACAACTTCCTTCCTACATCTTGTACATGGTGCTGAAGGCATCTTTGCGTCCGGCAACAATTGTCATCTCAAAAATTCATTAGCTTCTAACAACCCAACAAATAGGAGAGGAACAGCATTTTCAAAAATCTGTCCACTCAGCTATGTTTCTTCATTATAGATTCCTTTAGGGCCCAGATACATTTAAATTTAAAGATAGCTATTTAATGTGCCAATTTGCATAACTGAGTGCCAGCTTACTCTGTCATTTAGCTGAAGGTTATTATTTCAAACATTTTAATAACATCTCTTTGCTCATATGGATGTTCTGTGCTCTGAGGTACAGCAGATAAAAATCATGCTAATTACAGTGTACTGGTATTTTATTGTTTCAATTATGCTACTCTGCAGTAATTATGCATATAGGCATTTTGTTCTTAACAGCATTACATAGGAATAGTCAAACTGAAAGGTAAAAATTGCTAAAGAAAATGGCTGAAGGGTGTATAAGAGGTGTTTATCTCCTGAACGTATTGTGAGAATAAGCAAAATTACATCACATAAGTATACAAATGAGATGAAGGACGTAATTAAAATAAAATATCAGTGCAAGCTATTCTGTAGAAAGACTGGCCCTTGTTGTTTCTTATGATGATTTAGATTTGCAGAAAAACTCACTATAGACTGGAGAAAATATAGTCAATCTAGTGATAGAGCATAATTTAACAATTAAGTTAATGAGATGCATATAATATATAGTCTACATCTGACTTTCATTCTTCCATTTGCTTGCCTTGCAGCTTTGAAGAAACTTATAAAACTAGATTAAAGTTAAAACGAACTTTTGTCTGGAAGATCTTATATAGTTATCATAAGCTTGCTTATTTAATAAATAATTGAATTTTTAAAAATTATTTTACAAATAAATATTTTATAAATGGAGCAAATTAAATAGCTAAAAACAGTGACCAGAAAAATACACATGGAAATTTATAAAGTACTTTAATAATTTAAACAGTTTATTATAATGTAAAAACAGTGTAATTATCCAATTGTTCTGTCACTGCATATTACATGGCACTTAGGAGACCAGATGTGAGACCAAGTGATACTGAACTAGAAGTGTGTTATATTTGTTAAAGGGGTGTGGAAAGGCAGCCCACTGCATACTGGGTATTTCTGGGAGTAGAAAAGCTTCGTTGTCAATTTGGTCTTCTGGGTTCTGCTGGGATTTGAGAAAAGAGTGGTGAGTATGTCATTCTCATTTAATGTACAATGTCATAGGACTGGTGTTGCACAGCTTGAGAAAAAGACAAGCCAAGTACTTACAAAGTCAAATTCTGGAAATCTACATCTATCTTTCTATAGAGAAATGTATGCATAAGGTTATAGTACATGCATAAAATCATTTCTTGAAAATATTAAGCATCCAGCAATTATGTATAAATTTGGAAATCTTCATAATGAATTTGAAGGTGATTACAGTGAAAAGCCCAGTTCCTAGTGAAGTTCCAAGATCACTAGTATGCCATAGCTTGCATTGAATGATGCATTCAAATTCCAAGTTTCCATGTTCTCCTTCAGCTTATAAACCGTAAACTTAGTTATTCCTTTGTATTATGGAAAGCCAGTGTTAGTGCCAATAAAAAACAAACATACAGCAAACTCTCAGTTAACTGGAACTCAAACAGCCGGCAAAAAAAAAAAGAAAATTGAAGAAATACAATACAATTTTCATGTGTTATACTTTCTGTTTTCTTCCCGCAGAAACCTACCTTATGTTTTTAGAGTTTTAGAGTTTTAAAAAGGAAGATAGGAATAAATTCCATCTCTCCCTAACCTGAGAACAAGTCAAACTAAACAAATAGTATAGTGTACAGTATTAGTCAGGCCTATTTTAATAGTAACTCTCAAGCGACCAGAAACTACAGTTATCTGGCATCTACCAATCCCCATAGGTGCCAGTTAACTGTACTGTACATGAGCCAAAGTAAGGGAATCTTCAGCCTGAACCTGATATTGTGCCCAACAAGATTTCAATGGTATGTAAAACACTACCAAAAACTTTAAAAAATGTTGATATCATAAAACAGTAGCTTTATTTTCCAGTTTTGTTTGTTCTGGAGTTTATAAAACAAGTAGAGAAGCGTTAGGGTAGACCTTTTAAATGCTAAGGAATAAACAAAAATCAGAGAATGAAAATATTCTGTTTTGATTTTCTGTTTGTTAACACAATGTACTGCAGTCATAAGTCACACTCAGTTTTATAAGCTTGATCAGAGAAGTCCACATTAAATCAAATGTGATTTGGCACAGTCCAGTATATATATATATATATATATATATATATATATATATATATATATATACTCAACACTCTATGGAGCTGAGGACTTACAGCAACAGCAACAAAAAAGTAAATAAATAAAATAAAAAGATTAGGCTGGATTCATGAAGGCTTGCACAGAGTGTAAGAGTAGTGTAAGATGGCAGACAGGCAATATGTCTGCTGAGCGATTCAGCAATAGCCAGTAGGGACGTGCATGAGAGCTTCTAAAGCTACTCTTGCACAGACAGTGTTATTGTATGCAAATTACCTAATTTGCTGCTGAAAGATATGCAAATTAGGTAAATTTGTGATCCAGGAAACACTAACCTGTCCGTGTAAGAGTAGTGTTATTTGTAGAAATGTACTCCGTTGGTAACGGAGTACTGTTCTGCAAAAAGCTAAACGGAGCTATGGCAGCTCCAAATAAAGGATGCATCTAGTTGAGGAAGCATGCCAATTGCCAAATATAAGGCCATTGGCATTTGCAAATGTTGTAAATCCTTAAAATCCAGTTTTCTATTTTTCCCCGATCGCCAATGTTTTAGCGTAGCTCAGCGGCGTGCAAAAGTACTGCGCTTTAACTAAAATGAAAAAAGGGAAAAATAGCCACAGATGTGCATTTTCACTAAAAAGCTTGTTCTGCCATGCAGGTGAATGGCAGGCTGAAAAACAACATGGCCACTGAGTAGTGGTTGCTAAGGGGGGCAAGCTGAGTGTGAGAGATGTAACCAAGCATTAGTAGGCAATCCTATGCAAATGAGGATAAGGATAGTGAATCCCAATTTTCCCAGGCATGTGAGCCATGTCCCTAGAGTGTAAGTGTAGGAGTAGGGTAGTAGTAGAGTAGAAGATAGGTGACGTCATGAGGGTGTATGTCTGAAAGACTGTAAGGTGATTGGAGCACAGTGGCTTGTGTTTGCCCTGAGTTGCTCAGGATTGCAGGAGTCATGCTTACAGTGGTACTAGCTGAAAACAAGAAACCAAAGGTGTACGCCGTGGATATATCTGAAATGTCTTGCAAATGGGCACACAGCGTGTGCGCTTATTTGCGCGGCACTGCCCCTTGTGGAAACAGAAAGGGAAAAAGGAAGGAAAAGAAGTAGTAGGAAGTTAACCAAGGAGAACTAGCAGAGCTGCCAGGTGAAATATATCAGAATCAGCCAATTACACAGGCAGTAGACTAACCCAGCCCAGCACTTTAAACTCTGCAAACAGCAGTCTACCCTATTTGTTCCCATGAAATCTGCAACACTGCAGTATACAAAGACTGAAAACTTAAAAAGCTTAAGTCAGACAAAATGTTAGGGGCTGCTATTACTATCATAAACCAACATGTGCAAGGTGCTGAGGGTGGTGATGTTGTGAATGCTGCTGAGCAACCCACAGTGAGGAGATGGAGAAGAGTGTACAGACCCAGGGCAACCTACCAGGGGCTACATGAGCTGGAGATAGTGGAGCGCTATAGAGTGGACAGAGACCTCCTGCAGCAAATTGTTGAGCTGTGCCGGCCACGCCTCACACACAGAACCAACAGAGGGGAACCCATCCCAGTGGATACCAAGGTATGTGTTGGCCTATGAATACTAGCTACAGGTACCTTCCAGAGACCAACTGGTGATATGATGGGGGTTTCACAGGCATCAGCATCCAGGGTACTGCACCAGTTCCTGGATGCCATGTCAGCACATGTCAGTGAGCATGTATATTTCCCCAATTCCAGTGAGGCATTGGCCAGCAATGTGCGTCTTTTCCAGCAAATAGCAGAATACCCTGAGGTAGTGGGTTCAATAGACTGCACGCACATGCACGTCAAAGCACCACCTGGTGAGCGGGGTAGGGTCTACATCAACCGCAAGGGCTTACCCTCCATCAACTGCCAGGTCGTGTGCGATGCCCAGGGCATAATAATGAATGTGTGTGCTGGCTCCCCTGGAAGCTGTCATGATTCCCACATCTGGCATCTGACGCAGCTATACCAGAGATTTGCCAATGGGGACATCCCTGATGGTCACCTAGTGGGGGATGCTGAATACGCACTGGAGCCGTGGCTGATGACACCCATCAGAAATGCACACACACCCAAACAAGATCTCCATAATGAGGCACACGCACAAACAAGGAACATTATTGAGCATGTGTTTGGGATGCTCAAGTCACAGGTCCAGTGCCTGGACACATCTGGTGGAGCCTTGCAGTACTCACCAACTACATGCACCCAAATTGTCATGGTATGTGCCATGCTACACAATATGATCCTGCAAAAACAGCTGCAGCAGGAACAGCATGGGGCAGGGCCAAACAGCCCCCCACCATTGCCAAGGCCTGCACAGGCACAGCATGACTCAGAGGAGGAACAACCTGAGCCTGCCCCAGTAGGTAGAAGGAGGCCTGCCCAGTATGTCCTGGCCTTGGCAAAGAAGCAATGCATAGCACATACGCTGACTCAGTTGGAACCCTGGAAATGACACCTCTCTCTGACTCGCACATACAATAAAAGGGATGCCTAACTTGACAGTACCTGTTTTCAAACGTGTATAGCGAGTGTACTATCTGACATAGGCAGCCCTACAGCACCACCTGAGGCATGATTGCCCTATTTTAAGCAATATAAAGCAGTGCTAATCATATTTTACCACTATTTAGCATATTTAAGCACAATTACGTGGAGCTGCACGCCGCGCAAACTAGCACAACATTGGGCAACATTGGGCAAAGTCAAACAAAGTCGAGCAAAGTCGGGTAAACACGCTCACACCTGCTTTACTGTTCCTTAACCAGTCAGATCTGCCCAGCAGGAAAAAAAAAAGCAGTGACAGGGCTCGAACTCAGGATACTGTGCACTATAGTCACAGTTCTGAACCACTAAGCCATGACAGCATTTCACTGGCACAGACACAGCAGGACAATTGTAGACTGACGCAAACACAAACAAATGCTGTATCATGCCCTCTGAACTTCCCCCCAGGCCTATGCAGACAGATAGCAGGCCAGGCAGTGTGATGTGGGTTGAGTATGCTATGAAGTCACAAACTAATATACGTGAAATTGGAAGCTAAGTTCTGTAGTACAGTAGTATGCCTCAAGCCAGTATGATAGGCAACAGTACAGACTGAAATGGAGTACCTGACATAGTAGTGCAGGCCTAGAAAATGTGTATAAGTTTCAGGTGAACCCCTCATCCTATGTACACCCACAGTAAGAATCAGGTGTGCCCCCTGGGTAGAAATGTACAAATAATAGCTGTCCCCCCTGTATGTAGAAATGTTGATAAGTCCATGCAAAGTGACTCATGGAAGCCCTGCAGGCACAGCATGCTTCCTGTCGATGTACAACACAAAGGTAAGCCCTGAAGTAAAAACCAACTTGATTTTTCACACACATATAGTATATATGTCCATACTGGGCATGCTCACACACTTAAATAAATGAAGCAAATGTCAGTCGACAACATATTTAAAGGTAATACTGGGCATGCTCACACACATAGGCTATGTCTGCGTACAGCAGTGGGCCACACATATCTGGCAGTTGCAGTTCTTACCCCAGAAACTTGTCACTATTCACCAATCCTGCCTTGCGCACGCAGTTATATGAAAACAGACCCATATAATATATTGGACTCCTTTCATAATCAAACTATGTACTACAAGTACTTAAGTTGTTCAAAGAAAGTGAAAATTCAAAGAAGATCAATAAATCTCCGATTAGTATCATCAATAAACAATGAGCACTCCTAACATTATCCAATCCATGTTCTTGCAAAAATATTGTCAAAGAGTCCATAGAGAACCATGAAGCTTTCTTTCGCAATGTCATATATATCAATGTAAACTCATATATGTTCTGAGTCAGTGCAAACTGTAAATGAATACATGTACATGACTGACATTGCCAACATCTTGTCAGACAGGGTCATACATATTTACCCCCCTCTCACTGACAAAAGGGCCCATTATCATACCTGGAGATTATGAAAACCCAGAAATCACATATACAATGGCTAAACAGCACTTTACAAACCTAAAAATATGGCGTCTATGGGATGACATGGTTTCCCTAGCTGTGTCATATGTGAACTCCAAAACAAACATAACCCGCACCTGAACAGTCTGTTGAGACTCACCCTCTGTACAGGATATGAAACTGTTGAATGCGTTACAGCAACATTTGGCACACTCCACAAGTGTTGGTGCACAACAGACCATAGGAACTATTGTCTTATAAGCCTATTAAGCCTGATCTGCAAGGCCATGGAGTACATCATGATGGAACTCATAAACAGAGCTATTGTGAGCCTACAAACACCCAACCCTACCAATTTCGGTTTGGTCAGGGGCAGATCATTGTTCCCAAACCTGCTAGACTGATTTCAAGGCAGTAACCCAGGACATACATCAATGAAATGAGCTACACACATCCCACATAGACCTTGAAAAGCCCTTTTCCAACATCCCAGACACATGTTGTATCCACAAAATCAACAACCAGTGCATAAATATGTATGTCATCTGATGGAGTGCCAACTGGAACACAGATAGATCCCACAAGGTAAGAATTGCGGTCTCCTGTTCAAGCTGGTAACAACTGCTGTCCCCCATGGCTCAGTCCTGGGACCCCTCCTGTCTGGTGTATACTTTTCAGAAATACAGTAAAACACACGAGGGCTATGTTTAGCAAAGTTTGTGGATGACTGCAAAAAAAGTTGTCATAATCGATGTTTGGAACAACAGAGACATCCTTAAAAAGGGTCTCAGTCAGACACATGTGGTGTAAAAATTATGGCCTCGAGCTACAGTCATACAAATACCACATAGGTTCCAACACCCTAAATATGGAGGTGATAATAAGGGATCTATGGACACATGTGGATAGTCATCTCTACTTCCAGAAACATGTTCACAAAGTGGTTAGAAATTCATGCTATGTGTTCCCACAAACTGCCAAGGTCTTTGCATATAGGTCAAAGGAGGTTCCCTCTACTCATCAGTCATCAGACTTGTCAGAGAGTACCACAACACACTTACGATGAATCTGACTAGGCACATTCAGCAGATGGAAAGACCACTGAAGTACCTCAACAAGAGGATTACTGGCCTCAGACAGTTGCCCCATGCAACAAGACTGAATTTAACTCAATCTGTACTCTGTTGCATACTGTCTACTCAGGAGATCTCTGCCTAACAGACAGGTCCATGTCCAATGCAGAACTGATGTACATGCGCTATCTGAAGTAAACCCAAGCTCACTGTACCACATGCTCTAGGGATATCATCATCACAACATTAAATAGAACATGTTGGAGGGATACATTACTAACTCACAGACTTCCCTTGCTTTAAAACAGGCTCCCAACCGACATTAAGCTGAGACCCTCACTGACACTCTTCCAGAGGAGCCTTGATGAGTGTATGTGAAACTGAACTGTCACGCCATGGATCACTTATTCAGCTCTACTACACAAAGGCCTAGGGAACTAACTCCATGGGTGGTGATAGCTGCACACTATGGCCATACTAATATATGCCTTCAGGCAGATAGCCTATTACCTACCTATGTACCTCTATATATATGTAGGGGGAACACAGTATAATAAGCCAATGATGGATGGACACAGATGTGTGTAAGAGGGTGACCATGACAGGGAGCCATCCAGGACTGTCCCACCCAGCACACATCCCAATGGCACAAAAGACATGAGGTGCACATCTCTCCCACTGTACATAACAGCCACCAGTATCTGTAAGCATTATAGTGTATGTGGTCCATGTGCCTGCTGTACAACATGACTGTTCAATGAAGTACACATCTACTATCTGTAGACATGTACCTGTCACATAGGTTCATAGGTATGTAGTAGGCTATCTCCACGAAGGCATATATCAGCCTACGCAAGTTGTGCAGCTTTCACCACACCATTGAGTAGTCTTCCAAGGCCTAGTTCTAATAGTTAGTACCCTAAGCCCCTTTCTAGTGGGGCTGCTGATGTGATGCCTGGAATGACTTGTCTGTTTCCCATCCACTCATCAAGGTTCCAATTGAAGAGTGTCAGCGAGGGGTTCTGTCTGATGTACATTGGGACTCTGTTCCACAGTAAGGCAAGTGTCTGGGATGGTACTGTATTCCACCAGCATGTTGCATTCATTGTTCTGATGAGGTTCATATCCCTGGAATGTGTAGGGCGACTCAATGTTGTTATGTATAGATGGAGCATGTTCAACAGTTATGTGTTGGACATGGCTCTGTATGTTAGGCAGAGTGTGCCTCTTAGTAGGCGGTACGCAAAGAAGAACAGATTTAGTTTTACCAGTTGTGTTGCATAACACAACTGTTTGAGGCCAGTAATCCTCTTGGTGAGGTACCTATGTGGTCTCTACAGCTGCTGGATATGCTAAGTCGAGTACATCCAAAATGGTGCACTGTACTCAATGATGGGTCTGATGATGTAAGAGTAGAGTGCCAACACCACCTCTTTGGATCCTGATGCAAACCCTTTGTTGATTAGGTTGGCCACATAGGATCTCCCAATCACTTTGGCAACATGGTTGTCAAAGGAAAGATGACTATCTACTTGTGTCCCCAGATCCTTTATCACCTTGTCATTTTTAAGGGGGTAACACCTATGTGGTGGTTTGTGGGTATTTTGTTTTCAACAAAGATGATCACTATGCATTCCTCCACAGTGAGCTTGAGGCCATGATTCTGACACCACACATCTGTCTCATAAAGTCCCTTCTGGAGAATATGTCTGTCTTCCGGGGAATCTATTATGGCAAACACTTTACAGTTCCCAGCAAACTTAGTCAACCACAACCCTCCAGTGTTGGCATGTACATTTGAGAAGTCTATACCAAACAGGAGGGGCCCCAGGACTGAACCTTGGGGGACACCAGTCATTACTGGTGTAGAGTCTGACATGTAGCCAGCAACTCGTAATGTGTGGGATCTACATGTGAGCTAGTTTGCAATCCATCTTGTGATGTATGGATTCATGGCCAGGTTGGTGAGTTCATCTATGATATCTGACTGGGGAATGGTGTCAAAGGCCTTAGCGAGGTATATGTAGGCTGTGTGGAGCTCATTTCAATCATCTGTAGCCTGGGTAACTGTCAAACAAATCCTCCCAGTTCAGGAGGCGTGGTCTGCATTCGACAAAGCCAAACTGTGTGTGCTCAACTGTGTGAAGGTTCCCTATCTCTGTATTGTTGACTTCCATTATGATTGGCTCCATTGCCTTGCAGAACACACTCATCAGGCTCATAGAGCATGAATGCCAAGGGGTTTTTGTGGCCCCACCCTGTGGAGTGTGAAGAATGTTGCTGTGCAACATTCTATGGGTACATATCCTGTAGAGAGCATGTAGAGAGTGGTGTAGGTATCCTTGATGAATATGGATACATCCTCAACCTATGTGCTATGATTCAGGTTCTGATGCTGGAAGGTATGGAATGAGTAGTATCATGGTAGTGCTGGTGTGCTGCCTGGAGCCTTGAATTAGGTTACTGATACTGCACAGATATCAATATTCTCCATAATGAGAAGTGCCTCGAGTGTGTGCATCTGGAGGCTGAGACTTCTGGCAATGAGTAGCATTTAGCTCACTTTGTGGTTAATTGTGTTGGTTACGGGGTTTGGTTTGTCCTGCATGACCGGTGTTCCACACCTGACGTCAGTGCCTCACTGGTCCCATCTGACCATAAGCTAATTACCCTACTTATCCACATCCTGGACCCACACCCCCATTAAGGAAACCATGTTAAAAAATGTCTCCAAAGCCAACTTCATGCTTCTTAAGACAGAAGTGCTGAACTGCAGGACACCCATGCAGATGGACAATACAGTTACGACTACAGAATCCTTCACAACTGCACTTTATAAGCACTTACATGACTGTATGCATTGTGCTATCTCAAACAGAACCAAGATGCTATCCTCCAAGAAAAGGAAGCCAATCTGGTGTTCCCCATGCCATAAACAAACTGCACAACAGAAGGAAAATACTGTTGCAAAAGAGGGTAAATTCCCATGAGGAGAGGAGCTCCATGGTCAACATCAGTAAGAAGCTGTGATCCCTGATAAAATCCTCCAAAGCTAGTTATGAAAACAAAATCGACACTGTTTCTATCGACAACCACAAAGCATTCTATAGCTATGTCACGAATCTCAATGGCAACACTCAGATCTGCTCTGAGTTACAGCACAATGGCACTAAATATGCTGACCCAACTGATATTGCAAACATCCTGGCTGATAGGATCAGTGCTAACTTTTCCCCCCTCTCACCCATGAAAGAGCACATCTCTATAACTGAAGACTGCAAAGTTGCTGTCATCACAGCTGCACAGGTAAAAAACACTCTCCAAAGCCAGGAACACAGCATCCATGGGACCAGATAACACCCCAGGCTGTGTTCTACACAAACTACAGAACGAACAGGCACCACACCTAAGTACTATGTTAAGTCATAGCCTCACCTCAGGCTTTGTGCCTGCTAAATGGCACACAGCAACGGTTATCCCACTACACAAGGGGGGAGCCACCATGGATCCCAGGAACTAGCGCCCCATTAGCCTGATGACCCTGCTCTGCAAGGCCATGGAATGTATCATCATATAACTTATAAAAAAAGACATTGGCAATCTCCAAACTCTGGACCACAACCATGTTGGGTTTGTAAAAGGCAGATCATGTCTCCTAAACCTGATAGACATAATTGAAGCAGTCACCAGAACCATAGACAAGGGTAAGGTGGTACACACAGCCTATGTAGATTTTGCCACGGCTTTCAACACCATCCACCACTCTGGAATTATAGATAAACCCACCAAACTAGGTATAAATTGCTATGTCACAAGATGGGTTGCCAGCTGGCTAACTGACAGAACACACACTGTGAAAGTAGCAGACACCAAGTACGACTTTGGACCAGAGACAAGTGCAGCAGCACAGGGTTCAGTCCTGGGTCCTGTCCTGTCTGGTATCTACTTCCCTGAAGTAAACTTTAACATGGAAGGTCTGTGGCTAATGAAGTTTCCAGATGACTGCAAACTAGGAGCCATAATCGAAACTACTGAAGATGTGGACATCCTACAAAAGGGCCTCACTGAGACAGATGCCTTGTGTCAAAGCCATGGCCTCAAGCTCAATGCCAAAAAGTGCATTGTCATCCCCTTTGGTAAAAACTCTGTAGCCATGAACTAAAACATAGGTGATAGTATACTTAACACTGAAAGTGTAATAAGAGACCTTGGGTCACAGGTGGACAGTGGACACATCTGTGATAATCACATCCCCACAGTAGTCAGGAAATCCTTCTACGTGGCATACCTCATCATAAAAGGTGTCTCATGCAGAATAGAAGAGGACATTGTTCCCCTCTACTCATCACTCACTAGATCCATAATAGAGTACAACACCCCTTTTGCTATGTACCTCACAAGACATCTACAACTGGAAAGCCTGCAGAAATACCTCACAAATAGCATTAGCGGCCTGAAATACATGCCATACACAGACCATCTCAAAATGCTCCAGCTGTACTCTCTCGCATATCGCCTACTCAGAGGTGATCTTTGCCTAACATACAAAGCTATGTCAAACACAGAGCTGTTGGACATGCTCCATGTAAAACACTCACAATCCCTCTGATCTTTGGCCCCAAAACCCAGAGTGAAATACAAAATGAAGAGGTGCATCCATTTACCTTATGGATACCCACACCTTCAGGTTAGTGGCACAGCATGAGGCCTTGGAGACCATGCAAGTGCAACTAACATTGGGCAGAGCTGCTTATCAGATTTTAGCCTGCTACAGATCACCTACCTTGTCTCAGGAACCTCACTCAGTATTCCTGAGAACAGTGGGAAATATAAAGGTCCTACCAAACACCATTATATGAGGAGATTACAACTACCAAAACACTGACTGGGAGAATTACTCGTGTACAACGTCCTTTGCCCAGTGCTTCCTAGAGTTTAAAAACTCAAATGCTCTGGAACAACTGGTCACCACGCCCACTAGAGGTGACAACATACTGGACCTAGTCATCACCAACATGGGGTACCAGTGTTCCACAACAGAGATAAACCCCTCACTGGTAATATCAGATAATAAAGTAATCACACTGGACATCCACATCCCGCCCCACCCCCAGTCAAGGAAACCACTGTGAAGAAATTTTCAAAAGCAAACAGCACACTTCTCAAGACCAAAGTGGAAAGTTCAAAAGCCCCCTTGCTATAGGATAATGCTATACAATCTGGTTAATCATTTACAAATGCATTCTATGAGCATCTACAGGGATGCATGGATCAATACATCCCAAATAAAACTCAGATGCACTCCTCCAAAAATAGGAAACCAGTTGTGGTCATCGCACATAAATAAGCTATACAACAGAAGTAGGAAACAAACACATGATAGAGCAAACTTCACAAAAGGAAAGGCATCACTGATCATTATTAGGAAGAAACAATGATCACTCATAAAATAATCCAAGGCCAGTTTCTAAAGGCAAATTGCCAAGGAATGTTAGAATAACAACCACAAAGCCTTTGTTAGCTATACCAAACATTTAGGTGGCACCTCTCAAATATGCAGTCAGCTACTGCAAAATGGCAAAAAGATACACTGAACGAACTTACATTGCCCACATCCTGGGGGAAAAGTTCAGTGCAAACTCCCCCCCCCATCACCCCCAAAAGGGCTTTTGTCCATCCCAGAAGAATGCAGAGCACCATACTTCATGGACATGCAGGTAAAAACAGCCCTCTCCATAGCTAAGAACACAGCATCAACGGGAATGGATGGTGTCCCAGGCTGCAACTTACACCAGCCCCAAAAGGAGCTACACCCTCACCTACATTCACTGTCCAGAATCAACCTTACCACAGGCTATGTACCCAAAGAATGGCATGCAGCAACAGTCAAACAGCTCCACAAAGGGGGTGCCACAACAGAACCAGGAAACCATTGCCCTATTGGCCTACTCAGCCTGGTCTGCAAAGCTATGGAGCAAATTATCATGGAACCCATAAACAGAGACATTGGGGACCTCCAGACACTGGACTGTACCCAACTTGGCTTTGTTAAAGGTAGATCCTGCCTCCTAAACCTAGTTGACTTATTTGAAACAGTTGCCAAGGATATAGATGGAGGTGAAAGTAATCCACACAGCCCACCTGGACCTCACTAAGGCCTTTCGACACCATCCCCCACTTTGGCATCATGGACAAGCTTACCAGCTTGAACATTAACAGCTATGTCACAGGATGGGTGGCCAACTGGCTCACAGATCAAACACATATGTTCAGAGTTGCCGGTGCCATGTCCGACTCTAAAACAGTCACAAATGGCATCCCACAGGTATTGGTCCTGGGACCTCACCTGTTGAGTAGATACTGCTCAGAGGTACAGGCAAGCATGGGAGGAGTATGGCTGAACAAGTTTGCAGATGACTGCTAACTGTGGTCCATAATCAACTCTATGGCTGACACAGACATCTCCCAGAAGGGTCTTACAGAGACAGATACCTGGTGTCAAAACAATGCCCTCAAGCAGAATGCCGAAGAATGCATAGTCATCCCCTTTGGATAAGACAAAGTGCACACAAATTACCACATAGGTGGTAATCCAGTATGTACGGAGAATGTAATTATGGCCCTGGGGACCCAGGTAGATAGTAAACTCTCCTTTGATGATCAAATTTCTAAAGTGTTTACAAATTCCTTCTATGTAGCCCACCTAATGTCACCTAATGTAACCCACTTTGTCTAGTCTGATGATGTCACCATCCTACAAATATACCTGTGGAAAGGAGAGCTTCCAGTAATGTGTATTGTGCGTCCTGTAAATGCGTACTGCTCTAGTATAGTTAGGCAGGGTTTTGAATCCTGCACTTGACAACTGTATGAGAGTGTGTGTGTGTGTATCTCCTTGTAGAGGAGCAACCTTTTTGGAGACAACTACAACACCTTAAAAGTGGTATACTTATCTTTGTCAAGTCTGATGATGTCACCATCCTACAAATATACCTGTGGAAAGATGAGCTCTCAGTAATGTGTATAGTGTGCCGTGTAAATGCATACTGTTCTAACATCATAAAGTTGTTAGGTAGGGGTTTGAATCCTGCACTTGACAACTGTATGTGAGTGTGTGTGTGTGTCTCCTGGTAGAGGAGCAACCTTTTTGGAGACAACTACAGCACCTTAAAAGTGGTATACTTATCTTTGTCAAGTCTGATGATGTCACCATCCTACAAATATAACTGTGGAAAGATGCGTTCTTAATGATGTGTATAGCGCATTGTGTAAACGCATACTGCTCTAGTATTATAATGTAGTTAGGTAGGGGTTTGAATCCTGCACTTGATAACTGTATTAGAGTGTGGGTATTTCCTTGTAGAGGAGAAACCTTTTTGGAAACAACTACAACACCTTAAAAGTGGTATACTTATCTTTGTCAAGTCTGATGATGTCACCATCCTACAAATATACCTGTGGGAAGGAGCACTCACAGTAATGTGTATAGTGCGTTGTGTAAATATGTCCTACTCTAGTATCATAAAGTAGTTAAGTAAGGGTTTGAATCCTGCACTTGGTGAGTATGTGTGTGACACAGTTGGTCACTGTGTTGTGGGTTTTGCTTTTACTACTGTATGA
Organism: Protopterus annectens; assembly: GCF_019279795.1. Taxonomy (NCBI): domain Eukaryota; kingdom Metazoa; phylum Chordata; order Ceratodontiformes; family Protopteridae; genus Protopterus; species Protopterus annectens. Next base: position 376,628,876 of record NC_056746.1, read on the forward strand.
CATATCACAATGACAACAGTATGTGCATTGCACGTCAGGTAGCTGTGTGGCAAATACATATACGTACATGTGACCTCAATTATTTCATAGGCGGGAACCCTGCTTTCTTCATGAACACATCTGTTATCTTTGCCAGAGTGTGCTGATGCTTTCCAGACCTTAGGTCACATCTGTATGCTTGTGACAAGCCCAGCCACTACAGTGATCCCTGGCCTAGGTCATCCATGTCACACACACTCATTACGGTTTCTATTGAATAGTGTGAGTAACGGTTTATGCCTGAGGTATATTTCAGACCAGTTCATTCACAGCAAAGTCTGTCAATGATGGCTATTCATTATAGGTGTACAACAACCTTTGTGGATATGCATGCAAACCCCTTATTGCTTATGTGATTTACCGAGGGATTTCAAAATACCTTTGGAAATGTGATTACCAAAGGAGAGATGACGTAACACTTGGCTGTATGTACACATCGGTACCTGTTCAACATGTTGGGGGCTTCTACCTATGTGATACTGTGGGGATACTATGTTTTGTAAAGGTGGATGACTATGCTTTAGTTGGCTTATAGCTTTACAGCATGGGTTTGACAACAGGTATCTGTCTGTATGATACCCATGTGGAGGATGTGTGTGTCATCTGGAGAATGCATTATAGGCCACAGTATGCATTTCCAGACGTGGACGGACATATCCCTACTGTGTTTGCTTGTACCTAAGAGAGCTATATGCCAATCAGGAGTGGTCCCAGGAATGGGTGCAGGTGAACACCACTGGTTACTGGCATAGTATAGTTCCTGAAGGATACAAATGTTACTGTGTATCCTACATCTGTGTGTCAGTTGTAAAGACATCATCTAACGATTGTTTATGGTCAGGCTGTTGAGGTTATGTATACTACCAGAATGCAAACCAATGAAAGATAGTAACAGTATCACCCACAGCACAGTGTCAAACCATGCCATACACACATGTGTACCCAAGTTCCAGAATGTGAGTAGTACAATGCATACTGGCCACCAATAGAAACTATGGAGTGTTAACACTGTGTAATACAGGGCATGTCACCCTGCCCATGTGTCCACTATGCATGTACATGCAGACAGTGCACCTCCACCATGTTCACAAATGTACACCTACAAACCTGTGCTGCACACATCCCACATGTACTGTCCACACTCTAACACATGCTGCCAATACTACACACATCAGCCAAGTGGCACATGGGCGGACAATACACTATTGGAATTAACACTGGTGTAAACAATACTACATTGACAATCATAACTTTAATGCATCATGCCTGCTCAGCTACACCTTCAAGGATATCATTACATTTTACTGCTGACAACATGCTAACATTGCTATACTGCTATAAAGTCACCCTGTGCATCAGCACCATGTTAGCATGTTCCTGCATCAATGTTACAGATGACAGGAGGTGGCACAGGTTTCATCATATGCACAGAGTGTGTTGTTGGTTTGCCAGAGGCCTACATTGAGCCATACAATCGACATGTATGTGTGTGTGTGTGTGTGTGTGTGTGTGTGTGTGTGTGTGTGTGTGTGTGTGTGTGAGGGTGAAGAGTACTGGTATGGGCCAATGTTGATGTAATGTGTGCGGGTATGTGTTAGCCCTAGGTGTCTGGTTTATGTGTGTATGTGTCTGCATGCACACAGTTCCACCATGTGGCTGCCATATACAGGGATTTGTGGGACAGCCACAGACTGTACCTGCCAGGCTTTACAGATCACCATCTCTGGCCATGGATACGGTACCTGTGCCTGGCAGGGGTGCTAAGACAGTATCAGGTACTAAGCCAGACTGGGTACTATCCTTAGAGGTAGACAGATGTACACTGGACCCAGGTCCCTGCTGGGACTGGTCAGAGCCATGTGCATGTGGTCTTCTAGGATGGTCTATGGACAGTCCACCCCTAATATTACTGGGGGTGGTACTGGCACTACGGGAGTGGCTGTGACTTGAGTGACGTCCAAGGCGACTGCCAGCTGCTGATGTTGCTGGCATACATCCACGTTGACGTCTCAACCATCCCACACTGTCCTGACACATGGACATGACATTGCGGAGGACATCTAATGTTTCACCCCAACATCTATCAGTTACCTCAGTTTAATTAGGGATGGCACCTGCTGGGTCATGGATACTGACATTTAAAGTGGTGCTATGTGCCCTCTGTGCCCTTAGTCCCTGTCTGGTGTACCGTTCCATACGTGTATGTGTTACTTTGTGCAAATGGTGATTGCTATGCATATTGTGTATAGGTGCATATGTTTGCACACACACAACACTGAGGTGTATAGCAATGAATGCTATGTGTAGTACTGTGGTTACTATAACTGGATGGGGTGTAGTATCATGAGCCATCATCATGCAGCATCATGTGGTCACTCAAGGCTACTAATGTGTGCCAGACTGGCACCTATCATGCTGTACCTGAACCACAGTACCATGGCTACATTCACCATTTCACAGCCAGTTGTTACATGGGTTTGTAAGGTGCCCAATAGGGAGCATTGCCTAACATGAATGTGTTGTGTATTGAAGATTGTCGCACCACCCCATGATAGGCCTCTACCCCTCAGGTATATTATGTGTGCTGTGTGGATGACATTTGGGATACTGGAGTGTGACCTTACAGCGGGTGTCTGAATACACCATGTGTAGCATATTAACATGTACTGCGTATGACAAAGTTGTGTATGTTGTGTGCATGTGTATCGACTCTGCCTATCCAATGTCCACTACAGTGTAGCCATAATTGTTTGGTATGCCCTGTGTATTGCATGTGTTTGAGGCAACTACTCACATTACTGAGCTGTGCATAGTCTCACAGCAAACATGCACAGCATGCATTATGCGTAGGTGTGTTACATGTGTACATGGCCCACACCTTACCTATGACATGCACATTTTATTTGAAATATTAACTGTAGAACACACTCACCAGCATGGGTCTGCTGCCTTGCTGTCACACCAGAGAGTCCTACAAGGATATGAGACAGTTTGTCAGTGGCAACAACTGTGACATTGCTACTGTGGGTTTGCAATCTTACAGTAGTACAACAGTTGACAGTCACAGGCCTACAGATCTTGTTCCAAATTATCAGTATTGCACAACACCAGGCTCCACATCTTCTAACTACACAGTACACATCTCACATATGCATGATATAACAATAGAGGTAACAGTAGTCTACAGATATGCCATGTTACCTGCACGCTCCATGTAAACTTGCTGGGGGGCTCCGGCCTCCATGATGATACATGTCTGCTGTTGTTGTTGTTGTTGGCCGGGAGCCACCAGGCTCAGAAGCAGCTCCTTCACTCTGGTGTGGGGGGATGGGTGGTAACCCCACCACCTGTGGCAAGCTGTTGCCTACGGACATCAGATGCATGCTGCCGGACATGTCTAAGTAAATCACTGCAGTGATGGCGTACCTGCTCATATGTCTGGTTATGCATGCCTATGTCATTTACCCTACGGACAACATCTTGCCACAGTGCAGTCCGCTCATGCTGGTCCCGGATGGTTCTTGACAATAGCAGGGTGTAGTTTTGAACTAGACTGGTGGTTAGGATTTCATCCTCTGCTGGACTATAGGCAGGGTTGCGATGGTGGGCCATGACCCTGGAAGACAATGAAACAATATGTGTGAGCAAGTCATGTGGCACACTTAACATTCTACAGTACAGATATCACTGAACTGCCATAAGTAGCAACCTATTGTCTGTCAGAGGATACACACTTTCAATACCACATATCAATGCTCAACGCACAACTGCCTGACAGTGCCTGGCATGCTCTATATATTAAACCATTTTCTGCACAGCAACAAAGAGAAACCACTATGTAAGACTATACAACAGTACATGGCACACTGTATGCGACACAATGCAACACCTAGCTACAGGAGGTATATATCAAGCTAATGCATAAAGAAATATGTCATCCATTGCAATGACTGTAAAGTCCAGTTACAGTATTACCAGTATACCACACTAGTTGTTGATGGAAAACCCCTGCCTAAAATATGTGCACATTCATGAATATAGGTGGCATACTGCTGTACTAGACTATACATGTTGCTAGATACGCACTTATATCCTGTAACACACATATGACCGAGGGCATGTTACAGGCATAACCACACACACATCAGACATACATACAGGACACAGAGGTATGGCAACCCAGATGAGCTTTACATGTGTACCATACAGTACTGTGTGTCAATACTTACAAACCCTTATGCCTGAGGTATGTAATCTGTGAGGACTACAGGGAACACACAAAACAGTGTTTCCAAGCAATGTGGACATACACCATACTGGGCTGTTTAGGCCTACAGCTTCAGATAGTACTACAGTTCATACAGGATTTGGATTCACCAGCAGTACCAATCAATGAGCATACATGTACTGCTTTAGCCTCCAATGGCACACCCCAGTTAACACCAAGGGACTACGTCAGACCGTATGCCATACTGCTTTTTCTGGCTAGCAATAGCATACACATCTTTTGCTGGGATCAGAGCTAGGACACATAATACCAATTCAGAAACAGTTTCCCACTAAGCTATGCCATATATACACAACTGTGACACAATCACCAACACATTCACCATCACACTCAGTCAACCTCACATAGCAATTATTGCAACAGGTACACAAGTAATTTAATTTCATGTGCCCCTGTCAAGCAGAGCCACAGAGGTGATTCCCAGGGTGTATTTCCTATCTCCCATCCAATCATCAAGACTATTCATGATGAGTGCTACTGAGAAGCTTTTTTTGCTGTTGATAGGTAGTTTGTTCCAGAATATGGGATGTCTCTGAGATAGGAATTTATCCCTCCAGCATGTTCTGTTTATTGAGGTGACAAGGTTTAGGTCCCTAGAGCATGTAGCTCACAGGGATTGTGATCTGTTTACGTGGAGAATGTCCAACAGCTCTGGGTTTGACATAGCTTTGTATGTTAGACAGAGGTCACCTCTGGGTTGGCGGTATGCGACACAGTCTAGCTGTGGTTTTGTGAGATGGTTTGCATAGGGCATCTGTTTGAGGCCAGTAATACTCTTTATGAGGTATGTCTGTGGCCTTTCCAGTTGCTGTAGATGTCTTGTGTGGTACATACTAAAAGGGGCATTGTACTCTATAATGGGTTTTGTGAGTGATGAGTAGAGGGGAACACTGACCTCTTTTTCCCTGGATGACACACCTTTTGTGATAAGGTGTGCCACATAGACAGATTACATGACTAGTGTGGCACTGTGATTATCAAAGGGGAGACTACTGTCCACCTGTGTCCCATGGTCTCTTATCACACTTTCGGTGTTAAGTCGACTACCACCTATGTGGTAGTTCATAGGTACAGAGTTTTTAGCAAAAGGGATGCCAATGCATTTTCAACATTGAGCTTGAGGCCATGGCTTTGTCACCAGGCATCTGTCGCAGTAAATATGACTCTGTCTCTCTCTCTCTCTCTCTCTATATATATATATATATATATATATATATATATATATATATGTGTATATATATATATATATATATATATATATATATACATACATATAAACATCCATTGGTGTACATATAGATATACATATAGGCACATATAGTGTCCACCTTTCATGGTGGGAATATCAATTATGCGAAGGATGTGAGGTATACAGTTATGTAATGATATTGCACAGTCTTGTGCAAAATGCATTGAAGGTGTTCTCAGCCCATGTTGCTTTAGCAGGCCTCACTGGCTGCAACACTGCAAACCTAACAAATCACACCCACAGTGTTTAACCACCACATGTCATATACCAGCACTGTATGCTATATTGTTTGCCACACACTACTACCTACATAGAAATATGCACATAACAACCTTCACCAACATATATATGACCTCCCTTCACAAACAGTTGCAGTATGTCCCTTGCTTTATGCACATGTACAGATGCTAATATATCTCACACAGATATTTCTCTCCATATGTGTGTGCCATACACACACAAATTCCACACTGTTGTAAGTCCCTGGACCTCATGGCTGACCTGTTGGGCTTTGCTGCAACATGAACAGGTGTCACATGTGAGCACACAGTAATATTAGAGGGTGTATATATAGCTGCAAATGCTAGATTAGCATACTAGCCTGGTACAGCAGTTGCCAATGCTAAGCTACACGTTGATATGACTATCATGCATGTGTTACTCTGTCACATCCATGTTTATATAGCTGTATGCGCTACTCCCCCAAGCAGCCATTGTCCACACTACTGTACAGAAAACAGATAACATGGATCGGATGTTTGGCATTTAATGTTGAGCTACATATGTCACAGTTATGTTCCACTGCACACAGCTACACACTGATTTGTCCATGGCAGTAGTTATGCCGGGCATCTGTGCATAGATACATACTGCTGCCACATATGGATGTTTCAAAGTATGTAGAGTACTCTTCAAATACATCTACTACATGCCAGTAAATACATATCTGTTACATACCTTTCCTTTCTATGTGTTGGTAGTATTAAGTTCCGTGTGTCTTTGGCTTTTTTTTTTTGGTTGATGTGGGTGGGTGTGTGTCTCTGTCTCTCTCTCTCTGTCTCTGTCTCTCTCTCAATATCTGCAATGGAATGATTGCATGTGTGGCTAGCAAGTACAGCCTGCTTTTATAGGTATCTGCACATGTGCATGTGATGGCCTCTGTATCAATTGGTGGCCACCATTTGATAATTGCATGCAGCCTGCTGTGTGGTAATTACAGTACTCACTGTCATAACAACCCAATGCTATAAATTGCTATGTCAGGTAGGCGTAGCCCTTTCAGCTTTCCAAAGTGGGACCCATGCTTGTTTGCTGTGGATACCGTTGTGTAATTCAGAAGGTTGGTATAGTTCTTATATCTGAAGCTAGGGGTGTAGCCAGTGATTTAAATGTTGTACTCAGACCTGAATGTTGCCACCTCCAGTACACAGTTGTCAGTGTAGAATTGTACTCACCCCTACAAATGCTAACACAAGATACATGGGAGTATGTAGTTTCTTTTCTACTTATACAATTAACTGCCAAACAAAAGTAGTTATTGAGATGTATTCATTTGGCACATGAACTGTTTGTGAACTGCTATACTGTGAATATTAATGTACTCACTTCTGCACAGTTTGTGCTTTTTATTGTTGACATTAGCACAGGATGCTCAAGAAAACTGGACAGTTCCAGTACTGAGTATGCCTGCCTACAACCTTGGTAGACCCTGAACACACAAGTATATTGTACATTTGGGTGGGGATGCAGACATACAGAGAGAATCATGTATTATTGTGTGAATGTTATCTTGCTGGACTTAAATGGTTGATGTGTACCTGTTAGTTTAGCAAGGCAAGTAGTCTGTCTGCATAGCTCCCAACTGTGGACCTATCCAGAAGGTAGCCAGACGTTAGGCTGTTATTCTCTGTCTGTGCAATGCACAGGTTTTTTCAGCACTGGTACAATGGCATTGTTACAGTCGTTTGCTACCAGTACATGGCTACATCCTTTGGTATTTCAGTGTTGTACTCCTACATAAGGGTATGCTTGTGGAACGTCTTCCAAAGCAATTTGCATAGTGTGTAACAGCAGAAAAGCTGATATGCCTGTGTTTTTCTGCCTCAGCCAGGCCTCTGAAACACTCAGGTACATGAGTGAGGTAAAGGTAGGTAAAAGTGAGGTACACCTTCAAAATATTAGGGACAGTAAGTGGAGACTTCAGGAGAACCAGTGCATATGGATTACTACACCTTTTCTGAAGTACAAGCGGTGTCTAACTCCTACATATTGTCATTATTCATTAAGCGTAATACCCCACCTTTCTGCTTAACATCAGTACTTTTCAGAGGATTCAGAGGGACACAGCTAACATATGTTTCAAAATCAGGGACATCCCTGATATGTAGTCACAGTTGGATGTATGTCCTCTGCCCTAGTCAGATATGCCAGTGTTTGTCCTGCTATGATACTGTGTGGGGGTTGTAAAGTGCTGCTGTAACATCATTTACTGCTAGAATGGCTGGCTCTCTTATCACAGTCATGTAATGCAATTCCACAGCAACTGCTGGTAAAGTTCCACAGAACAGGTTTTGTGTTATGGCATTCCTATTTTTCCTTTACATTCACTCATTCCAATGCATGATATATCTATTTCAGCAACAACCTGCTGTATAACTATTGTGGCTTAGTGGTACTTCATGCAGTTTAGTGTGTCCAAGGTCCAGGGTTCGAGACTGACAGAGGTGTTTTATTTTGCTGCTGAGCAGAACAAGGGCCCTCACATGCAGGGTGACTAAGGCACTTTTAAACAGTTGTAAGCGGGTTTGCGTGAAGCTTTGCAATGCTTAGCTAACTGCACACAAGCGCACACTTGCACAAACCTGCCAAATACTGCTTAAAAGTGTTTACTCCTGCTAACCCTCGTGCTCATTTCTTTGAAAGAAAAGAAAATGGGGAGATAGGACAGTGGTCAAAAAGGGGCACAAAGAGGGAAAGACAGTAGGGAAAACAGCTCGGGATGTGCAGGATGGGTGTAGAGAAGGACCATAGCTGCCCATTTCTTTTACAGCAACAGCTGTGCATATGCAATAATTTTGGAGGGAAATATGAAACCTTCCACCCCTAAGAGAGGGGTGAGGACAACAAAGTATGCTGTACTGCCAGTTGAATTACATTTTATATGTCCAGCAGACGTGTGCAAAATGGGCAGCTATGTATGAGGTGTAATTTTGTTTGGAGCAGATTGCCCTTTTTTTTTCTTTTTCCAGGTGAGAGTGGAATGTGGGGTAGGGAATGTAGGTATATTTGGGGAGGTAGGTTGGGGAGATAAACAGACAGGACAAACAAGGTGCATACAGGGGTGGAATATGACACATGTGGGGGGTGAACAACATTGATGGGGAAGGATGTTTGGAAACAGCAAGCCCATGAGCCCAAAGATGGCAACAGTGGAACTGAGATCCCCACCCATGGGCAGTCACCACTGCACCTTCACAGACCAGAGGGTGGCTGTGCTGGGGGCTGCATAGGAGGGGCAGGCTCACCCATGAGTCACGCCACTCATGCCTCAAGCTGGCGTAGAGGATCAGTGACAGAACACTGGATCTCCCTACACACCACAGCCCGGACCATTCGAAGGATGAGAGGAGGCCCTCCTCCTCCCACACTTACACGGGGGGGATGAGCCCCATCCCCTGCAGTGCTTCCACCCAAAGGTGGCACAGGCCCAACAGAGGAGGAGGTCCCGGGCTGGGCACCAGACCTGCTGCTGCCAGATGCCATCGCCAGCTTGGGTGGGACAGGTGGGTCCGCTGGGGCCGGCCTTCCCAAACGTTATATGTTTAGGAGGATTTAATGACAATATGGGTTGGTAACAGCCAACAGAATTCCAAATTAATTGTAACAGCATGCAGTAGTATTCCCATTAACCCAACACACCAAAGTTCCAACAGTTTAACAGCAAGCATAACACATGCATATATAGAACAACAGTGGACATTCCAACAGAATGCAGGATTAATTGGTGGCAACAGGCCACTAAGATTGTGGTATTTGACCAGGGAACATGCATCAAAGTAAATGCAGATATTTATAAACCAATAGGACATATGTCCCAACAAATGTTTTGAGATTAGACATACCCATTGAGGTGTGGAATTGCATTGTTTATGCACATAGAGTAGGGTGTAAAAAGATACCCCCATTAACAACTTATATATACTTATAGTTTACACTACATTCCTATTGACTGCAGGTATATATCCCCTACATGTATTATTACACTAGGCAATGTCCGTTAAATTGTGAAATGGGTTTTGCTGGTTCTTTATATACCTGACCTGTATCTGACATACAAACTGTCCAGGATGCAGATGTTACTGCTACGTATTTATATATTATATTTATATTTATATTTATATTTATATATCTACATATCTAGATGTGTTCAGGTGACATTATCAGTTATATTTTAACAGCCCCCTACATTTCTAGCAGCACACTGACATTTCTGGGGAACACAATAACAAGCTACTCATGTGCCAGATTAACCTGTACATGCCAGCCATGAACCAACAGTTGAGGACTGTATATATGCTTAACAGTTACTGGCACTCCCTTCATCCACTTTATATGAGCCTACCCAAGTGTGGGTTGATAGGGCTTAATACAACAGTACTATTTCCATAATGCAAGAGTACAGCAACATATCAAAGAAAGTGACACGGACACACTCCATGAATTATACCTTTATTAATTACATAACACACTTTTCTAGAGGCTCTCTCATTTATTTGATATAACAGTGCATGCAGAAGACTTATTCAAGACTTATTATACATTTATTAATGGGTTACAACACTCTTTTTCAGGCTCTCTCACTTATTTTACATAACAGTACATGCAGATAAGTTATTCAAGACTTATTATACCTTTATTATTGGGCTACAACACTTTTTTTCAGGCTCTCTCACTTATTTTATATAACAATACATGCAGAAAAATTACTAACCTGCCTAGTGGCACAGCCTTAGCAGCCTATCTGCATAGGCTTGCTGATTCGCAGCATGGACACATGCAGCTGTGAAGTAAATGAAGTGATATTGAGACATACCTATCCATAATATAGACTACAATAGCAATTCTTACATACTTCATTCCATGGCTACCTACTCAGTAGTGGGGCATTTTCCATCCCACGGACCTCCTGTATCCACTGGTTCAGTTGGTCCTCCTTGCGTCTCTTCAGGTCTGAGTAGTGGTGTCTGACCTGGTCACCAGTCCGAAGGATGCCTGTGGCACTGGTGAGATCATGAGCTAGACGGTTCTAGGTTTCCGCTTTGTATTGGGTGTCTTGGAACTGTCCCTGCAGGAGTCTCTCCTCATGATTATAGACGAGGAGCTAAACCAATACTTTTGACTCCTCAATGCCCCAATGTTGCTCTCGAAATCGAGAGCCCTCTCCAACACCGGCCATGCTGGCTGCAGATGGGAGCTACAACCAGTTATGGCAAGTATTCCCACCTATGGAGCTTAAATATGCCTCATTTCCCACACTTATCTGTGATTGGCCGGTTTTGAGGAAACTCAGCTGAAAGCACACCTGCTTAGCAATGGGTAAACTTCTATTGATATGTATGTGTGTGTTGAAAGTGCATGCATATGAAAAGCTGTCATGGCTTAGTGGTTCAAATTATGTGATTATGGTGCACAATATCTGGATCTGAGGCCTGTCATAGCCTTTTATTTTACTACTGGCCAGACCGGCTAGGAGGTGTGGCTGTGTTTAGCCGACTTTGCTCAACTTTGCCCAATGTTGCTCTACGTTACTCGACGTTGCCCGACATTGCATGGCATTGCACTAATTAGTGCGGTGCGCAGCTACGTGCAAACATGTTATGTTTGCGCTAGTTGGCATGATGCGCAGCTCCACGCAAAGCTATTACGCTAATTAAAGCAGTGCTAAGCTATGAGCAATTATACTGAAATGTGCTTAATACTGGTAAACTTTGCTTAGCAGTGCTTCACATTGCTTAAGATACGTTACTTATGCATTCATCAGTATGCATAACCATTTCACTTTCTTATATATATATATATATATATATATATATATATATATATATATATATATATATATATATATATATATATATATATATATATATATATATATATATATATATATATATATATATATATATATATATATAAAATTTGTTCACTACTACATAGGCCATTTCAATGCTTTTTACTAAAATTTCAATGATAAATGTCAGGAATTCTTTTAATATGCAGATTTCCAACAGAAAATAAAAAGGGGAGTGGTGGGACTCAAACCGGGAATGCCTCCTCTTTGTGCAAAGGTTCTATCACTACGCTATTGCTATTTTGCTTAATTTGCATATAAGTTTCTTATTATCCTCTTCGATGTCTTGACTGCTAACTGTAGTAAGCAATGGGCAAACCCATGCAAACACACACAAATATGGGCAGCTATATCAGGAATAATAAAAAAAAAAAATTAAAAGTTTTACATTTTATAATTGTACAGGTGTTTAGAATGTGGGGGAGTGTAGTGTTGGGTATGTACACATTTCAGCGGACTCGCTCATGTCAGTTAACATTTCCCAATTGAGAGACTTGCAGGGGCGTGGATTTTTGGACTGCTCGTCAGTCCGACACGCCCCCTGCACTTGTGCATGCTCCATGTTAGCCTTTGAGTTGAGGCAGCGTGCCCTCATTAATATGCATGGCGCGCTGCCGTCTTACTCTTAGACTGGCATTTCCGTGTAAGACTATTTTAGTCTTACATGGAGGATTCGTGAATCCTGGGGATATCTTTTATGGAATCTGTTCTTAGCCAACTGCATATTACCCAGCTGTGAATTTTAAAGAAGTAGTTTTTAAAGTGACTTGAGACTAAACTGAAAATCAGAAAAATGTTCTCTCCATCTGATTTAATGACCACATCTAATGGTGAAATATGTAATGCAAACAGCTATTAACAGCAGAAAGTGCAACAGTCATTGACTAAAACTATTCTACCTGGCATTCTGGGACAATTTCATAATGAAGATATTTATCATAAATATACATATCTTATTAAAAGATATCTGGCCAACCACACTTACAAGTAGAAGCCAAAGCCTGTAACAAAAAGACCCACTTGTCTTAGTCGTTTTGAAAGCCTATAGCAAACCTGTGACCAACCTCTTCCATCCATGAAAATAACTAGGCAAGAGTGAGAGATGGAAGCAGATTGCTAGATATTTCTTCTGTATCACACATCCATGCATATACACATATGGAGAATTTACAGGTTGAAAGCCCACCTACTTCATGCCTTTGGAATGTGGGAGGAAACTGGAGGACCCAGAGAAAACCCATGCAAACATAGGGAGGGCATGCAGACTCTCAACAAAGAACACCCCAATTAAAACATGAACTGAGAAACCTTCTGCCATAAGATGGTAATGCTACTCACTGTGTCACTGTCCACATAACTGCTAACATTAAGTATCTGGTGGCACCGGGCTGCAAATGGCTACCTTTAACTTTTAGCAGCATATGTCATTTTCCCTGTGTGATCATCTGAGGAATTCACCATATTGTACTTCCAAAGACAAGCACAGGCACTGTTTCTCATTTGTTATTGCAGGAAATCCTGTAACTGAGTACCACTACACATTCATTCACAAATTAATCAACATTCTTTCTGATTAGTTTTAATATATTGATGCTCTAACTGCATTGCCATAGCTGAATATGTGTGTGTGTGTGTGTGTGTGTGTGTGTGTGTGTGTGTGTGTGTGTGTGTGTGTGTGTGTGTGTGTGTGTGTGTACATGTGGGGGGTTGAAGACTGTCAAACCTCCATATTCACCTAGATTAATGAGCAAAATCTACAACATTGGGTTGGCATAACCAGTAGACACCAGGGACAGCTTTCATCTCATGATTTAATGTCACCTAGAGTTGGGAAGAGCACTATCTACCACAAATAAATGTGTAATATAGTGCTGTAATGGCACTTATGCAAGACATGGGCAGTGGGGAACACTAGCCATCAGGATAACTGTACACTATTTTGCCTTAACGACAATTCTGTCAGGATGCACTGGCTACCAGTGTTAAATGTCACTTGAGAGTGCTGATCTGCACGATTTATAACAGTAATTCAGAGACTTCTCATTGCAACTAATGTGCATCTGAGTCACAGATCACCACATTGCAGAAAAAGACCCTCTTTACTGCAACCCTTCCCATGAGAGTTGGGGCCATTTCCAAATCCTTGAGCATGTCTTACCCAAAATTGCATATGAAGTATTTTATGAAAGAGAGACAAGCCCTATCTGTAAATTAAAATTATGAACTTCTGTGCTGCTACAACTTAGAGAAAATAAAACATTTTTTAGGCAAGCAGTCTCAGATCAAAAGGACCATTATCCTAGCCTCTTAATAAAACTGCCATTGATCTAACACTAGAGATATAATTAGGATAGCATTTGATATAGTGCTTTGTTTATCCAGGTTATGGCTGAAAATTGAAATAAAGACTTTTAACAAGTAGCAAATAATAATAAAAAAAATATTTTATGCTCCCTCACATCTGCTAATTATATATGCTAACTCTGAGATCACACAACAGCAGGGAAAGGGCAAAGTCCAGCAGTCAGAAAAAATAGAAAAAGTTTGCTCTTTTGAACGTTGTTGTTATACACTACAACCACCTTGGAAAAACTATGCATTTGATATTTTAATTTTAGCATTCTCTATCTTGATATTTACACTCTTACAGCATCTGTTATACACCTGTAAAATCTGTTTTTGCTGCAGTTTCTCTATCTGTAAGTATACATTTTATATTAAGTTGCAATGCACAATTCAGGATTTGTTAATTTTTTTAATAGACATTTCCCCTAAGCCTAGTAGGATAGTCAACCAATAACCTCAAAGTCAATAAACATTTAAAATATAGTTTGATTAAGACAGTCTCTTGCAAGGGAATATTTTTCCCATCAGCTGTAATGACCTCAGAGTTGATTGCATTAATATGGGGGTGTACGTGAAACACAACTTTTTGATCAGAGACTTATCATTGGCTGTTCTGTTATTTTATTTTCTTGCTTTTCAGGACAAATTCATAGATATTCCAAGGCTATTGTGTCTTACGACCTTTTACACCTTGCCAGTACCCTACCTCAGGCCACATCTCCTTCATATGCATTTTATCATTCAAAGGAGAATTTGATACAAAAGTCTTTGATCAGATGTTCTAGATCCCCCCTGTACTACCTTAGTAATGGGTGGTAACCTTAACCCTAATGCTGCTCCTTCCCCCAGTCCTAATCCTACATCTTACTTTCATAAAAACCTTTCTGTAACACTGCCACTACACAAAGACTCAGACACACAAACATTCACATACACAAACAACACTACACCTATCCCCTAACCTAACTCTTACCCTAACCCTAAAATATACAAAATCACACACAAACATGCAACACCCATCCTTCACTCACCCCAACCCTAACCCTAACTCACATATACACACATGCTTTCACCCCCAATTACCTGTATCAACATTCCGTAAGTTCGACATATCCACTGCTCAGCCATCTGCATCTTCAACATATCCAGTGTTCGAGCATTTTCACTATTGACATAAAATCACACCCCCTGCATTTGTTTGGTCAAATGCAAGGGAACTGACCCAACTTATATATACCAACTCTGAGACTGCTATACTTCAAAGAAAACAAAATATTCTGAGAACTGGCATTCTTGGACTTAATATGTAGAAGTCCACATTTTCAGTCATTTAGTCTCGGTATTCCATAACTCACACTAACAAATCTTACAATATCGATGGCTACTAGTGGTCCTTTATCTGTCAAAAAAGTATCCTATCTTCCCCTCAACATGCTTTACCCTAGACTGCACCTATTATGTGTTCTTTTGCTTGCTAAACCCTTTTTTTCTTTCTTTCTGTCTTTCTTTGTTGTGCTTCTCTTTCCACCCCTTTTAATGAGTCAATAAGTTGTCCAATTTGCTAGGATGCCCATTCACTACTCTTTACCACCTTTTATACTGTTTTTCTTTAGTGCATGCATTGGTTTCTTGCCCTAATGGATGACGGCTTACGTGATCTGCACGCACACACACACACACACACACACACACACACACACACACACACACACACACACACACACACACACACACACACACACACACACACACTCACATGCACACACCTTTGTCCACCTTACTAATAAGTGCTATCCCTAACCCTGTTCCTGCTTCTAATGTAACCCTGTACCTTGCCTTATGCTTGTTTGAATTGGTTTTGATCAACATGGCATGAAGCTGCAGCTCTACCTTTGTTTGCAGATTCTTAATTACATTGTTCTGGTTCATTTATCAGTTTTCATCTTCACCTTACCCACCTCCCTGAAATGCAACCATCTGTCTACCCACTGTAGCAAGTCATTTTTGCTGTACTGTGCTACTGGCTAAGCAACATTATTTCTGCTTCATGTTATGTACTGGAATATGAATGTAACTATTTTGCAATGTAATCTGAAATTCCTAAATAGATGATCGATTGGAATATTTATTATGTTACCTAGGTTAATTTCTGATATTATTCTGATATTTCTAATAACCATTAAAAATTACATTACTGGACTCCAAAGATTTTTCTCTTATGTACACCTAGCTTTAAACCACGTCTAAAAGAAAAGCATGCTGTCATGACTTTCTACAGCCTTTGCGCTTAGTTTTTTATAAATTTCATCATGTATAATGTATCATCCAAGATGTTTGTGACTCATAGCCATGCTCTGCTTGAGAATTCCTTACTTATTTATAAGGTCACTGAAGAAGAAGCTGCAACAAGAGGAGAGAGGACCAAAAATGTACAGTCGTTTAAAATTTTAGACCTCAAGTAAGAACGTTTCTGTCAGATAAAAACAAAATTACTCCCTGGGAAAGCATGTGTCATATACAATACTTCTGCCAAGGAAAAGCAATCTACCCCTTAGGAACACATTTATCTTACTGAAACCAAAGAAAAGGAATTAGTTTCAAAAGAAAAGCCAAGTATAAAAATATCACTAAAAACTACTATTTAATTCAGAATAGTTTTACTTCATCACGAGTTTAATAGATCAGTCTAGGCCTAGAATGTTAACGTAATTTTAAGAGACTTCAGAAACTGTTATTCAGCTTGAGAGACAAAGAAGGGGTCACAATTAGAAATGCAAAATACATAAATGCAAGTCTTACAACAGTGAAAAAATAAGTGTGATTTCAGTTAAATGCAGTTAATATTAAAAATTGATGTAAATCAAGTTTTGTAAATCTGAAAAATTAAATGAAATTTGGGAGAATAATTGAGAACAATTTGACTTACCTCGACTATTGAAACGTGCTGGAAAACATTTAAGCATTTTTTGTCAAAACTTTACTCCCCTCTCATACTCCTGATATGGAGGGATGTGTATACGTACCCCTGATTCTTGTATATGCAAACTCTGAGCTCACCATACTCCTGATTTGGAGTGATGTGCATACGTACCCCTGATACTTGTATATGCAAACTCTGAGCTCACCATACTCCTGACATGGAGGGATGTGCATACATACCCCTGATACTTGTATATGCAAACTCTGAGCTCACCATACTCCTGACATGGAAGGATGTGCATATGTACCCCTGATACTTGTATATGCAAACTCTGAGCTCACCATACTCCTGACATAGAGGGATGTGCATACATACCCCTGATACTTGTATATCCAAACTCTGAGCATACCATACTCCTGACATGGAGGGATGTGTATACGTACCCCTGATACTTGTATATGCAAACTCTGAGCTCACCATACTCCTGACATGAAGGGATGTGCATACGTACCGCTGATACTTGTATATGCAAACTCTGAGCTCACCATACTCCTGACAAGGAGGGATGTGCATACGTACCCCTGATACTTGTATATGCAAACTCTGAGCTCACCATACTCCTGACATGAAGGGATGAAGGGATGTGCATACGTACCCCTGATAACTGCATATGCAAACTCTGAGCTCACTGTACAGCAGCATAAAGGGCAGTGGCTGAGTCACAGCAATCTCACATTTAGTATTTATTTCCTTCTTTTCACTGATAACATTTCTCTCTTTGATAGACGTCAGTTATGGACCTCAGAATATTAATATGAACCCCGAGGAAAGGCATTGCAGTAATAATACACCTCTGGTAGAAGAGGGATGCATTCTAGTTAGTACTACATCAATAAAAGTGAATAGAACATCTCTAGTTTGGTTCTTCTGTTGGAATATTTTCAGATGCTCCTCTTGTTTACTGGCTTGCCATATAACTTCTTCTATGATGTATTCTACAAGTTGATTGCTTTTCCAAATCTGTGCATATATACACTTCTTAACTTTGATATTTATTTGCTGCTTTTGCAGCATTTATGGTTTATTTACCCTAGGATATCCTGCATGTTCTACATGCCACCAGGAAGAGCAACTGTATTGTATTTTACTACACCATAAAGAATAAAGATTTGATCTACTGGGAGACTTCATGCCATCTGAAACTCAAAACTCTTGAATTCAAATGAAAACATACACACACATATAAACATATAATATATATATATATATATATATATATATATATATATATATATAGATATACATACATATATATATATATATATATATATATATATACACACACACACACACACACACACACACACATACACACACACACACATATATGTTCATAGGTTCATAGGTGTGTACTAGGCTAATGGCCCTGGAACCTTTACAAGCCTAGTCCATAGGATTATCCTGGCATCGTGCCACCCAACCTTAGTTCCTAGTGCCTTTGTCGAATAGAGCCGCTGGAGTGATCCCTCGGGTGAATTTTCTATTTCCCATCAACTCATCAAGATTTCTCTTGAAGAGGGCCTGTGAGGTGCTCCGCTTGACATGTATGGGAAGTCTATTCCATAGCATGGCCAGTCTCTGGGTTATGAACCTATCCCTCCAGCATGTTGATTGTGGTAAGGAGGTTGAAGTCTCCGGAGTGTGTGGTGCAGAGGGATTGGCATTTCTTTAGATGTAGCATTTCTAACAGAGCTGGGTCCGACATGGCTTTGTAAGTCAAGCAGAGATCGCCTCTAAGTAGGTGATATGAGACAGAGAATAGTTGGAGTTTTTTGAGTCTGTCCATATAGGATAAGTGTTAAATTCCTAGGATCCTCTTTGTGAGGTACGTTTGCGGCCTCTCCAGTTGTTGCAGGAGTCTAGTGAGGTACATGCCAAATGGGACATTGTACTCGATGATTGGCCTAATGAGGGAAGAGTAGAGGGAGACAATGACCTCTTTCTTCCTGGATGCAAAACCCTTAGTAATGAGATGTGCCACATAGAAGGACTTTCTGACCACAGTGGCAATGTGGTGGTCAAAAGAGAGACTGCTGTCAACCTGTATTCCCAGATCTCTTAGAACGCCTTCTGTGTTTAGTGGGCTGCCATCAATGTGGTAATTCAGGGGAACCAGGTTTTTCCCCAAGGGGGGTGACAACACATTTTTTGGCATTGAGCTTAAGGCCATGGTTCTGACACCAGTCATTGGTGTCATTGAGGCCTTTCTGTAGGATGTCAACATCATTTGGGGAGTTAACAATAGCTCCCAACTTGCAATCGTCTGCAAACTTTGTCAACCAGAGTCCCTTTGTGTTGGCCTGGACTCCAGAGAAGTAGATACCAAACAGGAAAGGACCCAAGACTGAATCCTGTGGGATTCCATTCATGACCGGTAGGCAGTCTGACTTGGAGTTAGCTACTTTCACACTCTGGGTTGTATCTGTGAGCCAGTTTGCAAGCCACCTAGTGATATAGGGGTTGATGCCTAGCTTAGTGAGCTTTTCTATGATTCCTGAGTGGGGAATGGCATCAAAGGCCTTGGCCAGATCAAGGTAGGCTATATGAACCACCTTGGCTTCATCCACAGCTCTGGTGACTGACTCAAAGAAGTTGACCAATTTGAGCAGGCATGATCTATTCTTCAAAAAACCAAACTGTGTAGGATCCAGAGTTTGTAGATCCCCTATATCCTTATTTATTAGGTCCATGATGATGTGCTCCATAGCTTTGCATATCAGACTTGGCAGGCTAATTGGGCGATAATTCCTGGGGTCTGTAGTTGCTCTTCCTTTGTGTAGAGGGATGACTGTAGCAGTGCGGGATTCGGTAGGGACAAAGCCTGAGGTAAGGCTGTGATTGAACAGGGCACACAGGTGAGGGGCCAGTTCACTCTGTAGTTCATGTAGAACACAGCCCAGAATATTGTCAGGTCCCATAGAAGCTGTATTCTTGGCCTTGGACAGTGCTGTTTTAACCTGTACAGCAGTAATACAGGGTGCCTGGCAATCTACTGGTATTGATATCGATCCTTTGTGGGGGGAGAGAGGGGTAAAGTTAGCACTGAATCTGTTGACCAGTGTATTGGCAATATCTGTTGGCTCAGTACAGGAGGTACCATTGTGCAGTAGCTAAGAGCAAATCTGGGTATTGCCGTGTAGAGTCTTTACATAACTATAGAAGGCTTTGTGGTTGTCTTTACTATCTGCTGCAATTCTGTTTTCATAGCTAGCTTTAGAGGATTTGATGAGGGATCTCAACCTTTTGTTGAGGTTGATAAGGGAGTTTTTCCAATGTTAGGACTTTGCCTTATTCCACATCAGTTTTCTCCTTCTGTTGTAGAGTTTGTTTATGGCAGGGGACCACCAGATTGGCTTCCTTTTTTTTGAGGAGAGTGTCTTAGTTCAATTGGGTATGGCGAGATCCATGCATTTGTGCATGTGTTTGTACAGTGCATTGGTGTATGATTCAACAGTCATGCAACTATTCTCCATTTGCATGGATGCCGTGAAGTTAGCCACCTCTGTTTTTAGGAGCCCAAAGTTAGCTTTGGAGAAGTTTTTCATGGTGGTTACCTTTGTGGGGGGGGGGGATGTGGATTTGCAAGGTGATTAGATTGTGGTTGGATCTAACCAGGGAGGAGTTGACTATTGCTGTAGAGCAATGGTCACCCATGTTAGTAATGACCTGTTCAAGGATGTTGCTGCCTCTAGTGGGGGTAAGAATGAGCTGGTACAGAGCATTGGAATTAATGAATTCTAGAAAGCATTGGGCAAGTATATATTGGTATATGAGTAGTTTTCCCAGTTAATGGAGGGGTAGTTGAAGTCACTTAGTATGAGAGTGTTAGGTTGGACCCTAATATTCTCCAAGATGCTTAGGAATGTGGAGTGTGAGTCTAGGGACATGGTTGGGGACCTATAGCAGGCTACGACCTGAATTGCTATCTTACCCAGTGTTAGCTGCACCTGAAGTATCACAGATGCATTATGTTGGGCTACCAGTCTGGGGGTGAGCTTCAGTCCAAGTTCTGGGGCCGAAAGGTGTGGAAATAGTTATAGCCTAGTAGTGCAGGGGTGCTTTCTGTTGCCTTGAACCAGGTCTCTGTTACAGCACAAAAGTCAATGTTTTCCATTTTAAGGAGTACTTCGAGCTAGTGCATTTTGAAATTTAGATTTCTAGTGTTGAGCAGCATGACTCTCAGATTGCATTTGTTTGTAGCTGTTATGGTAGTAATTTGGTCTTTGGAACACTGCTTAAAAAAGGCAGTATATGGGATGCAAGATCCTTGGCCAGTATCCAAAAGCCCAGGGGTGACAGATGCAGTCCATCTCTGGCAAAGCATCGAGGTCTGTCAGTCATGTCATCCCAGGCAGATACTGGATCCACTTAGAATGACTCCAGAAACTTAGCCAATTGTTGAAATCAATCATTTTCTGCTTGTACTGTAGAATCATTCTGGGTGATGGTAGGATGCTGCTCAGGGTTAGGGTCATACCTGTCTGGGCTACATAATCCAAGAGCTCCTCCATGTCTCTTTTCATGTAGTCCAGTGAGGTACATCTTAGGTCATTCACACCTACATGTACAATGACAGAGTCATATTTGTACCTGTTGTTGAGGGACCTGAGTGCATGCATTATGTGGTGGATCCTGGCACCTGGCAGGCAGCTGAATGTTACTTTCTCCTTATAAAACCTAGTGAGTGGGACATCAGTGTGCCTCACTAGTGAGTCACCTATGACTAGCATGTTGGGCATGCTGTTTTGCCTTAGGGGCTTTGGTTGAATGGCATACTGTTTAGGAGAGTTATGTGTCTCGTCATTAGTGTTGTGTTGCGGTTGTCAGGTGCGTTTCTGCCTTGGAGGTCTCTGCTGTTTGTGTAGATTTTTATTGAGAGCTTCCACGAAGGTGGGTGTGTGGCTTGTGTTTTTATGTGAAGGCAGTGCTGGTGTGCATTCTGGTGGGCTATGTGTTCCATGTGGTGTGGTGCAAGTGCTGACCTTCTCCTCTTGACCAGCTATCCCGGTCTTGGCTGGAGAGTGCGTGGCTTCCAATTTGGATATATAATTGCATCTCTCAGAAGTCTGAGTATTGGGAGGTAAGAGGAGAGGGTTGTCAGTGTACATGAGGTAGTTGCTACATTGCCTCAGGATGCCCAAATTCACCAGGTTAATAGGAGAAAGCACATGAAACTGACCTTTAGACATGCCTGGAGGGTGGGAATTAATAAATACTGGAGCTATTTCCTTGTAGAACGTTTAGTGCTGGTAGCACTTTTGTGTGCTACAATAATTGCTACAAGAAGTTTGGTAAACTAATAAGCTAGTAAATGTGCAGGAGAGGAGAAAACTAGCAGATCTAAGGGAAAATTTGAAGAACAGACTTTGGCACCTCTCAGAAGCTTACAAACAGTCCTGGATGCAGCAAATCTGTATCTGCACTAGATTAGTTACAGGAAAGGTGGGAAACAAGTGCAAATGTGAACTTATAATCCAGAAAGTTGAAAGAGATGGAAAAAACTGCCCAAACAGCCAATAAGCTACTATTTCTGGGCCAGAAACCATTCTTCCTGTGATAGATAGGCTACCTAGTGCTTTCCACTCCCAATGATAAGCTAGAAGGCTTGCCTCCAACACAGAAAGGCTTGGGGGTCTCAGAAGCTTATAAACAGTCCTGGATACAGCAAATCTGTACCTGGACTAGACTTGTTACAGGAAAGGCAGGAAACAAGCACAAATGCTGGCTTTTAAACCAGAAAGATGAAAGAGATGGAAAAACTGCCCAAATGGCCAATAATCTACAATTTCTGTGCCAGAGACCACTCTTCTTGTGGTAGATAGGCTACCTAGTGCTTACCACTCCCAATGATAAGCTAGAAGGCTTGCCTCCAACACAGAAAGGCTTGGGGGGGGGGGCTCAGAAACTTACCAACAGCCCTGGATACAGTAAATCTGTATCTGGACTGGACTAGTTACAGGAAAGATGGGAATCAAGCACAAATGCTGGCTTTTAAACCAGACAGTAGAAAGAGATGGAAAAACTGCCCAAATGGTCAATAAACTACAATTTCGGTGCCAAAAAACACTCCTCTTATGGTAGATAGGCTACCTAGTACTTATCAGTCCCACTGATAAGCTAGAAGGCTTTCCCCCAACACAGAAAATCTTGGGGGGCTCAAAAGCTTACAAACAGTGCTGGATACAGCAAATCTGTACCTGGACTAGACTAGTTACAGGAAAGACAGGGAACATGCGCAAACGTGGGCTTTTAAACCAGAAAGTTGAAAGAGATGGAAAAACTGCCCAGACGACCAATAACTACAATTTCTGGGCCAGAAACCACTCCTGTTGTGGTAGATAGGCTACCTAGTCTTACCACTCTCACTGCTAAGCTAGAAGGCTTCCCTCCAACACAGAAGGCCTTGGGGGGATCAGAAGTTTACCAACAGTCCTGGATACAGCAAATCTGTATCTGGACTAGACTAGTTACAGGAAAGGCAGAAAACAAGCTTAGATTTTTTTTCAGAAAGCAGCAAAAACAGCACTAAAATAAAGCAAATACAGTTTAAATAAATGCAATTTATTCGAAATGTATTCTGAACTAAATTCAATTGTTGCTTTATTCAACTCTGAACAGTTAAAAAGTGCCAAAAAATATATTTATCAGCTGAGAAGCACACTCAGCACTCAGTTAGAACACAAGGAGATTTTTTTTTGTTAGTAAAGTGCAAGGGGAGGAAGGAAGAGCAGAAAATAATTCAAGGTTAGGAACCTAAGTGGGTTGGCCTTCTCAAATGTTCTCTCTGTAATAAGTAGAATGGACACTAGACTGGGAGGAGTGTCCCAGATCAAATTTACATTAGGGCCAGGCAACGGCAAAGCCACCAACTATAACAAAAAGCTGTCAGACCAGTTTTATAAACTTTAACACCACCACAGAAATAAAGGAGAGCCAGTTTCAGAAGAGATCAGGAACA